>NC_054388.1:52773327-53125827 GCF_017654675.1 Xenopus laevis | reverse complement strand
TTAGTCACCTTGTGATAAATCTCCTCTTCTCCGGGGTGCGGGTGCCTAGTCTCCCCGAACTGCCTTCCCCTCGCTTCCTGCCGACTAGAATGAAAATCGCTGGCGGGATGCCAATCAGAGCACCTCGTTTTTCCGAAGTCACCCGAAGTTTCCTCGACATATCTTAGTACATCGTTGCCCATGCAAATTTGATCTAATTTCAGGTTATAAAGAGATTCACTTGGGAATTCAGGTATGGCAATTTGAATTGTAAAGCATCTAAGATCGTAGTGGGAATTTCCCAGCTATTTGTAAATGTTACTTTTGTTATATCATAAGTGCTTTAAATAGCTGCTTCTCCCAATGACCATCTAATGATATGATGTATCTGGTTACTATTGCACCAGATGGTTTTTAATGCTTTGACTAGTATAAAAGGAGAAGTTAAATCTAGAGATTTTCTAAATCATATTGTAGGTCTGATAAAAGAAAATGTATAATTTATTCTCCTATTTTTCTAAAGGTCTGTGTTTTCTATGACTTTTAATCAGCCCGTCTTTTCTGTATCGGAACATAATGTAATCAGAAATTAAATAATAATTATCCGGCAGTCTTTCTGGCTCCTGGTTCTTTGTTTCAGTTATTATAGGGTTAAAATCTCCTAAGCGAGAAGTTCATAAATATTTGCCCACCTGCCTGAGGTTTCCTTATCCTTATAACCCTTCTACATTAACATATAGATAAGTATTGCTGTGAACAGATTAAACTCGCTGACAATCTGTTCCATTAATGTTTGCATTTAAAAAAAAAAAAAAAAAAGTGAATGCATACCATAGCGTTAATCTGGGGCCCAAGAGGTTTAGGGGCCTCATGAAGCCTTAATTCATATATAATTTCAACAAATATTGGTAAAACAGGTCAGCCTCTAGACATTGGGGGGACCTAAAAAATAATTTGCTGTGGGGCCCAGTAATATTTAGTTACGTCACTGTTACCCACAATTATTGCAAAAAAAAATGTATTGTATCCCCCCCAACCAGAGTGCAAGAAATGGGAATAATTTTTCCCTATATATGTTTTCTTAGTACACGACCCTTTTAATGCCACCCTTTTTGGTTACTGCCCATATTAGTTTGATCAAAGTAACTCAGTACCAAAAGGTTTACTGGTGCTTCTTCCCATACAGAATTACAGCAGTAATAGTTTTTCTTTTTGCACTAACCTTAAATATTCACCCAGAATGAGTTGTTTACTGATAAGACAATAGAACAGAGATTATAACCTACATAAGTATGCTAATAAATCAGTGAGCTTGGGCTAGAAATAGAGCTGCCAGTGTTGTAGTGAATGGTCCCTGTGCAGCTGTACTGGTATTTTATAGATAAATGCAGAAAGGGAACATGTCCTACTCTTGACTCAACGTGTGCTTCTTCTGCTTGTAGCCATGTGCACATCTCCTCATTTGAAGCTATTAATGTTAATAGCTGTCACAGCCTCTGGCAGCTGATTGTGCAGTCAGCTTTCTCCATGTTTTATTTATGGTACACCGCCGTTTTAGCGTATTGTCGACTCCTTATTTATTATGTAAGTCTGAAAATGCATTATTCACTTACTTTACCTACTTCTTTTCAAACCACTAGCAAGAGCTTACAGAAATAAAATTCTATATATTTTACCTGTTAATATATTGACGCAAAATAAATACTCTTTAAGTGAAAATAGTGGCGCATGCAGCATGTTTGTGGGCCATATTTGTACAAAGCAGTTTAGAAGTACCTTAACCAATGCCCCTTTTTATACCCCTGCAAAAGCCCTGAAGCTCTGGAGTAGCTGCACATAGAAGAATGGAATGGGTAGAAAAAGTTCATAAGAAAAATATAGGGTTGGTCCTAGGGGGTCTGGGGAGCTGGCTGTGGTGGAGATTGTGGTGGATTTAGGGCTTAAATGGGCAGGTTTGGTAGATGTAACCGGGTATTTTAGTTACGAGTACATTGACAGTAAGTTTGCAATAATAGCCCCAGCCTTGGTTTTTGATTTACAGCTGGGTTGACAGGACACTGGCCTGGCGGCAGCCATACTCCGGACGTGGTTATGTGTAGCTTTTTTGGGATTTGTAGAGGGAGTTTGTGCCAGGTCTAATATCATGCATCAACCAATCAGATCTTTGATTTTAAACAGCAATCAGATTTTTGCTTTTAGCAACAGGTGACCAGTGTATAAGTGTAAAAACGAGATGAGGTGGTATACCAGTCTGAGTAGTAGTTGAGCAATGGTGGTACAAATTTTGAATCTGCCTCTTCCTTGCCTCCTAAACACCCATGCTATCATTCCTCATTAGTTTTCTAAAAGGGTTGTTCACCTTCCCACATGTTTTTTCTGTTTAAATGGTTTTTTCATTACATTTTTCTACTTGTGACCATTTTTTTAATATTGAAGCTTAACTTTTCATTTTTCTCCATCTTGTCTTTCTGAAGCAGCCGTTCTAAATTGATACATTGGTTGATACATTTATTATTTTTGCAGCTGTTAGAATTGATAGTTGCTAATATTCCACTGATGCTACTGAGAAAGTTATCAACTAACATAGCAAATTGCAACAGTCCGTTATCTCCAACTGGATTATTGAGATGCCAAAGACAGAAACCTTAAACTAGAGTCCTGCAGTGGGTCTGGTACCCACGGGTTACCTGCAAAAACGTGTGGTACCCTCCGGGTTGCGGATAGGAGTTTCAGAAGTGGGTACAGATGGAGGATGTAGGTTCTCTGGGTTTGTGGGTCGCGGGTCGGGTTGCAGGTCTTCTCAATAGCGAGTTTTACTTCTTTTTTTCTGTCTGATCATGTCTACTTCTAATGATGTCACTCCCGGTTTACAATGACAGCACTTCCTGTTTTACTCCTTTTTTTCTGATCACACCTACTTCTGATGATGTCACTTCCGTTTACAATGACAGCACTTCCGGTTTCTTGATGGTCAGAGGATCGGGTTGCGGATAAGGTACTTGCGAGTCGTGTAGCAGGTCCAAGCAGGTAAGTATGCGGGTTGCGGGTCAGGTTCGGGTTTAACAAATTGGTTCCGCGCAGGACTCTACCTTAAACTTCAATTTTGGGGCAAAAAAAACCTTTTGAAAAATGTCTTTAGGTCTTCTAAAAACAGAACAGATGGCACTAATGTTCATTCTGTTAATTGTCTTGATGCATTTGGATTCATCCATCACATCCCCTCTCTCCCTTGCCTCTTTAGTGCTGTTAATGGCTGATCTTCAAATCTTTCCTGATATGCTTTGTCAGCTGGTTAGGCTTTCTGAAACTTTGAGACCAACCGAACTTGTTAGACTCACTTGCTTATCTGCTAAGGCATGTGTTGGTGCCAAATGTTACATTCTGATTATTCTTCTATTTTTCTATGTATAATGATATATAATCAGTTTGCAGACATCTGTAGACCTAATTATTTTATTGAAAGAAATTTTCCTCATGGACAAGGCTTGAGTGGTCGCCATATAAGATCAGAATACTGCAGACCATAGACCATATTAGTTGCTCTTCTAAACAGAGGCTTACAAGATATAGCACAATATATTTTTTCATAGGTAATGACACGTCATCTTATCCATCTTAAGTTTAAGTGCCTCTTCGTATTAGATGTGTCTGGCCATCTATCAGTTGCCATGCATTCCAGTTCATGACCGTGTAATTTTCAGCAATATAACAGATGGAATATTCAAGTAGTGCATGGCTCACATGTTTGGAGTGCCACTGATATCCTGTTTCTGGAATGTCTAGCAGTGATCTCCTGCCATCATCTTTCCCATCAGGCTGATGAGGAGAAAGCATAGTGCCTGTCCATTGACTTTTACATATGACCAGAAACATATATTTGTAGCATGGTTAGTGCACATATTAAAGAAGAACTACCCCCCCCCCCACCAAACATGGTGACCACTGTCTAACAGAGTAAAATTGCAAAAAAACAACAAATATTTGCAAGATTTAAAGGAAAAGTAAACCCTCATAATCTTTTCCTTTGCCGATTTTTTTCACAGTTCCTCCACTGGATCATCAAATCAATTTACAATTAAAAATCAGCGCAACAGGCTATGGAAAAAAACAAATAACAGAACCTAGTGCAATATTATTAATATTTAGTGCAATCACCAAAGTGTTACAACACTAATCTGTGTGTGTGTGTCTTGAACCATAGAAAGTCTATGCACAGATTTTTCTTGTGTGTCTTACAGTGCTATATCTACAAGGTGCTCCAAAAAATAAAATTATAATTAAGTCAACCAAAGTGCTTTTAGTGCTTGCTTCAAAAGGTAAAATGAAATAAAATAAGGTGCAATGGTGTTTTCTTCAATCAGTAAAAATCAGCAAGTGGCTCCTCCACTCTCTGGTGGGATTGGCAACTTACAAGATTCCTGATTTCAAAACAGCATATCAATATCAACTCCAGGGTATTCCTTTTTCTGTAAAGACATTAAAAAGCAGGGACAGCTAATTAATGTCTTTTTTTGACCACACCCATTTTTGTGGCAACACCCCCTAATTAACATATTAATTTTACAAAATTCGGCAGGTTATGAAAGTTTGAATATATTTCAGTATTTTTTTTTCCAGTTATTACAGTTTTGCTAATGAAGGTGAATTGCCCTTTAAGCAGTGAGTGTAACTTTTCCCAAGGGATCTGTTATCTTATATTGTTACAATTACTTATTTGCTTATCTAGAAATTGTTACAAAAGTATCTTATCTTCTGCTGTGGCTGTTCTGGGCTCACTGCCAAAAGCCAATTAAGTTAGAAACTTTGTTTCTTTTTCTGTCTGTTCAGTGCAGAGAAAAATGGGAATTTCCAGTACAAATGAGGGACTGCGGGTTGAGCTGTCAAAAGAGGGACTGTCCCTCTGAAAACAGGACAGTTGGGAGGTACACTCCTCGTGCTGGAGGAGGGTGAGTGGCCTGTGGAAGGATGTGTTTGTGTGTTGCTAAGCTGAAGTGTTGGAGAGAGGAACAGAAAACCCATATCAAGAGTCTGTGTGTTAAGTTAGAGGCTAACAGAGGATTTCTAGGACTTGGAGGAGGGTGTTAAAGTGGGACGTCTATTCTTATATGTGAATAATCCTGTGTTGAAGATGTGATTTTGTTCATAATAAAAGCCAGCCAAACTGCATTGAATGCTTAAAGGTGGCGTCACTCATTTTTTTGTGTTTAAAGGAGACATATAGGATAAATAAAAAAAATTCTAATTTGGTACTAAAAATTCATATTATCTTTAAAAATATCGCCTTTATTAGAGCTCCCTATACTGTAAATGTTCACTGGTCCCTGTTTCAAATGAGCGGTGGGCATGTCCTAACGGTCCCTGCAAGCTTCAGTTCCCTATCAGGTCCTGCTAGCTGCTGATTGGTTCCTGTCCTTCATTACAGTGAGCTGAGAGCCGGCTCCTATGCACAGCCTGGGAATTCAGGGAGCAGGAAGTGGAAGAGAAGGGAGGGATTATTAGGGTTTTTGCAGAAATATTCAATAAATCAGCCTGAAACACAAATTTTTTAAGTACAATTCTTCTATATCTAAATGAGTATAACGCATTGGTACGTTCTTATTTTTGTCTCCTTTAAACTGAGCTGTGGCTAAGGTCCCTGCTTACCTGAATGTCACAACATAGTTGAAAAATAATTTTTAATTATTTTTACTGCTTACTGCAATATCCTTTTCCATATCGATTTTAGCTTGTCTGCATGATTTATTGGCCTCCCTGTACCTGATAAACTTCTCGACTGTCCCAGCAAACTTAAAAGCCTTAAAAGAATGGCTTTTCTTACCAACCTCAACACCAACACTTCAATTGAACCCCAATGCGACCTGTGCTTTCTGGATGAGTCTGTGGAGTGGACAGGAACCATATATGCATTCCATCCTACTTCCTATCAACCGTCTAACTTGTCATTCAGTGGTGCTGAGGATCCTTGTCTCTACACAGGTGGTAAGTACAGGGCAGCTGTCAAGTACGGCTCCCTAAATTCAGAACAAGTGCTAGGTTCCCTGGTCACGGCTCAAACATCTGCATGTAGCAGCCGCCTTTGGCCTTGGAAGGAGCCCTCAGCTACTCAGATCCCACCAGGTCTTAACTTTAAAAGGAGGAGCAAAGCAAGTGTTCTGAACGAGCACAGGGGCACGTTCATTTTCCAAGGTTTAGAATGGAAGGCAACACCAAGTTCTCACAGATTAAACAACAGGCAGAGTTCAAGAATAGTCAGCCAGGCCAGGGTCTATACAGGCGGAGTTCAAGTATAAGTCAGACAGACCGGGTCAGTACAGGCAGATTTCACAGAATGGTTAGGCAGGCAAAGGTCAGGATTGGCAGAATTCAGAAGAGTCAGACAGGCAGGGATAAAGTACTGGAATACAAATAGACAAGATCACTTCCCAAGAACTAAACAAGTTAGATCTCACAATGGGCAATGATTTCCAGCACGAAGCCCCTTTAAATATTGAATTTTCGTGCCACATCGTGATGACGTCTCGTGCCGTGCGCACCATAGGAGAAGTGCGCATCAGCGCGAAAAATCAGGATTGCGGCCCCTTGAGGCCACTAGACCACCAGGGTGAGACCTTATAGCTGCCTTGCAATGAACAAACGTGCTAAATGAATATGCTCCTGCACTTGTGTCTGGAGCATTTGTAAATTATCCCTAATATCTTTAACAGTTGAGGAAAAAAATACTTTGCAAAATAAGTTCTTCTGGGAGATTCTAGAATCCCTAAATTTAGGTGGTTGACCCTTCTTTCTAGATAATGACTTCAGAAGTCAAAAAAGAAAACATGGATTTTCGAAATAAAAAAAAAATAGACATAACATTCAATACAAGGCTCTTTTATTTGGCTCGTGTTAAACATATGTGTGTAATACCTCAACTTGGAGATAAGCAAAATAGAAGGTCATATATTAGAGTTGCTTATATTATTACAACACAATAAAGTAAAAAAAAAATCTACAAGAAATAGTATGGCATTCCCATAGACAAGGCTCTCTGGGTTCAAAAACTTGGTTCTGTGAAAGATTTACAAAACAATTAAGTGAATCTAAACTGAATATACAGCCATTTTTCTTTTATCATCATAAAAATGAAATAAAATCCCTGTTTAAAAACTAACATTAGCCTCCTTGGTTCAGGTTTTACAAATAAACCATTTGTTGTCCCTGATAGTTTCCCTATTGTCAGGGAGCCGGGAGCCCCCTCTGGGGAGTAGTCCGGATCTAGGAGGAAGCCCCTCAGGAGGGATCAGGGTCGTGGTATCCAGGGGTTAGGCAAGAGAATAAACAAAGTCCAAGCACAGGTCAGAAGGCAGGCGGAATACAAACAAAGTCCAGGGTAAGGCAGGGGGTCAAAGGCAGGCAGAGTAACAGCGAAGTCCAGGTCCAGGCAAGGGGTCACTCCAAGGAATCAGGCAGAAATAGCAGGGGAAACAGCAAGGGAACCCAGGAATCACTTAGGGAACAGGATCCTATTTTCGGGCGCCATCTTGGCGCCTCAGGCGTCCTTTTATCTTTGAATTTGGCGCCCTTGCGCCAGCGTCAGCGCGCCTGCGACCGTCGCGCCGTGCTGGCGTCACAACGCCGGCGTCGGAACCCACGTGGGTTGCCTGGGCGCCGCATCTTGGATTCTTCGCCGCCGGGAGCGGACGCGACTCCTCGCGCTCCCGACGGTCTTGACAGTACCCCCCCCCTCACGGGGGGCCTCAGGACCACCGGGACTTGGTTTCTGGGGAAACTTGGAGTGGAAGTCTCTTACCAAACGAGGAGCATGCACATCACGGTGTCCCTCCCAAGAGCATTCTTCGGGGCCAAAGCCCTTCCAATGGATGAGGTATTGAAGGGACCCTCTGGAAATTCTGGAATCAAGGATTCTCTCCACCTCGAATTCTTGTTGACCCTCCACAGAGACGGCAGGAGGAGGAGATTGAACACCAGAGAAACGGTTGGAGACGGTGGGCTTCACCAGGGAGACGTGGAACACGTTGAGGATTCTCATCTCTGGTGGGAGTTGAAGTCTGATGGCTACAGGGTTAATTATCTCCAAGATGGGGAACGGACCCAGGAACTTCGGACCCAACTTGGGAGATGGCACCTTCAAGCGAATATTCCTGGAAGAGAGCCAGACACTATCACCCACCTTGTAGGGAGGAGAGGGCCTTCTACGGCGATCCGCGAAAGTCTTGTGGACTAGAGCACTCTTCTCCAGATTAGACTTGGTTGCAGCCCAAATAGCAAGCATATGGGCTGCCAGATCATCTGCAGCCGGGACGTCCGACAACACGAAGTCCTGAGGAAAGGCTTGAGGGTGCTGTCCATACACCACCATAAATGGAGACCTTCCTGTGGAGGAATGACATGCATTATTATGAGCAAACTCCGCCCACGGGAGGAAGTCAGACCAATCGTCCTGGCAAAGAGACACGTGGTTCCTCAAGAACTGTTCTAAGGCTTGGTTCACACGTTCAGCTGCCCCATTCGTCTGCGGGTGGTAGGCAGACGAAAATTGAAGTGCTATTCCCAAGTCTTTACATAGGGAACGCCAGAACTTGGCGGTAAACTGGGTGCCTCTGTCGGAGACGATCTCCACCGGGAAACCATGCAGGCGGAAGATGTACTAAAGAGTTGGGATAATTCCACCGCAGAGGGTAACTTCTTCAAAGAGATGAAATGGGCCATTTTGCTGAAGCGGTCTATGACAACCCAGATCACAGTATTCCCACCGGAGGGAGGAAGTTCGACAATAAAGTCCATAGAGAGGTGCGTCCACGGACGAGAGGGAACCGGCAAAGGATGTAACAACCGGCTGGGGCGGGAATGGCTAGGCTTAGAAGTGGCACAGACATTACAAGCAGCCACAAAGTCCTTTACATCCTTGCGGATATCAGGCCACCAGACTAGGCGCCTCAAGAGTTCAAGGGTCTTGGCCGGACCAGGATGTCCAGCTTGCCTGGAGCAGTGGGTTTGTTGCAGGATGGCCAGGCGAAGTTCTGGAGGGACGAAGGCCATGCCAATCGGAGTATCTTGAGGAGCCGAGGACTGCCCAGCCAGGATCTGGTCGGCAAATTGGGGATACAGAGAGGCAATGATCTTGACTGGTGGAATGATTGGTTCCTGCCTCTCAGGGTCACGGTCCACCGGAGTGAAGCTACGAGACAAGGCGTCGGCCTTCAGATTCTTGGAACCTGGGCGATAAGTCAAAACAAAGTTAAATCGAGAAAAGAAAAGGGCCCACCTGGCTTGTCTGGGATTTAGCCTCTTGAGGGACTGTATAAACTCCAGATTCTTGTGATCTGTGTAAATCTGGACAGGAATTTCAGAGCCCTCCAGGAGGTGACGCCATTCTTCAAGGGCAAGCTTGACTGCCAAGAGTTCTCGATTTCCGACATCATAGTTCTGCTCTGCGGATGAGAACTTCTTGGAGAAATACGCACAGGGGTGCAATTTTCCATCAGTGGAGTGTCTCTGAGAAAGGATAGCTCCGGCTCCGACTTCTGAAGCATCAACCTCGATGCAGAAGGGTAGTGCAGGATTGGGATGTCGGAGAACAGGAGCGGACGTGAAGGCCTCTTTCAAGGACTGAAAGGCTTCTATGGCAGATGGAGGCCACAGGCTGGGTTTACCCCCTTTCCGGATGAGGGCCAGGATAGGTGCAATGCGGGAAGAGAACCCCCGGATGAACTGTCGATAATAATTAGCAAATCCGATGAATCTCTGGATTGCCTTGGTACTCAGTGGGAGAGGCCACTCCTGGATGGCCGACACTTTCACGGGGTCCATCTCAAATCCCTCTGGAGAGATAATGTACCCTAGGAAGGGGATCTTGGATACCTCGAAGACACACTTCTCCAACTTGGCGAAGAGAGAGTTCTTCCTCAGACGAGAGAGTACCTCCTTCACCTGGGAGCGATGACTTTCAAGGTCCTTGGAGAAGATCAGGATGTCGTCCAAGTATACGACTACGAACCTTCCTAGGAGATCTCGGAACACATCATTAACAAACTCCTGGAAGACGGCAGGAGCATTGCATAGGCCGAAGGGCATAACAAGATATTCATAGTGCCCATCCCGAGTGTTGAATGCCGTCTTCCATTCGTCACCCTCCCGGATGCGAATGAGGTTGTAGGCCCCCCGGAGATCCAACTTGGAGAAAATCTTTGCCCCTTTCAGCTGGTCAAAGAGCTCGGCAATCAGGGGCAGGGGGTACCTGTTTTTCACCGTGATCTTATTCAGGCCCCGATAGTCTATACAAGGCCGAAGGCCTCCGTCCTTCTTCTCCACGAAGAAGAACCCAGCCCCTGCAGGAGAGGTAGAAGGGCGGATAAACCCCCGCTGGAGATTTTCTTGGATGTACTCCTTCATAGCGGTAGTCTCTGCAGGAGAGAGAGGGTAAGTGCGCCCTCTGGGGGGCATGGCTCCTGGCAGGAGTTCAACCGGACAGTCATAGGAGCGATGTGGGGGAAGGAACTCTGCAGACTTTTTACAAAACACATCGGAAAATCCCTTGTAAGTGGAGGGCAAAGTCTTTAGTTCCGCAGTGGAGACATTCACCTTCTCGAGGGGTTTTGGCGGAAGGCAATGTTGCAGGCAAAATAAAACTCCAATGAGAAATCTGCCCAGTGGACCAGTCTATGGTGGGGTTATGCAGACGTAACCATGGAAGACCCAATATTACTGGAGTAGAAGGACAGGGGATGATGAAGAATGAAAGTTTTTCTTGATGCAGCGCCCCAACTTGTACAGATAGTTCCGCCGTGAACATTGTGACGAATTCAAACTCCAGGGGTTTGTCATCTATGGCGGTAATTCGCAAGGGTGAAGACAATGGAAGCAGGGGAATCTTCATGCGTTCGGCAAAGAAGGCGTCCATGAAATTGCCATCCGCTCCGGAGTCGAGGAAGGCCCTTTCGAAGATAGACTTACTTGCCAGGTGAATCTGCAAAGGAAGGAGAAGTCTGCGTGAATTTTCTTGATACTTCTCCTGAGGCCCTCGAGTGATGCCCCCTACATGAGAAACCTGAGACATACCTCGGGGTACAAAACTCTTGGCTTTGGCAGGACAGGCGTTGGCAAAATGGGAATGCCCACCACAGTACAAACAGACCCCTGCCATACGTCTTCGGAGTCTTTCCTGCTCGGAGAGGCGAGCTTTTCCTACTTGCATAGGTTCCTCCAGGGGAGACGTGGACACATGAGTCACAGGGACAGCGGGTGCTTGCAGAATCGGCCTTTGAAAGCGAGGGGCCAACATGGGAGAAAATCGTCTGCTGCGCTCTCTCTCCACCTGGTGTTCTCTGAGGCGGGTGTCCACCTTAATAGATAGAGCGATCAGTCCTTCCAGGGTGTCAGGAGTCTCTCTGGAGACGAGATCATCTTTGATGCGGATGGATAGGCCTTGGTAGTATACGGCCTTGTAAGCGTCATCACACCAGGAAGTCTCCGCCATCAGTGTTCGGAAGTCTATAGCGTACTCATTGACACTGCGGCTTCCCTGCCGGAGCTGCAAGAGACGGGCAGGGGCGTTCGTGACCCGACCTGGAGCATCAAAGACAATGCGAAAAGCTTGGAGAAAGTCTTTAACATCATAAGTCACCGGGGAATTCTTCTCCCAAAGAGACGTTGCCCACTCCAGTGGCTTGCCTTCCAATCGAGACATCACATACCCCACCTTGGAACGCTCACTTGGAAACTGTGTGGGTTGGAACTCAAATTGAATTTGGCACTGTGTGGCAAATCCCCTGCAGGCTTGTGGATCCCCACTAAAGCGAAGGGGAGGTGGAATGCGAGGCTCACCTGTCGGGTAGCTTGCGTTCATAGAGGCTGCCGCCATGGGGGGATCTCCAGTAGGTGGAGCAGCGGAGGGCGCAGAAGGCACTCGAGCAAGCAGGACATCGAGTGCTTGCCCAATGCGAACCTGCTGGTTTTCGTAGTCCTCCATGCGGGATGCCAGTCCGCGGAGTGCTCGTCCGACATCAGGTGTGGCTTCCTCAGAAGGATCCATGGCCCGAAAATAATGTCAGGGAGCCGGGAGCCCCCTCTGGGGAGTAGTCCGGATCTAGGAGGAAGCCCCTCAGGAGGGATCAGGGTCGTGGTATCCAGGGGTTAGGCAAGAGAATAAACAAAGTCCAAGCACAGGTCAGAAGGCAGGCGGAATACAAACAAAGTCCAGGGTAAGGCAGGGGGTCAAAGGCAGGCAGAGTAACAGCGAAGTCCAGGTCCAGGCAAGGGGTCACTCCAAGGAATCAGGCAGAAATAGCAGGGGAAACAGCAAGGGAACCCAGGAATCACTTAGGGAACAGGATCCTATTTTCGGGCGCCATCTTGGCGCCTCAGGCGTCCTTTTACCTTTGAATTTGGCGCCCTTGCGCCAGCGTCAGCGCGCCTGCGACCGTCGCGCCGTGCTGGCGTCACAACGCCGGCGTCGGAACCCACGTGGGTTGCCTGGGCGCCGCCATCTTGGATTCTTCGCCGCCGGGAGCGGACGCGACTCCTCGCGCTCCCGGCGGTCTTGACACCTGTAAACTATTTACATTATGTGGCATCCAGCACAGCAATTATATTCATTGAAATAATCGCTTTACCTGTGTTGCTTTTGTGTACAAATATATATATATCTATAGTGCGTATAATACAAGCAGTAAATGTGTAATGCTCCTAATTAACATGGGGGTTTTCCATGCAGGAAGGGAAGAATGATCAACGGTTTCCATTAAGGTTTTGTTCTTCTCTCCTTCTCTCTTTAGGTGTATGATTGCTGATGAGGTGAGTAATTTCCCCATTTATTTTCTTTATAATAAAATTGCTCTACAATTTCTTGTGCACCCCCCCCTTCTAGTTTCATGAAGATTAAGCTCCTAATTAAAGAAATACTGAAAGCTGAATTAATCATTGATCAGGCTGATTAGTTAAAATTATATTTTTTTCCTGCAGATTGCTAGAATGATGTTTGTTCTATATTATTGTTACCTAAACATATATGTTCATTGAGGTGTTTTCAGCAAAACAAACACTTCTGAAGATATTAGAGGTTCACATATGTCTTGGAATGTGTGAAAGCTAATTACATACAGGCTGCACTAATAAATATTCCATGCAGCACTACCTTCCTGCATGCAAACATATGCTTTATGCTCTCTGGGTACCATTAGCCTCCTTCCAAAAAGCTGTCTGCTTTTCTCCCTGCAACTTGATAAATGCTAATTCGTCCACATTAGTAGCTGTTTAACTAGGGGAGCAAGGCTGGTAATTTATGAAGTCTAGATTTTTGACCATAGTTTGAGTGAGCATTGTACCAAGCAGATTCAAAGCCTCTCAACTAGATCACTAGCTGCCCTATTCTAGGAGGTCTACTGACCTTGTATATGTGATGATGCATCATTTTTGCCAACCTTGTTCCTATAGTAGTATGTCTGTAATAGATGACATGGGTGTGTGATTTTCCTTGCTTGGTGACCCCCATTCAAATTCAGTTAAGTCATTTTATATCACACACGTGATTCTCCATTTATAATTAAAATAAAAACTCATTTATGTCACTTTATAAAAGCTAAAGTGAATTTCACTATATCAATTAATATATCCAGATTCCAGAATGAAAAGGTTGGAAGTTTTTAAGGGGCCATGCAGCATGGATAGAAAATTAATGATGATAATGGGAGAGAAAAACCCTGAAATGTGTATGTTGTATAATAAAGTCTGGAAGAAGGATACAATAAGTATGGGGGTATTTTAAGGATAGTCTGTACAACAGCCACACCCTCTGATGAAGCGTCCAATGGCGCGAAACGCGTCAGGAGGGAGTGGCTGACACCTGCTATGCAGACAGGGGGGGAGACACAGCCATAGTGTCGGACTGGCCCCTCTCCATATCTCCGCCTCGGCCCCCCAGTCCAACCCTGCACTGCCATGTGGTATGTTATGCATGAACACTTTTATATTGATTGTGCATATATGAGTATGCTGATTTGTTTTTGGTGAATTTGCACAAATAAATGTTTTGAAGTGAGGTTCTGTGCGAGTTTATAATTTTTGAATTTGTCACAATTGGATTCACGCACAGGGCCAACTAACGGATAGCAATAGTCCATAACAAGTTGAGAGAATAAGACTACTGCTCACGGTGAGGGACTGAAACCTCCCTGCAGATTTCAGCAGGCTGATTTCGGCCTCATCTGGCCCTAGCCTAAAGAAGCTAAAACACAATTTTTGCTATCCTTTATTCACAAACACAGCATATATGCAGCTCCTGGGAACTGTGGGGCCCCATTATGTGATCACTACTGCTTTGTTTAGTTATGATAGCTGAGAGCTTATGGGCTTCTTTCCACCCAATGCTGCCACTTGTGCTCTCAGCCACCTTAGGGTGTAGCAGCTCTCAGGAAGCAGAACTCGAACACATTCAAATTCCAGTGGAGAAATGCCTCAGAAACCTCAGGAACCAGAACATTAACTTGCTGCGAGGGGATTTAGAGCTCTTGTCTTAACTAGTACTGGTGTTTGTAAAAGTTATGACTCCTGAGAGCACACATTCCCTCTCTGCTAGCAATGTCATTCATCAGAGAGTGAGCTCATTCTCTACAGTCTCATGCATGCTTATCAGGGATATGACTCCTGAGAGCACCGAGTCCTTTCTGCAGCACAAATGCCTATCCATCACAGTGATTATTTAGAATGTAACGCTCCCTCAGCTATAGTACTGTCACTGTCCTCACAGATATGTCTCCTTTTCTCATTCCTTTCTGCCCGTTACCCGTCTGTGATTTCTTTTCCCATCATTTAATATCACGATTGCATAATTTCTTTGGAGCTCAGAAATACCAAATCTTGCTTCAAGTTGGAGTAGGGGGGCAGAGTGGATCAGCATTTACAGCCATGCATTAACTATGCTGCAAGACCCTTCTACACACAGCTGCCCTTTGATTTTAGATGGGGGATAAGATATTATGTAAATGTATAATATCTACTACCATATTGGCAACATTAGTTGCCCTCTTCTACACACTGCCCTCCTCCACTAATTATTCCTTATATTCAGTACCCATACTAGGATTAATTAGACCAGTGACACAGAGTCTATGACGGAAAGTGTGCAAGTTACAGAAATTCTGAAAGTGGAACTGCAGTCTATCAGTTTTGTATGTATTTTCATGTGTTTATGTAATATCACATAGGTCTGCCAGGTAGCTTAATAAATATTAGAATATATATATATATGGTACCACAAATACAGTGTGATACCACATGAAATACCTCAGACAAGAACACCTTTCCCTGTCTATGTTCAGCACTGGTTCAGCCAAAAGTCACTCCCAAGCCGTCTTCAGTTTCTCAGGCAACTTGTTCGAAATGAAGGATGGGAAATTCACGGTAGAGATCTGCACCTCCTGCACATTTATGAGATGTGTTACCATGGAAACAGCCACACTTAGAGGCTATTTAGCATATACATTGCAAAAGATGCATACTTTTGGCACTGGAATCCCCTGCATGAGCCTGCGCCCAGATCAATGCTGTGACTCCTGGCATAGGCACATAAAAAAACTGATAAAAGCATAGGGGCTGATTCTCGGCCTGCATTTATCCACAGGCTGAAAGTCTGCATGGGTTGGCAGAAGCCTAGCAGTTGTTCAAAGAGTTGCAATTTGGATTGTTTGTGATGCTGAATTAGTGCTGAATTTATTTAAGCACCCGATTAGGTGAGTGTCACACTGGGGCTGAAATCACCTGCTGAAATAGGCAGGCTGTAAATCAGCCCCAACACAGGCAGTAGCATCCTCTACAATTCAAATAAGGAGCAGCTGTGTAGACTCTGGCGCGAACGCACTTGGCTGATTTTCGTAAAGAAAATTGAGTCTTTGCATTTTCATGCCATTTTCATCAACTGAGAGTATTCGTTGTGGAGCCAACACAATGGTTCCTTATGTGAACAGAAGAGGTGGCTACTGCCTGCATAGGGGCTTATTTCAGCAGGCTTATTTCAGCCCCTGTGCGGCACTGGCCTGCAACCACAGAGAGACCATTTCATTCTCCTGCCCTAAAGTATGAATTGTATGGTGATAACACTGAGGTGTATATTTTATCAAGGTAATAGTTCCCATGGGATTTCATTGGGCATTTCTGCATCTTTTAGTTGTGTGGAGCACGTATTCAAATACAGGTATGGGATCCGTTATCTGGAAACCTGTTACGGAATTACGGAAAGGCCGTCTTCCAGAGACTCCAGTTTATCAAAATAATCCAAAATTGTAAAAATGATTTCCTTTTTTCTGTAATAATAAAACAGTAGCTGGTACTTGATCCCAACTAAGATATAATTAATCCTTATTGGAGGCAAAACCAGCCTATTGGGTTTATTTAATATTTACATGATTTTCTAGTAGACTTAAGGTATGAAGATCCAAATTACTGAAACTTTCGTCAACCCGGAAAACCCCAGGTCCCGAGCATTCTGGATAACAGGTCCCATACCTTTACTACAATTAAGGTGACCATAGACATTACATCTATGCAGTGTCGGACTGGGGGGCTCAGAGCCCCCACCGCCCCCCTACTGTTAAGAGCTGCTCGAGCCACACGCATGAATGTGCGCCCAGTGCGCATGCGCGAATGGCGGCACGCATATGCAGACGGTGCTTTTTTCTACCATTCCTATATTGGAAGAGGGGACTCGCCTGGCAGGGGCCCACCAGGTTTTTCCCTGGTTTCCCGCCAGGCCAGTCCGACACTGCATCTATGAACTTTCCTGAGAATATTGGTTCCTTTTCAATACAGACATGTTGGGTGTTATTTATCAAAGGTCAAATTTTAGAGTAATGTGAATTTTTTAAAATTCTAATAAATTAGAATAAATTGTTATTCACAATTCGAATGGTATGTTACTTATGAAAAAATTAGAAAGTCTAAAATTCGATCAAACAGTCCCTACCCGAAAACTCGAATGAATTCCAATTGAGTTTTCCTCCAAAAACCTTGACTTTTGAGGGCGCTTTCATGACCAAAGATGTACTGTTTTAATAAAAAGTATTTGACAGCAATAATGAGAAATATATATAAATAAAAGAAGAATATAGGGAAATTCTGGAAAGGCAACAAGCCTTTAAAGTGTTTAGGTGGCTTATATGCTGCTGTATAGAGTGTTGTAAAGGCAAAGAAAGTGCAATTCTATTTGAATGGATGGCAGTTATAGAGTTAACAATTATTTTACCATAGCCCCTCTTGATACATAACCTTAATGTGCTCATGCCAAACACTATAATATAGAACTTACTGTAAAGGAGCCCCAGGAGGGAAATGAAAATTCTGCTGCACACAGGTAGCTTTTACAGTTGAGATAAAACCTCATCTTATATATCAAAGGTTTTCCAAGGTAACATCAAACTTTTCTTTGATTTAGAAAAATTCTATTTATTTTTTTTACCAGACATTTGACCCTTTTTCCCATCTAACTGAAGCCATTTGATTGGCAAGATATTTTCCCAGTAGCAAATAAGTGTAATGAGAAATAAGTCTCCTCTTTGACAGCATTCAAGCATCTTTTAATAGACCTTTTCTGTTTTCTTTCTTAGGTTTTTGTGAAATATTTGACAGCAATTCTTTCTCTAGAATTTGATAATGAAACAATATTTATAAAATACATTTTATTTACATTTTTAGTTTAGAAAAACAATACAAATTTGACATAAAACATAATTATGCAGAAATGGATACAGTGGGACTAGAATTAAACAGCAGCCAGTCAAGGTTATATTTTTGGGTGGACTATTCAGAATTTTAAACTGTAAACTTGAGAGAGGCATCAAATTTAGGGAAACAATTCAAAAAAGTATACAAAATGACTACCATTTGAAAGATATTCTATAATATACTAAACATTAACTTAAAGGTCACCTGTTGGCTAAATATATTCTCCCCAACCAAAGGTGTAGGCTAATAGAGCTCAAACTCCGTTGAGGGTAACAGTAGTTTGTTTGTTTCTTTAATTGTCCCCCCTCCCCCGAGGGAGGAAGCTCCCGGTGCAAACGGCCATGTCAGTCAGAGCACCTGCGCAAATGCACTTCTGATGTCATGTGCTCAATGGGGGAAATTCACTAAAGGGCGAAAATTCACCAGCGCCGGCTTCGCCACACTTTGCCAGGCGTAACTCCTCACAGACAACGCTAATTCACTAAGTTGCGAAGTTTCCTCGCCGGCATTGAACGATTGCAAAAATTGTACTAGCATTATTACGGCAGGCATAGCGAAGTTGCGCTAACATTAGATACTTTGCATACGGCGGGAAGTTAAATTTCCATGGACGTATATGTATATGCAAATACATTACACTACACAAGTCCAGGGAACCTTAATAAAAGAAAATAGAGGTGTTATATTGCCCTACACATGAGCCCACTGTATAATTTATGTGCCATATGTAAGGAAATGTAGGGGGGAAGGAGGGTACCCAAAAAAAAAGTACAATCTTTTTCAACCTATCACCCTGTAAAAAGGAAAAGTCGCCAGCGTTTTTTGGGACTTAGAAAATTTTTCAACTAAATTTTGAGGAACTCCTATCTTCTCTATTGCACTTCGCCTGGTCTGAGGTGGCGAAGGCAAGTCTGGCGAAAGAGGTAACGTTAGTAAAAACAAAAACGTAGTGAATTTGCGTAGTAACGATCATTCGCCAGAGCGAAAATACGCCTGGCGTTAGAGTGCGAAGTTGCGCTAGAGTCTATCTCCTTTGCTAGCGTAATTACGCCAGCGCCCATTAGTAAATCGGCGAAGTGCCGAAATGATGTCACACTGGCGAATTTTTGCCAGCATTAGTCACTTTGCCCTTTAGTAAATTTGCCCGCATGAGCGAATGCTACAACTAGCTCCTTATGTGCATACGCGTGTGCCCCAACATGGCTCCTCGCACCCTATTGTTACTCCTAGCCAGAGTGGGGGCTCTATTTGAAAATTCAGCCATAAGACTGCGATAAGGCGAGTTGAACAAGCCTGTCCTATATAATGTTTTTACATTTTTATTGATTCAGTCAGTGCCATTTTTTCACTTTGAGCAAACAAAGATTGTGGTTTAACTCAGCTGGCATGACCTGCGTAATGCCATCAGTAAAAATGCTGTCGTTTCTGAAATCCCTTCTTTGGATGAAATGGAGTCTATGGGAGATGAGCATTCCATAATTTGGAGCTTTCTGGATAACGGGTTTCCAGATAACAGATCACATACCTATACATAGATATAGTACAAAAATATATGTTGGACAAATATTTGATTGTAGTTAGCAGAATTTAACTAGATGATACCAGTGTTAAGTTAATTCTTAGATGATCTCTCCAGCTCTTGGTCACCTTGATTATAGTAATATCACGGCACTCTCTTTTATACTAAAGTAACCTCAAATATGGTCATAGTAAATATAGGGGAAGAAGAATATACCGGTAGTATAGGGTTTGGCATCCTATGGGAAATGAGGCAGTATTTATCAGCTGCTGGGAAGAGGCTTTTAGTAATGTTCATAAATAAGGATGCGCTCAATGGAAACATATAGTACAGCACCAAAGTAGGTCAGTAGCAAGAGTCATTAATAAACCCTAGCATTCTTCACACCTGGAATAGTTAGCATATTTATTGTGCAAGGGCTGAAGAAATACTGCTTGGAAACCTCTGCCCCAAAATGACTTTCCTACTGTGCAAATATATAATATAAACCATATGTGTAATATGTGCCAAGGCATGTGTTACACTTCTGTTAGTTACAACCCCAGTAACATATGGAAGTTTGATTTTTCAATTCTACAATATTGATGGATAAAGGTGATATAACATTACAAATATCATATGCACCATTTACATTTTGTAGGCTGTTGTGTATGTTAAATGCAAATTTAGCATGTGGCAAAAGTAACTACACCCCTACATTTATCGCCATCTTAAATACCTACAGTATAGGTAGCAGCAGGTGTAAATGATTAGAACATAGTTAAGAGAGAATCTTGTAGGAACCGGTCTAATTTAAACCTGTTAGTTTGGGCTGTTATTTATTGTTAAAGTATATAGTATCCCATTGCCTCGATTGATTTTGCCTTTAACTCTGGGAATGTATTTATATCACCAAACAATTGGACAACACTAATTCCACTGTCCAGAAAATTATCTACAATTGTAAAATGGGGTCAACTTGCCCAGGTCGCAGTAATAATGAGCACTGCACCAAATAATCTAATCATTGTATTTAAAATATCTTGTGCATGTGGGTATAAATTTAAATACAGAATCTGCCAAACTATATTGTCATACAATCCCATTGTAATAATCCAAACAATTAGAGGCCTATTCATTATGCTGTGTAATATATAGGTTATTTATCAAAGTCCGAATTTATCTACATTTTTTTGGCATTTGGAGTTTAGTAAATAACCCCCTAACTGTAATGTTGCCCTAGCAACCAATCAGACCTTTGCTTTTGTTTTCTAACTTGTAGGTGACTGTTGAAAACAAATTGCTGATTGTTATGGGCAACATCACAGGTAATGTTTTATACTGTATGAAAAATAGGCCCCTTAGTCTCACAGCTCTGAGCAACCTTTGACAGTGGTGGAAATATTATGGTATGGGGCTGCTTTGCTGCATCAGGGGCTGGGCACCATTATAGAATCATCTATGAAATCTTCATTATACCAGAAGGTGAAGTCTGTCAGCAGATTGCAGCAGGTCTGGACTGGAAGCCAAAATAGGCCCTGGCATTCCAAGTACTCAGAGGCCCAAATAGTCCTCCACCAGCCCACTAAATAGTGACTATTTCGTCTATGGGACCTTAGGCATTTGCCAGAATCCACAGATTGCCAGTCTGGGCCTGGATTGTAGCTCAACTGAAAGTGGACTTTGAAACATAACAATAGCCCTAAATATTCCAGCAAAGCCATCAAGGAATGGCTGAACAAAAAAAAATGGAAGGTTCTGGATTGAGCAGATCAAAGCTCAGATCGAAATCCTTGATGTGAGGACATTTGAAACGGACTGTAAATGCTAGATATCCCACGGACAATGCACAATTGCATTGAAAAAAATGTCGATGTCAGAGACTGACCATTATTAAGAAGCTCCTACTTGAGTTTTTTGTGCCAAAGGGGGTAATACCAGGTATTGGAGCCAAGGGGGTACTTATTTTTTTCACAGTAGAAAAGATCATATCTCAGTGCAGTGGCGTAACTCCAGAGGAGGCAGACCCTGCGGCTGCTGGGAGGGGGGGCAGGAGGTAAAGGGGGCTCTATCAGGCCCTAATGATTGAACAAACAGGACAACCTTTGGATATGTTGGGGGCCCTAAAATTAATTTGCTGTGGGGCCCAATAAAATCAAGTTACACCACTCAAGGGGTGGTTCACCTATAAGTTAACTCTTAGTATGTTATAGCATGGCTAATTCTAAGCAACTTTTCAACTGATCTGCAATTCTTCATTATTTTTTTTTTATATATATAGTTTTTAAAGCATTTTCCTTTTTCTTCTAACTCTTTCCAGGTTTCAAATGGGGGGTCACTGGCCCTATCTGTAAGGCTCTGTTATGCTATGTATTATTCTTGCTACTTTTTATTAGCCCTCTCCTATTCATATTCCAGTCTCTTATTCAAATCAATGCATGGTTGCTAGGGTAATTTGGACCTTAGTAACCAGATTGCCGAAATTGCAAACTGGAGAGCTGCTGAATAAAAAGCTAAATAACTCAAAAAAACCCAGAAATAATAAAAAATGAAAACCAATTACAAATTTTCTCAGAATATCTTTCTATGTCATACTAAAAGTTACCTCAATGGTGAACAACCCCTTTACTTTTTGGTTAACTAAATGATTGCAGTGTTAATTTTTTTTTAAATATTTTTTATTCATTTATCAACGATATACATGCTATTTTAATGTATAAGTCCATATGTTAAGCAATATTTTTTTTTCACATGGCTGTATGTATGTGGGTATATATATATATATATATATATATATATATATATATATATATATATATATATATATTCCATATGAAGAGCTCTTCTTTACCATTTAGAATTCATCTGCTCATAGTTTGTTTTACACACTTGTTTTACACTCTGCTCATCATAGATATGATATGTAATAAATAACATGACTTGTATATTTAGGGGCAGATTTATCAAGGGTCGAATTTCGAGGTGATGGGTGGTTTTTTAAACTCCAATCAACTTGAAATTAGAATAAAAAAAGACCAACCGAAATTTATTAAAAAAATTTAAAAAATCAAATTCAGATCATATTCGATCTAATTCAATTTGAAGTATTTAAAAAGAAAAAACTTTAATTTTTCAGAGTCCACCAAATGACTCCAAATAGGAGGACCCCATAGCCTTAAACAGCAATTCGGCAGGTTTTAGATGGCGAATAGTCGAAGTTGAATTTTTAAAGAGACAGTACATGATAAATTTTGATATTCAGATTTTCTTCAAATTTGAATCGAATTTGGACTATTCCCTAGTGGAAGTACAATAAATTAGCTCGAAATTTGAATTTAAAAATTAGATTTTTCAATGCGACCCTTGATAAATCTGCCCCTTAGTATGATATATGTTAAACAGTGATCTTACAGAAATTTCCCCTTATTAATCATTCAATCTGCTGCTATCACAAGCGTTTCAGTTAAATGCTTTTACCAGTTTGCATATTTGATGTGGTGAAAAGACAATAAAGCGTTACGTGCAGGTGCATCCTCCTTCTATATCACGAGTGTAAGCAGGTGATGTTTTAAAGGGGAGCCCCACCCAAATGCTGTTTTTTTTTCTTTGCAAAATGAAAGAAAATATAATACTAAGTAATTTTCAATACACGAAAATTAAGCATTTTCCAATTTGTTTAAAAGTTATTTGTAGATTTAATTGCAATTGAAAATAGCACTTATCCCTTTCTGTTCTCTGTCACTAGCTACAAATTCTGCCTATAGAGGCTTTATGTTTTAATTCCTATTTTGAATTTGCTTTTATGCTGCACCGAATCCATTAAGATCTTATGCACATCACAAGCATGACTTTTCATTTCTTTTCTTATGTATATCCAATTAGTTCTTGGCAGTACTTTGTTACTAAAGACATGAACTTTTTTTAAAAAAATTATGCATTTTAAAGCATGGAGTTGTATCCTATGCCTGCCCAAGCTTTTTTACCTCCTTCACTCTTTGCCTGTTAATTAGTATTATTATTTAAATAGTGCAGTGATCAGAACAGCCCATTTCAGATAGGGCCTATACCCATTATGACAGAATGCTGTTTTACAAGGATAGCTAGAATCTCAGCCATAAAGCAGGGCAGAACTGCTAGTTACAATGGGTATCAGATAAGATATGTGCTACTGTGACAGAATGTTCTGTTATAAAGATAGCCAGAATCTCAGCCATAAAGCAAGGCAGTACTGCTGATTACATCAGGTATCAAATAGTACTTGTGTGACAGAGTGGTCTGATAGCACATGCTTTGTAACAGCTACACTTTGAGAGCAAAATCAATAAACATGTTAAAGGAGACATATTAAGTAAAAAACAAGAATGTGCCAGTGCATTTTATTGTTTTAAATATAGAAAAAATGTGCTTAAAAATGTTGTGTTTGGGGTTTATTTATTGAAAATTTTTGCAAAAACCCTGCTAGTCCTGCTCATCTGTTTCACTTCCTGCTTCCACTCAGCACACCAACCAACAGCATACTGACCTGATAGGGAACTGAAGTCCATCATTGCTTGTGTAATTGCAGACCACTGATTGGCTACCCCTCCTACTGTGCTCCCACCTAATTTGAACTAAGACAGTGGCTGTAGCCGATCTATAGGATTCTCTAATAAAAGGACCATTTTTAAAGATATTTATTTGCAGCCCAAGAACCATTATCATATAACATTCATTATTGCCTACAATATTAGGGAGTGGGGTTCACTTAACCTATATGTCTCCTTTAAGTTTGTGTTTCCTAAACCTCCCCCCTTTTTATTTGTAAACTGGAACACAACACATCTCATATTGGTCTATCGAGATTTCATTCCACCATGTTCTGTTCTGTTATATTAAAAATTGTGTTTGGGTTGAGAGGATTAGGTTGGAGGTCATGGTGCCACAATCTATTCCAATTTCTCTAAGGTGCTTGTGACCTATAATACAATTTCATTGTTCTATTTCATCCATGGTTATCACTTATAACTTCTTCTTTGGTTACCTTGGTATCTAGTGCCCTTGTACCAGCATCTAGGGGTATTGTGGGACCCATGACATTATTAGCCAGAAAAGAAATTGGAATTTAGCATCAAAGTTATTCTCCAGAACAAAGAATGCTAAATATTCTGTTGTGTCTGCTGTCATTGCCACAAATTGTACTCCAGCCAACCGTGTCGTCTTGTATAAATACAATCTGATGCTCTATACTGATCAGATGCTACAGCCCATTTAGGATTACAGGGGAAAGGAGTGCAACAGCTGTGTGTTGAGAGGCCTGTTGCTGCAGGGTGCTAATACATCTTTCTATCCATGTATCTTCTCATGCCAAGTCTCACTGTATTGCCTTTTTTTCTTCCTGTGTTCTGTTTAGTACAATGGCTCCACATTAACTCATCAACAGTGACCCATTTAAATCCCCTCAGGGTTTCTACTAAGTTGTTGAGCAAGCAAAAGACACAGAAAGCCTCAGAAACCCTTTAACTTACTGCAGAGCTTTTATTGAAGAAGAAGAAAACAGAAAATTCCCGTACCTTGAAAATGAAGGTCATCTTGAAATATGAACCAATATTGCCAGGTTATCAGAAAGCAGGAGTATAGGAGCCAAGTAAGCCCTCTCCTATCTGCAGCTTTATTACTAACTAGATCTAACAAATAATATTAGAGTTATTGAGAAGAGAACATCTATATTAGAAAATAAGGTGAGAAGGTTATAGGATGGAAGCAATGGACTTGTGAAGGTTAAACAAGGCTGGGCTGCATTGGTCTGATCCTTTGACTCATTTCTATAAATATATCTATCTTTATATATATATATGTTTCATATAGATACTTGCCATTTGTCAGTGTCATTGAGCTGGCGTACATCTGGCGTATGTATTTTTGCATTTCTCAATAGACTACAGCCTGTAGCTTTATTCATTTCAGATAATTAGATACAATATAGTGATGCCCAGAGTCTAGATAATATAACTGCATGGAAATTGATACCTCTTAGTTTCTTCTCCATATCAGAAAATACACGCAGAAATACTGCAGCTGTACAGTATTGCACTTAAAGGGTCAGTGTATGGCAAAATAAAATAGACCCTTCAAAAAAGCATGAGCTATTAGTTGTACCCCTGTGATATGCCCCATACAGTTGCAGTGTAGGAAATAAAGGAACCATGGCATTCTGTGATAAAGAATTATCTAATTTACTTCTCTACCCCTGTTTCAGATAATAGTTACCTGGGCTATCATAACTTATGTTTAGAGGGTACTGTAGTACCTGTGGTTGATGGAACCCTGAGATGGAAATGTTTGTTTTGAAGGTTGTCAAAGAGGTGGACAGGGTTTGGGTTATCTGACTTCTAAAAAAGTTGCATTTCTTCATGTTTAGTGATGGGCGCAAATTTGCAGCGAATTTCTGCGTTTCGCCGCCGGCTAATTCGCAAATTTGCCATGAAAATGCACAGGTGACGGAATCGGCGCCCATCAAATTGTCTCCGGCGTCAAAATCGGAGTTTCGAGAATTTTTTGAAATTCGCAGCGAAGTGAAACGGAACAAATTTGCCCATCACTACTCATGTTCATATTAACTCTTTCAATTTTCTTTTTAGCTCAAAACTGCAGTCCTATCTTACTTTATGGAGGAATTCTAACTGTACAATTAAGGACTGATTTATCAAATTAAATTGTTCTTGACTTAAAAATGGCCTCCTTTTACTGACTTCTTTTCTATTTATAAAATTTTCATACCAGCTACTTTTTACTGAAAAAACGCAGGAGCTCAAAGCTGCCAAGATCCATTCATCATTGTCTTTTTTAGAATTCACAAGAATTCACAAGTTGCTTTAACCTTGAACAATCTCTCCCCCAAAAAAAGTTTTGGTGTATTCACTTTGGAGAATATTAAAATGATAAATTCTTGAGAATGAATAACGTCCAGAATTTTTGCTAGTTTAGCAACATTTCTCATTTGCAAAAAAAACAACAAGAAAAATCAAAAAGGATTTTTTGATAGAACTCCCACTTTGGCCGGGAGAAAATCATTCTGGATCAGTTATAGTTTAAATACAGATATTTTCGAAATCTGTTAACACTTGGAGCCATTATATGGGGAGAGTTTCATGTCAAAATTGAGATTTTACAAACACCCTGAGAATAGCAAATAGGAACGTGAGTGGATCTACAGATGGGATTGTGTGTTGACATTTTCTAATAGTGCAAGCACAAAAGCACAATTGGGGCTTCTTCCTCTTTCAGAACAAATGAGAGACCATCTCTGCTGCTGTGACGCTCAATTGATTGTAGTCCCATGTGGCCTGGACTACTTGAGATGTACATTGTGCCTTGGCCTGTGTACCCTGGAAAGCTCCTTGTTGCTAGAAATAAATTGATTGATGAAAGAAAAATATTATTTCCTGATTAATTATTGTAACCTTTTGGCTGCGGTCCCTGCACCTGCCTGAAACAAATCAATATATATTATTCTCTCCAGCCGCAGCTATTATCTAGGTTGCTTTGCACTTGAGGCAGTCACACACACGTATCATTTTATGGCCATTGTGTCCCTCAGGAAACATAAAAAAATCACTGCTGCAGAATGACAGAAATTGTCTCAAATAACTTTCCATTTTAGTGCAGTTGACTTATGGCAAATGTGAACCTAAAAACATGGCTACTTTGCACTTAAATGGCAAAACAGTGAGAGTATAATACATCATTCTAAGATGGCCACGTCTGGTGACTTTTTATTGGCAGATAAATTGCAGTTCATAAGTAAGATTATCACCCAAGTTGTAAAATACCAGCCAAGGCAGCAGCCAGTATTACCAATTTACCTCAATGTATTTGCCGGTAATGAATTTGTAATCATTTGAGCCTCTGCCCTTTGTCCTGCCTCCATTCAACCTCTGATCCAGCCTAATCTGCCACCCAGCTCCCACAACAAGCAGCTCAGCCTATCTAATCTCCTCCGGATTTAAGGCAGAGACACACGCTCAGATTCAGGGAGATTAGTTGCCCATGACAAATCTTCTCTTCTTTGGGGTGACTAATCTCCCTGAACTGCCTCCCGCTGGCTAGGATGTCAATTGCTGGTTGGATGGCAATCAGTGCGTTTCATTTTCTGAAGTCGCCTGAAGTTGGCTCAACGTTATGCCTCTTCATGTCACACCCCTCCCTTTTATGTCACCTCCCTGCCAACTGAGTCACAGACCCATCTCTTCATGGACCGCCCCCTTCCCCTGCTGGTAAATTGCTGGTTAGCAAGGTGGCAACCCTATGTAGAAGGCACATGAGTGGCCAATATTTCAGGAGCTTGTATGCTTTCACTCCTCATCATGGTGTGCTCTGATTTAGGGACGATCTGGTACAATTTTGTAATTATCAAAGAGATATTATGAATAGTCTCACGATATTTTCATAATTGCGATGTAAACAATGAGGAGAATTGATATTGAGAGAGTTATTGTTTATTGTTTATTGTTCACAACGCAAAGCAATATTACAATGCTGGACGTTGTATGTGACATTCCACAGATTTAGAATGTATGATATGTATGATACAACCTTGTATTTGTGGTAACGAAAATAAAGCATCTTTTGGTTAATAATTGGGATGTAAAAGTTGGAAAGACATGATATCCAACTGTGGATGAGACAGATGATCATTTTCTAATGATCTTTCAATGTGTGTGTATTTTGTAGCATGGCTCTAAAGGGCATTTTCTGTCAGGTTATGGAATATTAGACTGCAGGTAGATCTCTTAAATCAATACAACGAGGAAACATCAATGTTTTTAAACTTGGTCATATTTATTTTGATGGGTTAATCGTCCTCTAAAAACAAAGGGATTGTGCTATCCCTTGCACACTGCTAATTTAATTCATTAATCCTACAGAAAATCCTATAGGATTTACGTAGTCTTAGACACCATGGCAATATCAGGTTGGATAGTCAAAACTGTAATACATGGATTATTGTTAATAATAATCCTGTTATTTGGTTCTTTGTAAACTGATGGCACAGGGGTGTTTGCAGGTATTTCATTCACAATCATGGTGTCAAATTGCCCAAATATTTGCATCCATCTACCCAAGAGAAAATCCACTGAAAGCCCCATAACCAGGACTTTTCAGGATTCTTTTCTGAAAATGCAACATACTCACTGCCATCTCCCACTTGCCCATACCTTTTACTCCATTGTGTGGACTGGGTCAAGGAGAGGCAGATTCACTGGCGTAGAGAGTGCAGTTGCACTGTCAACACTAAAGGAGATTAATTACACTAAAACTAAAAAACCTAGAAATTCGGTCTTAAACTTTCAAAGACTGCCATCGCTAAAATGGCACTGATAAAATCTGTTACAGCTTTGCCTTACTGTTTCTGCCTGTGAAAGTGTTAAACAACTAATTGGATTTTACTTTCCCCAAAAGATGTTGGTGCTGTAAGTTATTAGTTAGCTGGGGTCTCTAGGGCAGTTGCTGGCCTTTTCCCAGAGTTGATGTAAGGTCAGCAAACAACAGCTGGGTCTGCCGCATGGTACCTAGAAAAATAGATTTCTGCTCAGGAACAGACATAAAGCCTAGCTCTAATTGCCCCATTAAGAGTCGACTTTCCCATAGACAGCCCACATTTGCTCATTGTTAGGGAAAAAAAACAGAATCTTAAATGCCAGATGCAAAAGGAAATTGACATTTTATTATTTTTATTTTTTCCCTTTGCCAAAGTTGATGCCGCAGGCTAATATATCATCTTTTTGGACTTAATGGAAGGAGCTGAACTTCATGCCCTCCTTTTAGATTTCACTGTCTTGTTCTTTTCGCATATTGCAGTCACATCTAGCCTGTCCTCAATTGCTCAACTGTGGAACAAAGCCTTACACGAGCCAGTGCAGGCTTCCGCAAATGCTTAAAGGGATACTGTCATGATTTTTATGGTGTCATTTTTATTTCTAAATTACATTGTTTACACTGCAAATAATTCACTTTACCATATAAAATGTAATTCCTGAACCAAGAAGTATATATTTTTTTTACTTGCAATATTGGTGTGTAGGCAGTCATCTCAGATCAGGCAGGCTATTGTTCCTCCTACACAATGTAACTGAAGGAGTCACAGTGGGACTTTTTACTATTGAGTGTTGTTCTCAGATCTACCAGCGAGCTGTTATTTGGTTACCCTATCATTGTTCTATTGTTTGGCTGCTGGGGGGAAAAGGGAGGGTGGTGATATCACTCCAACTTGCAGTACAGCAGTAAAGAGTGATTGAAGTTTATCAGAGCACAAGTTACATGACTGGGAGCAGCTGGGAAACTGACAATATGTCTAGTCCTGTGCCAAATTTCAAAATTAAATAGAAAAAAAAATCTGTTTGCACTTTTAAAAAATGGATTTCAATGCAGAATTCTTCTGTAGCAGCACTATCAACTGATGTTTTTTTTAAAAAAAGACCCAATGATTTCCCAAGGCAGGAAAGTAAAGGAATTGTTCAGTGTAAAAATAAAAACTGGGTAAATAGTCTGTACAAAATAAAAAATGTTCCTAATATAGTTAGGTTTTGCAGCAGCACACCATGTTTCTCCTACTTTGAAGTTGACAGATCTGCACAGCTGGTGTTCATATGCTGGACCAATTGTGCCCCAATTGAGTCCCATGCCCACGTTCTTTGTCGGGGGACCCTGAAAGTTCCTCTGCAGGGGACCCCACTCTAGTTATTCCACTTTCTTTAATCACAATATATGCGATGTGCAAAAGCAATGTAGTTACACACCTTCTTTTTTCCCCTGCATCAGTATCTCCATTACTCAGTAAGGGATGCTATTCACATGGATATTGCATTATTATACAACTATAGACTGGAGAATTGTGGGTTCACCAGGACTGCAACCAAAAGGGCCCTCCTGACAGTTACCGAGGAGTTTCATGACCATATAAAAACACGAGGCCGAAGGCCGAGTGTTTTTATACAGGTCATGGAACTCCGAGGTAACTTCTAATATCCTCATATTTTGCAACTGGGGGTACTTTATGTATTATAATACACATGTTTCAGTGAGTCATGTGACAGAAATGACATCAGAACTCACCGTTTATAACTGATGACATCAGAACTCACCGTTTATAAGGATATAATTTATAAGATATTCATGGCTTTTGTGTATTATATATGGATAGTGTTGTACTTGATACTGTAAATTGTACGGACAATTAAAGCCATTGAAGCAGTCCTTATCATATCCATAAAATAATGTTGTCCTCAATTATCACCCGATTTATAACCACATGGTTAAAAAATGTATGGCAGCTTTGTTTTTATTTTAAGCTATTATTATTTAAACTAAAATTGCACTTCTAAAACCTATATTGGTGATGTAAACTCTTTTTCCTCAACTGGGTCTGAGTGATCAAGTGACATTGTCTCAGGCTCCATTTGTTTGTCACATTTGTTGCTGGAGTTTATGAGAGTGGTATTTGTTTTGTAAAGGAATAATGAATTTGAAAGTACAACCTCTAGCCCCACACCCCTTGTGATGTCATAGACTACTAGCACAGCCCCCATTCCCTCATCACTGGTGGGATGACAGAAAGAAAGCATGGTTAGCTTCTTGGATGGTCTTTACAGCACTGTTGTGACTAAGGGAAGTCTTTGAAATACTATTGAATTAAATACTCATTTGCTTGCTTTTATTAAAACTTGGGTCACTATTAGATGGGTTTTAAAAATAGAAACTGACAATAGTCAACTGACAAAAGGTAGGCAAGAACTAATACACGTATTTAAGTACATAAGGCTGCTGTATTTAAAGTAGTGGCATAGGCAAGCCAGGAGCTTTTAGTTCTACGTCACTGGGCAGCTGAATAACATTGGAAGTGGTGCAAAATAATTGTTTGTACATTTGAAAGGAAATCATTGTATTGATGTGGCAATTACAGCACAAGAGAAGAATTAGTCCTGTTATAATCCATCATTTTCTTTGTAACCCAATTGTGAATGAAAGTAGCTTTTCAGCATCACTTTTATAAAATGTTGAACCTTCATCCTTATCTTAACAGAATTTTGTGTATAATGAGATTTCAGTTTTAGGATTAGTTTGCTAATCTTTATGAAATATGGACCCCTGCTTAATTGACCCACTAGAATTGGTTAACATTTTCCCTCTCTGATTCTCTTTTCCTTTGTAATAAAAATAAAAAAAAAGTTCATTGGTGTTACATGAACATGTTTCTGTGTCTTGAAGTCAGTGTTCTTCAGTTGGCTTCATATTGTTCATCAGAAATAAACACTATTTCCAATTACTTACTATTTCCTATTTGTGACCGTTTTAATAATATGTGTAAAGTTAAATTCTCTCTTTAACTGTTCTAAATTAATACATTAAGTTGATAAATTTCTTATCTTTGCCCCTGAGAATCCCTGAGCTTCATTAATTATGGTGGCACATGGGGAGATTAGTCAGCAAGCGACACATTTTCTCTACTGCGGGCGACTAATGGTTTTTCGAAGTTGCCTCACAAGAAAACTTTGGCCGATTTCGGAAAACGAAACAATGCATATGCCATCCCACAGGCGATTCACATTATTGCCCATGGGAAGGCATTTGGGGAGATTAGTTGCCAGCAGTAGCAAAGATTTTTTGTTTGCCGACTAAACTCCCCTTGTGCCATCACCCTAAAAGCAGCTTTTAGAATTGATACAATAGTTGCAAATGTTCCACAGATACTGCTGGTGAATGTACCAACTAATTGTATCAACTAAATGTAGCAAATTGTAACAGTTCAGATGCTCCTGGATCATTGAGCTGCCAGATTGAAACACCACAGACAGGAACATTAAACTTTAAACTTTCATTTTGGGAAAACGGTAAAATATAAAAGATGGAAAGCAATTGAAAAAAAGTCTTTGTTTATGGTGAACTACCTGCAAACAACTGAAATGAAAAAAGTGTTTGGAAGGGGAACAGGAGGTCACAATCGAAGTGAAATCTGTTGATCAGCTGGTTTCTGTTACATTTTATCAAAAGTCAGAACCACCAATAATGAGGGCTAGACACTATTTACAATAGCGATTACAATTACAAATACCTTTAAAACCACTAAAAAATTATAATATAATTAATTTGTATTGTAAACTACTACTTTGGGACAGCAAATAAGGGGCCAGATTCAATTCAGTGAGAAAAAGGTTTATCACATGATAACTCATGGGCAAGATTCAATTTGAGATGCAATTCAGTTCAGAAAAACAGACAAAATCTCACAGTTTACCACGTGAAAACTCTATTGAAGTCTATAGGGGAAAATGGAACTGAATTTAGAGAAACGTTTTTTTCTCCTCAAATTGAATCTTGTCCATGAGTTTTTATCTGATAATGAATGAGAGAACTTTTTTCTCACTAAATTGAATCTTACCCAATGTAGAAATCCAGGCCTCCTAATCTCAATAGTTATAGCCTAAGACCTCTCTCTACCCTGTGTCTTTATATTTAGCATAAAGTTCAACCATTGTCAGTGGATATATTTAGTCATGTGTGAAATTATTTGTGGAAGGGCTGTAAGGTGTGTGTGTGAATATATATATATGTATATATGGGATCCATTATCTGGAAAGCTGTTATCCAGAAAGCTTCAAATTACAGAAAGACTCCATTATAATCAAATACTCCACATTTTTTAAAAAAACATCTTTTTCTCTGTAATAATAAAACAGTACCTTGTACTTGATCCCTTCATTATTGAAAGCAAACTAGATTATTGGGTTTATTTAATGTTTACATGATTTTCAATGTAAAGGGACCGCCATGGGTTTGAATGTTGCCCGTCCTTTGCTAACTTGTATATGGAACGGTTGCTACCGATGGGGGTAGCAACATCATTTTCTACAAGCGCTATATAGACGACCTCTTGCTAATTTGGTCTGGCACAGCAGATGAGCTTTTGATTTTGTGAGGCCCTTAATACACTGGACTCCCCTATCAGACTTACAATGACTTATGACCAACAAAATATCCATTATTTGAATTTGACAATTTACAGGGAAGGGGCAGCTCTAGGCACCACACTGTATAAAAAACCCACCGATAGGAACAGTTTGATACACTCCAGTTCACACCATCCCCCACACATGCCTCGAGGGGTCCTATACTCGCAGTTCCTTAGAGTCATCAGGAACAGTACTGATCACATTAAAGCTGAACTACAACTCTCTGAATTGGCTACACAGTTCCATTCCAGTGGTTATTCTACTCACATGATAGATGAATAATTAAAGAGAGCAAAAAAGTTTACCCAGGGTGAGCTGATTGCAAAAGCAAAAGAATGAGAGACTGCAGCCAGAATAGATTTTTACCACACAATGGACCATGGAGAGCACTCAGTTCAAGAGCGCCATTGAGGATAGATGGGAAATAATTAATACTGACACTCACCTTCCTTTTCTGGATAAAAAAAGACCCCTGCTAGCGTATCCACAAAACTGGAGTGATTTACTGGTTGTAAAGGATGTACTTCCTGAACCGAAAGGAGGAAAAACGTGGTTGGACAAACCACTGAAGAAGGGATGCTTCAAATGTTTGAACTGCTTGACTTGTAATGGTATGCTACAAGGAACACATTTCACACATCCCAGGACGGGACATAAATATACTATTAACCACAGATTAACTTGCACAAATGACCATGTGGTATATATGGCGTGGTGTCCTTGTGGCTTATATTATGTTGGGAAAACTACTACCACCTATCGGGAGAGAATGAATAACCACAGAAGTGCTATAAGGTTGGCTCGATCTACCCGCAAAGCTGATCAACCGGTACCGAAACACTGGTTGAAATATAGACACACTCTTCCACAGTTTCAGCACCACGCAGGGGAGGCAATAGGGATTTACTACTAATGCAAAAAGTGTCTATGTGAATTTATAAGTTGGACACACTAGCTCCAAAGGGCTTACATGAAACTCTCCCTATGTCCCCCTTTTTTGATGCTGATGATATATATATATATATATATAGAATCTGCATCAAGCGACAGCACTCCTAGGAAATTTAACAGCACAGCAAAAGTTTGAAGCAAAAGTGGAGGTTTAATAAACCCTACGGGAAACAAAGGTTCCGGTTAGGAACCGAAACGTAGGATTCATTAAACCTTCACTTTTGCTTCAAACTTTTGCTGTGCTGTTAAATTTTCTAGGAGTGCCGTCGCTTGATGCAGATTCTATTATAATATTGGACTGGCACCCAGGTTACATTTGGACATGTGGTTGTGCGGGCTTCATGATTATGTATATATATATATATATATATATATATATATATATATATATATATATATATATATATATATATATATATATATATATATATAGAACACACACACATATATATTGATTGTGTGTATGTATGTTTATATACTGTATGTCTGTATATGTTTGTGTGTGTACAGTAGTTGTGGAGAGGTTAATATGAATGTTCATTTTTATTTTTGCCTGTGTGTATAATAAAGCACGATGATGAAAATGCTAATTTCCGCCTATTATGTATGCACGATAGTGACTTGGTAATGTTTACAGAATATTTTTAGTAAACACATTTTTTTCATCAGTAAATGTTCCCTAATGCCTCATCTGAGCCGATGTTTAGCTTTAATTGAATGTTATAAATTTTAAATTTCAAGTCATGCCAGAAGAGTGATCTCTCTTATTGACAAAACATACTAAGCTGTGCGTTTATGGGACCCTGCTTTTAAGGTTAATGTGCAGTTTAGATATTCTCCCCATTCTTCCTCTGGAATAATTACCTTCCATATATATATATATATATATATATATATTCTTTTTTTAATATATATGTATTAAGATGTTTAAAAAACACAATCTTTCCAACTTATTTTTAAACTTCCATCCCTCCCCGGCTTACAGTGTAACCGAGGAGGGGTGACTATTGAGCCTTGGGAGATGAATATGTAATTACGGAGCAGCAGATCTGATTGGCTGTTTTGCCGGAATATTCTATGCTGCATTTTCTATATTTGGATTCATCCTGTCACTTCAGATGGAAAGATAATTATTGGCATTCAGTTGCTGCTGACACAATCTCCTCCAGGTTTAGGTGCTAAATGTAGGTATTTGAGTGACATAAGGAGGTTTTTTCAGTAAGGCTCCAGAGGAGAGGATACATTGTACAAGAATAATTTAGCTGAATTATGCTAAATAGTGGAATATATTGGAATGCCTTTTTTTTTTAAATTCATACATTTTTTTTGTCCGCAGTCCTGCAGGGTATTCACCTCACATTCTGTTATATCAGCACATAGTGTATTTAGCTAGCAGGGCTGTCTTTAGTTGCGGTTGTGCCTGGGGCAAATCAGAGGCCCATTCATTAAAATATAAACTAGGGCTGTCCTGCCTATGGCCTTTTAGCTGCTCTTGGACTACAACTTCCAGCACCCCCAAGTATCTTCAACTTGTTAGTGTATGCCGGGGAGCTTCAGCAGCTGTAGATATGGCATTTGTTACTGCCACCATCTTGCTGCTGTTTGTGTTGTCCCACGTCTTCTTTCTAACCAAAACTGTTGTTCTGCAGAGCCCCACTGTGCAATGGGTAGTCCCCCAAATTAGTACTGGGAATCTGATTCACAACCCCCTCCCCCCACACACATTAAAAAAGAGAAACATTAGATTAGAATTGATGTACATTATATTAATTACTATTGCCCATTGCTGCAGGATATTTACCCTATTAGAGGGGGTCACAGACCTCCATTTTAAACAGTCTAGGGACCTCATTTTGGAGACTGGGCCACATTTATTGGCTCATATGTTTGATTCCAGCCAGGGCACTATCTGCAAGGAGTGTGTATGTTTCAGTGGGTTTCCTACAGGTACCGTACTCTGGTTCCCCTCCACCCATGCTTGACAAAGGGGTTACGCCCGAAACGTTGCATCCGCAATAAATGAGCAAGGGATTTCCCTGCTAGAAGCAACCCATGCTGTTCCAGTGTTTTCTTGCTTTTCATGTGGATCTTGAGGTAGCCAAACGCCTCCTTCACTGAGCACCTGGGATTCGATTTGATTAGGAAGGGCAGGGTGTGCTAGGGCAATTTCTTTTCTGACTCCCCTCCACCCTCCAAAACATACATAATAAGATAATACTCTCTGGGTAATAGGATCTTAGATTGTAAGCTCCACTGAGATAGGGACCAGGACTGTATTAATTTGAATGTAGGCTCTCAAGGGCTTGTACCTAGGGCAATATATTTAGGAGGTGGCTCTATGGTACATTTTAAAAAAGAAATTTAACCAGACTGATGCTGGACATTCGTTGCTAAATCTGTTGGTGGAGCTGGGGAGTTGGGAAAAACCCAAACCAACCTGCACCTGGCCCTAACCTGTCTGCTCCCAACCCAAACCCTGCCTTATTATCTGCTGTATCACCATCATTTCTATAACAGCACCCAGCTATATCAGAGGTGGGCAGGGTAGGCAGGCACAAGTATATAAATATGCAGGGGGCTGCTGGGGCATTTTGGAACAAGTTAAAGATGTGGGTGGCAAACTAGGGCAGCACCAGACCTAAATATAGCCTGGCTGCAGGGACTGATGCATGTTACATCTAATCTCTGTAATGAGCTGCGGAATGTTTCTAAACTGTAGAAATAATGGACAGTAATAACAGCACTGCTAGCCAGTGCATAGACATTTAACATTGATTGATTGCCCCTCTTCTTTTAAAAGTGCCCCCTGCTTATTCTAGTTTTAAACTCTCTCCTTCCGAAGCTCACGCTCACACGCCAGTATTGCTCCGTGAAATTAACCCATGCCAGCATCCCAGGCACAGCAGTTTCCCGACCAACATTGAAGTAAGCTGCACATGTTGCCATGGATACTCCTGGCTTTGACTGTTGATAGTTAAAATGTTTCACTCCCTTCCCCCACATTAGACAGATATTTTTAACCTTCATATTGATCTGTTCTTCTGTAATCATATCAGTGGTGAGAAATTCCACTGGTGAAGCTGGTTCATTGGATTTTAGAGGAACACACTGGGTTCCAATAGAACTAGCCTGCACTCATAATCAAGAAAGATGCATTGTTAGTAATCTGATGGGGGTAAATTGACACTAGTTCTACAGCTTGTCAACTTGGTTTAGACATAAATATATATATATATATATATATATATATATATATATATATATATATGTATAAAATCCTTTTTCAGCAGCCTATAACATACTATTATTTGGAGTATAGACCCTATATATGAGAACCTTACTGAATCCTATTAATTCCCTGATTCCCAGATACCCTGACTGTAGATGTTATTCCCCTGTCTAAATCATTCTTATTACTCGTATCACTTCACAAGTGGTCCTTTAAGGCAGAGACAGACATGGAGATTCAGGGAGATTAGTTGCTCGGCGACAAATCACTTCTTCGTGGGGCGACTGATCCCCAGAACTGCCTTCCAGCCGGCTAGAATCTAAATCACGGGCGGGATGGCACTCGGATCGCTTCGTTTTCCGAAGTCACCCTAAGTTTTCTCATGAGTAGATTCTAGCCGGCGGGAAGGCAGTTTGGGGAGATTAGTCGCCCGAAGAAGAGGCAATTTGTGACTAAATCTCCCCGAATCTCCATGTGTGTCTCTGCCCTTAAACCTGGAGATTTGATCAGTCAGGGGGATGGGAAAATCTGAACTATCTGGGAGACAATGTATTAACTGCTTGCTGACTTTAGTTAACACACAATTAACAGAATTTGCATTTCTTTACCTTTTCATGGTGCTAGTAAAGATCAACTGGTTGTTGTTGCCTTTAGAATGGCTTGTGGGTCTGCAGCCAGTATAAAAATACAGATAAATACTATAAGAAATGATTTATTTATCTCTGGGTACAGCAAATTTGGAATGGAAACCTGGCCACTCATTGGCTGTTCATCTGATTTATAGGATCCTCATTCTGTCCCAAGAGTGAGAATAAATGAATAGGACAGTTGCACCTACAGAGAAAAATGTAATATTGGCAGGTGATCCGCTATCATCTCCTACCATAAGGCTAAGGGCACACTAGGCGATAGCGCCGCGATTTGACTCGCGGCGACTTTTCGCCGCGACTTTTAATCCGCAATCGCTGTGGAAACTTTGGCGCTGGCGTCTATGGGGAATCGCGTCAAATCGACAGCGTAAAAACACACGCGGCGATCTTTTTTCTATTGTCGCGACAATAGAAAAAAGATCGCCGCGTGTGTTTTTACGCTCGCGATTCCCCATAGACGCCAGCGCCAAAGTTTCCACAGCGATTGCGGATTAAAAGTCGCGGCGAAAAGTCGCCGCGAGTCAAATCGCGGCGCTATCGCCTAGTGTGCCCTTAGCCTAAAGCTACATGTGTCTGAATTGCCTCTCGTGGCCACTTATGTTTACATTAAATTCCATCTCTTAAATTTTTGTTTTATTTGTTCTTTTTAAGATGGCCCTCCAAGCCATAACAGTAGTGTATTACTATTGGAATGAGTGGCCCCTTTTAGCTATTTTCCCTTCATTTCTGAAGTACCCATGGATTGAAGAGATGGAAAAATGGAAGCTTTGTCCAGAAGCCATTACCATTGTAGAGAACAAGACTAATGTTGGGTAAATCTACAACTTCTTTTATTTCTTAAATTGAGCTGTAGTTCTGTGACTACATATAGAAATGATCTAGAGTGAGTAATTTTGTAGGTGATATTATAGTGAGCAGCGTTCTAGAGTATATTGATTGATGTAAAACTGTAGCAGACACAGTAGGACTAGAGATGAGCTTACCTATTAATATACCTTTAGCTCTTATAGCTCCCCTCGTATCTATGATCAGCTCCTAACTATTTACCTCCACCTACAGCTGCTCTTGATCACCCCATCTCTTAATTCTTCCCTTCAATGTTCTCATTCCTAACCCGCTCATTCAATAATTCCTGTCTCTTCTTTCCTTTTTTACCCACTCTTCATATTCCCCCTCCATCTCCATATTCTTTTTTAGCACTTCCCCATACATCATGACTTTTTTGCTGTCTTGACACACAATATCATCATTTTGTTCCTTTACCTTCCATCTTTTATTCCAACTTCTTCCTCTCCCTTTGGCTCCCACCCCCCCTCTCCCATTTAATTCTCCTGTCCTCCATCTGTTATTACCTTATCATTTCTATCGGTTTCTATCTCAAGTAATTTTCCTCCTCCCTTCTATAACTCCTCTGCTCTGGAACCTATCTCTTCCCCCTCCCTCTCCATCCCCTTTCACCTTCTCCTCTCACTTTGGCTCCTGTGGGTTTTTTACTCCTCTCCAACCTTCTGTTGCTTTGTTCTTGTCTTCTCCTAGTTTCATGTATCACATATGTAGAATAATTGACCCCCTGCTGTACTATCAGCTCATGAAACCTCACACACAGTTTTCTAGTGCACAAAGGAAAACCGTATCTACATAGACAGGGTTTTCTGGAAATATCTATTGCATCTGTTAGATTATGAAGGGTATGTGCAAATCTCCCTGCAGTCCCTGCAGGCTGTGCCCCTCAATAATGTCTTTCTTGCTGAATGGAAAAATGCAAATCCCTTTGCAGTTTTATAGGCTTATTGAATGGAAAGTGCAAATTGGTTCATCAAAAAATGCCAGAATCTTGCACTAAGCACACTTGCCTTGGCACATATGCAGAACAAATTGGCATTATGATCGCATCCAATATGTCTGAACTGTACATTCTTCCTGTGTATGCCTAAGATTCAAATATACAAATAGCACTGTATTTTAAGCTAACACAGGTCCCATTAACCCAAATCAGGATAAGTATGTTAAAAACTGTAAGTTTTGAGTTGCCAACAGATGTCACTACTGAGCTAAATTCACAAGCACAGTCTGCAGTGTGTTTTTATCACAAGTGGAAGGATTGCAGTAGTGTTTTTTTTAAAAGGTTTTTATTTATGCATTTATAACATAAAACAACAATAAAACAGTACAACAGTGGTTCTACAAACGTATTACATTCTTGTGTCTGAACCTCCAATAGACCTGTATTAATCATACAGTAACAGCCTATTCATTATGGTGTTTTGCAATCTTGTAGGGGGGAGGAGGACTTGGCTTCCTGGTGGATAGTTCTTAGACTTAAGAGGGTGAGCAAGTGGTATTAGTCTATAGCTTCAACCCATATTCCCCAAACTTTATCATATTTGTGCGGGCATCCTCTTACCATATAGGTAAGTAGTATCAGTGGTAGGTTTTGAGTTTTGTTTCAAGGCGGGTCAGAGTGGAGGGAAGAGGATTGCAGGTGTCCTCCAAAGTGGACATTCTGTTTTCTGTTTCCCGGACCCGCTCTTGCATGTTCTGCATATCTTCTCGCAGCAGCAAGAGGTCTGTTTTACCTCTTCCAGCTTAGTGCACAGTGATGTCTGGCAAGCTGTAATTGTGTCTGGCAATAGTTGAGTTGTAGCTTCAGGCTGGGGTGTTGGAGGGGAGGGAGGGTTACTCAGCTCAGTATGAATTCCGGAATGCAGTAGTTTTAATAAGTGGGGAAGCTCTCAGGGAAACCCTTTCAATATACTCATTTTTTCTCTGCTAAAAGTAGTATCTAGCATGCCACTAGCAAGTCCTTATTCCAATGGACCCTATTCCATGACTTCTATTGACCTCACCCCAAGACTCTTTACCTGCCCCTTCTGTATGGCAAGTTCACAGCACAATCCATCCATTAGTAGAAATATGAAGAACTAACATATCTACCCTGGTACTCCTCACCAAGAGGAAACCACCTGACATTATTATACCAAAATGTACCCTGTCTCACCAGGAGATAAATCGAATCAGTCTTCCAAACTTGCTTAAAGTTGCCTCAAGAGGAAACGTCAAGTGATGTTTGAAAGACTGAAGTGACAAATGAGGTTTACCACCAGTGATAAATATTAGGCCGTTACCCTTACACCCCTCTCCTTAAATAGCATATGGTTGTGATTCTTAGCATTTCAGTATCTGGACAATATATAGTTTAGCAATTTTGTTCTGCATAACAATCACCTGACTATGACCGCACCAGCAGGGACAGTCTATTGGCAAGTAAGTGACTCACTCAGGGTATTAGTATTTTGTTCAACTATACAAGGTGACAGTACTCTTGGGATCGCCATATGTGCCATTGCCCATAGGCTTCTCTCACCAAGCATTTTCAGCAGCATTTGGAGTGTAAACTTCTTTATAGCTGTACATTAATTCTTCTTACTTCTGTGTAATGATCGGTAAAGAGAATTTTTATACATTCACCGCACAGCAACAACTGTTTTAAAAGGCTAATTTACTAGGTTTACTAATCAAAATGACTTTCCGTTCTATTTCCAGGAGGATGTCAGCTTGTAAAGTGACAGTCTTGGGGTATGGCCTGTTAACCACTGATGCTCAGATGCTAATAGATGCCTTATACAAACAGCACTTCAGAGTGGTTTTAGTGGATGAATCTCACTACATGAAGTCTAGAAATGCATCTCGTAGCAAATTGCTGCTGCCAATAGTCCAGAAAGCCACAAGAGAACTTCTACTCACAAGGGTTTGTCGTTTGCCCCGGACTGTCACTTCAATGTTTTCAATACATTAATTGATGTTAACAGACTGGTAAGGAAATTGACTTTACGCAGACATTTTTTTGACAATTTTTCTGATAACTCAGAAACAATGGTTTTGGCTCCTGTTCAGAATGAAAATACCACTTCAGATTCTGACTATATAGAAGTGGAAAATAATATGATGGAATTGAGTCAGCATAATATAAATTTTTCTCACTTTTCTGATTTAACAGGTCTCCAAAATCTAGAGGACCTACTATTTGAAGGAAATGTTGTAGATAAGGATCCGATAAAACATATATCTTTAGGTCTCAAACCTAATAGTACATTCTACCCTATTAATTCCAGATGTCCTTCAATGGACGTTTTTCAGGATCTAATAGAACAAGATCTGTGGAAATTGTCTAAACATAAGAATAAAAATGAGTTGACTAATTTTAGTCTTCAGGACAATAAGGTTTTGAAACAACTTTTGGATAATTCAAATATTACTATACGCCAAGCGGACAAAGGTGGGGCCGTGGTAATATTGAATACAACTGATTATATTTCTGAGGCTGTACGTCAGCTCTCAGATTCAGAAACTTATCTAAAATTGGCAAATAACCCCATTAAACGCTTCCAAACTGAACTTGCGGATCTGATTAAATTTGGAGTGTCACTGGGAGTGGTTAATTCTAAAGATGTACCTTTTTTGATCCGTAAATTTCCCATCACTCCAATATTTCATCATTTACCAAAGATCCACAAATCCATGAGTAAACCCCAAGGCAGACCAATAGTCTCTAGCATTGGTTCTTTAAATGAAGGTCTTTCAATTTGGATTGACAAATGCTTTCAGCCTATTGTGAGAAATCTAAAATCTTACCTGAAAGATACTGGTCATTTGTTATCAATCCTTGGAGGCATAACCTGGCGTAATGATTACACATGGGTTACCATGGATGTTCAATCACTATATTCGTCAATTCCACATTCTAAAGGCTTAGAATGTATCAGCCACATGCTTAATAATTCGGAATTATATTCTCAAGATTGTATATTTTTTTTGAATTTGGCTTTGGAATTTCTCATTTCACACAATTATTTCTATTTTGACGGATCTTATTACCTCCAGAGACGTGGTGCAGCAATGGGTGCTGCTTTCTCACCTTCCTATGCGAATCTCTACATGGGTTGGTGGGAAAAAATCAACGTCTTTGGGGAGAATAACTCTTTTAGCGACCGCATTGTTTGGTACGGCCGCTACATAGATGATCTAATCAGGGCCGGACTGGGAGTAAAAAGCAGCCCGGGCAAAAAAATCAAAGCAGCCCACATGTAAACACACAATGGTTTTGTACTCATCCACACATATAATGTATAATGTACCCCAAAACTCATAACAGATGGCACAAAGGCATTTCCGAGTATAATACCCCAGAACTCATAGGAAGATGGCACAAAAACAATTCCGTGTATATCAGTCCTATTTTTTTGATAGTTAAAAATCAGAATGGCTATTTAAGGGAAGAAAAGGGTGAATGGTGTCACAGTCGGAAAACAGAGGAAAAGCCAGCCAAATCCTTGCAACAGTTTTGATAAGGGAATTTTGGGGAACTGAACATAGTAAAGTAAGAAATTAAGGGGGATTTGTATCCAGCATTCATCTGCACTGATTGTTGGGGGGGAGAAAGGGAATCTGCAAATTAGGGAAGTACCATCCTGCCTTTTGGTCTGTTACACAGTTAGATCAGGTTGAAAAAAGACAAAGTCCATCACGTCCAACCCCTCCAAATGAAAACCCAGCCCCATACACACACCCCTCCCTACTGTCACATAAATGATATATACCCATATCTATACTAACTAAAGAGTTTATTATCACAATAGCCTTTGATATTATGTCTGTCCAAAAAATCATCCAAGTCCCTCTTATAGTCATTAACTGAATCAGCATCACAACATCACCCGGCAGTGCATTCCACAACCTCACTGTCCTGACTGTGATGAACCCCCTACTCTGTTCCTTTAAATGAAACTTCTTTTCTTCTAGTCTAAAGGGGTGGCCTCTGGTACGTGATTCTCTTTATGGGTAAAAAGGTCCCCTGCTATTTGTCTATAATGTCCTCTAATGTACTTGTAAAGTCTAATCATGTCCCCTCGCAAGCGCCTTTTTTCCAGAGAAAACAACCCCAACCTTGTCAGTCTCCCCTCATAATTTAACTCTTCCCTTCCTCTAACCAGTTTAGCTGCACTTAGTCTCTGCACTCTCTCCAGCTCATTTATAAAACCCCGTACCCCCCACCCCACGAAGACCCCCCTCCCTCCAGGCTAATTGCCCCCCCGGGGAAATGCCCAATACTTTATACTTACCCCTCTGCACAGATTCAGGCAGTGGACTTCACAGCATCCATCTTCCATCTTCTAGCGATTCGGCAATTTCCGTTGAATTTGGCGCATGCGCAGTTGTCCAAACCGGCAAACAGCTCCAACTGCACATGGGCCTAAAATGCGGGTCTCCCAGTCAGCTTACAGAGGACCAGAAAGATGGATGCCATGAAGTCCGCTGCCAGAATCTGCACCGAGGGGTAAGTATAAAGTATGGGACATTTCCCCCGGGGGGGGGGAGTTAGCCTGGGGGGAGGAGGGAGGGAGGTCTACGTGGGGTGGGGTGGGGGGGTACGGGGTTTTTTGCAAATGGGTTGCATTATCCTTTAAGGACTGGAGTCCAAAACTGCCGTCATACTCCAGATGAGGCCTCACCAGGGACCTATAAAGAGACATAATTATGTTTTCATCCCTTGAGTTAATGCCCTTTTTTATACAAGACAGAACTTTATTTGCTTTAGTAGCCACAGAATGACACTGCCCAGAATTAGACAACTTGTTATATACAAAGACCACTAGATCCTTCTCATTAAAGGAAACTCCCAACACCCTGCCATTTAGTGTATAACTTGCATTTATATTATTTTTGCCAAAGTACATAACCTGCATTTATCAACATTGAACCTCATTTTCCAGTTTGCTGCCCAGTTTCCCAATTTAGACAAATCACTGTGCAAAGTGGCAGCATCCTGCATGGAACCTATAGTTCTGCCCAATTCCAAAACCCACCAGCACACCCTGGCCTCTCATGCCAAAATTGGTTCGGTGCTCAGTAAAAAAAAGGGAATTGGCACCCTCAGCAATACGTGATAAAAAGAAAATTACTGGCACTCAGGACTCCATGCAAGCGGGCCAGGCACTGCGTGCTTATTAAATGAATGTTTCAGGGGGCGTACCCCTTCGTCAGTCTAACAAATGGGTACGCCCCTGAAATGTTACGTTTAATAAACACGCAAGGCATGGCCCGCTTGCATGGAGTCCTGAGTGACGGTAATTTTCTTCTTATCAATTATAATGAACTTGTCCCTATCTCAAGTGACTCTAGACAGCACAGGTGACTGTCAAGTGAGTGACCTGGGAGGACAAGCAACCCCAAGACAGCTGGGGGGGAGAAGGGGTCAGACGACCCCCCCCCCTCATGACTGGCAATACCCCCCCCCCCAAACACACACAGAACAAAACTGGCAGTTGTAGAATAAGGAAACAGAAAAGGGCAGCCATGGAAGCAGACTAATAATCCTCAGCCCAGTCTATAACACACAAATGATACATTCCATCTGAAATCCCTGTAATTCTCATGAAGAGGTCAGTCCCCCCCACTTCATTCCCTGACCCCCCATATTCCTTCTGCCAGAACTGCCCTATTACCAACATCCAGACAAATGACAAACACCACATAACACAGGCAGGGGCCTTTGCATTTCATGATAGTCCACTCACTAAAACATTTTCTGCAGCTGTGCTGTCTCCTGTACTTCTCCTAACAATCGGCTCTCAGCTGACAGGCTGCAAACAGCATACGGATCAATGTGGTGCTCACTCTGCAATCCACTGATCATGTCTGCTGTTTGTACTGCAGCCTGCTAGCCGAGAGCCGATTGTTAGGAGACGCACAGGAGACAGCACAGCTGCAGAAAACTTTGCTCCACAAAGTCAGTACTAAGGGCTGGGGGAAGGGAACTTGGTCGGTTTTCTAAAAGTGCTGAGTTACAAGTCCCCGACAATAAGATCAGGAGCGGCCCATTAATAAAAAACAGAGCGGCCCCACGGGCATTTGCCCGTTTAGACAGGTTATCAGTCCGGGCCTGGATCTAATATTTATTTGGCGTGGATCTTCTATTGAGCTTAAAATGTTTTTGGATTATTTGAATACCAATTCCTTTAATTTGACATTCACTTTGAACAAAAATCCCACAAATATTGAATTTTTGGACACCATGCTAATTGGTTCTTCTGATACAGGAAAAATTGAATCGAAAGTTTATATTAAACCCACAGCAGGGAATACTATCCTGAGGGCAGATAGTTGTCACCCTCACCATACTAAGAAAAGTATTCCATTTAGCCAATTTCTGCGTTTCAGACGAAATTGTTCATCTTTGGAATTTTATGATGAACAATCTGTTATTCTGAAAAATAAACTTATAGATAGAGGATATTCCCCAGACTTGGTAGAATTAGCCTATCAACGGGCTAGGATAAGGGAGAGACATAATCTCCTATATAAAAACAAAGAAAGAATGTCTAATGATAAAAATAATTCACTAGCCAATCACAATGATAAAACTGTGATTTATTTCAGCACACAATACAGCAGGGAATTTAATGATATTTGCAAAATTGTACGTAGACATATTCCAGTTCTGTGTAATGATCCTACTATGAAAAAAATATTACAAGAAAGTGAACTAAAAACAATCTCAAGACGATCCCCTACTTTAGGAACTAAACTTTCGCCGAGTATGGTTTCCAGTCGAGGTTTATCGGCACCTGACACCTGGCTGGCAACAAAGGGCACCTATAAATGTGGAAAATTTCCTTGTAAAACATGTTCTGTTATTTCAATCAGTACTGATTTTAAATCAAATATTACAGGAAAAATATATAATAATCGTACATATAATAATTGTTGCAGCAGTAGAGTTGTATACTTATTAGAATGTAAATGCTGTCTAAAACAATATGTTGGACGTACAATTCGCCCCCTGAAAGATAGAATTAGAGAACATCTACTTGCAATAGAAAAAGGTGATATTAAATCCCCTATTGGCAAACATTTTAAATCCTGTAGTAAACTTGGCATTCAGGACTTAGGGGTTAAAATAATTGAAAAAGTATTTACCCCCATAAGGGGAGGTGATCCACTTATGTCTCTGAATAATCGTGAAGCTTTTTGGATTCTAACTTTACACACACGTAATCCGGATGGGTTAAATACCAGATTTGATATTTCACATTTTACTTGAAGTAACTAAATGGTTAATCATAATGTTTCAACTATTTGTTTAACTTGTGAAAATTTTGTATATTGTATCCTTTGGTTTTAACAATGATTGATTTGTATTTTGATACACTATGACAGGTAACTTTTTAAACATTGGCAATTTAAATAACTTTGTAATTAAATACCTATTTTTGACCATTGGAGGTCACTATAGGGATTAGCTATTTAAACTGTTACTCTTGCTATCCTTTTCTATGCTTATGATTAAGGGCAGCTGAGCCCGAAACGCGTCAAGCAACGTGTGTTTTAAACATGGTCGAATAAAGATGATGCTTTTTAACTGACAAACCGGTGTGCGGAATCAACTTTTTCTTATCCTTACTTGCATACGGCGTGGGACGCCGAAGTTCCTGCACCTGGACCTGACAAGCACTCTTGCCGGCTTTTGAAATTTACAGCATCTGCGGTGAGTCGGAGCGGTTACTTTATATTTTGTCCGTTTGATACTCACAGGGACACCAGCTCTTGGAAGGACTGAGGAGGTAATTTGTAGTTAAGTGCACAGCCCATGGGATATGGTGCACACTTCTGTAATACAAGTAAATTGCACAGGGACCCAACTACTGCTACACAAAAGAAACATATATAGGAAAATAAACACTATGCTATGTTTTATTAGTAAATTAAAAAGTACTAAGTAATTATCTGTGGAGTTAAACAGATTGAATATTCTAAGAACCACTCATGTATTATATGGTATAATGTACACATGACCAGGGGCAGCTGGGAAATTGAAAAAATGTCTAGCCCCATGTCAGATTTCAAAATTAAATATAAAATATATAAATATAAAAAAACATGTTTTCTCATGACAGTATCCCTTTAAAGAGGAAGAAATATTTTGATCAGTAGAATCAGGCTGTAGTAGATGGTGCAGGCTTGCACGTCCAACCCCTGCACCATCTCATCTACCTCTTTCAACACCTTGCTCCAGTTAGTTCCCCACTTTCAATCTGTTTTAGGGATGCCCTGAATCCAGTTTTTGGTTCGGCCTTTTTCAACAGGATTTGGATAAACCCAAATCCTTAAAATCACATGACTTTTAATCATACAAACAAGGAAATTGCAAACTGCATTCTTTTTAACCCTTGGGTTTGGTTTTAGATTTGGCCACATCCTTCATAAAAGATTTAGGATTCAGCCGAATCCCAAACTAATGAATTTAGTGCAACATTATTCTTTATAGAATTGTTATATCTTCATACTGTGTGAGTTTGTTTTTTGAAAGATAACTTCTATTTTAAGGTTGTTTTTCTTATTATATTTTTATTCTAATGGAACAATGAAACCTTATGTTTGTATGTGTATATTTTTGTACAGCTTAACATGCAAATTAATACTCTATTCCCGAAAAAATGTTTGGAACCTGGAGAGAATATGCCAAGAAGTACTGCAACGCACACATCAAGTATAATTATTATTATAATTTGAAATTAATAAGAACGTCTGCCTGCTATTAAAATGTTTTCTAGAATGGCCTAATAACTACCCAGTATTAGTGAATTTCATTTTGCTGCTATTACAGGGGCTAATGTTGAGCTGCAGCTTTATGTCATGCAGAGATAAAATAAGCATCAGCTTCAGCCCTTTACATTCCTGCCTTCCTTTGCCAGTAAGTGGATTAATGTTCTGCAATAGAGAGAGGTAACTCATATATACTAATCCTTATTCAATGCAAATTGTACACCTTCACCATCTCCTCAAAGAAATAAGAATTTCTATAATCCAAGTGTAGTACATTTTATAATACAATATTCAAAGTGTTTATTCTTCAGCTATTATAAGGGCTGTAGTAGTCCACCCTGAAACTAAAATTCATTATATTGGGCCCATACCAGATGGACATGTGATCCTGTCACTGTATAATATTACAGCTTTGCATTGTGGCGCCCCAAGAAATTATTTCACAAATAAGTATACAGTTTACAGGTACAAGTTAATAACCAACAGTTCTCTAGGAAGGTTCACAGGGCTGGTTTCTTTTTTCTGGTTCCTGGAAGGCAGTGAAGATGAGAAGAGAGAGATATTTTGATGCAAAAATAGCATAAGGTATAGTGATACCTCAGTGCAGCCTTGTTTATTTCCAATGGTTCATATGAAGTTATCCCTGAGTTATATATTAAATAGTGTCACTGTGCAGTTATTCCTGAGTTAAATATTCACTAGTGTCACTTTTTCTTATAGTCAACACTTTGGAATATGTTGGAGTTTTATTAATACATTATTATTATTATTATTATTATTATTATTATTATTAATAATAATAATAATAATCATCTATGCTTTGTGTTCTCCATAGTTCTAGAAAATGGGTTTCTCTCTATTATGTGAATGGCCTATCAGCAGGGCTCATCTTTGCAAAGCAGGTTCCTTTTAGGGTTGAGCGCACAGGGTTTATCATTGGCCTTTTTCCACCAGCAGTTTTTATGACTGCAGAGAAAAGCCGATGTACTCCCAGAAACACAAAATTATGAATTTTTGCTATATGTGCTCGCAGGCTGACCATGTGCCTGACAGTGCACCAAGAAAATCTGCATAAAAACTGCTGGACTAGAAAAGCCTCTAGTCATCCTTGTGTGCCACTAGCCTTGAACCTAATCACCACCCAAATGGATTGCTCAATGTGAAGCTCATAAACTGATAGTTTGAAAAATAAAGATAACATAAAAACTAAAGATTAGGGGAAGAAATTATAATCCAAGGGATGTCATTTTCCAGGAATTCATTTTTCTCATTAGTTTGTATTGAGTTTTACTGTACTGCACCTTGGTGGAAAGCAATAATTAGCTCACCTACTGTAAGCATGAGTGAAAAGAAAAGGTATATGTAGAAAATACCCATGCCAAAAAAAATTCCCTTTGCAATCTTTTTTTATCATTTCTATAAATCTTAATATTTACACCAATATTAACAAGGGCTTTTACATCAATTCATGAGAGCCTGCAGACACCATAGTAAACACACAATGATTACAGGATATCTGCTTCAAAGGAAATATTTTATATTTGTTAAATGCTTAAATGTAAACCCAAAAAACTAATTTTACAAAATAAACGTGAAGGACAATAAACAACTTTCCTATAAACGTTTTAAAACGATAAGTAAATGTAGCTACTGTTAAAAAGTTGCATACAATTATATTTTCTTTCCTTGGGCAAAATATACTGATGATATCCATTTTAAGGGAAATAACTGCTAAACCACTTCAGATACACAAACTTCTAGGCCAGTGCTGTCCAACTGGTGGCCCGGGACCCCCCTTGTTTAAAATTTAATAGGTATCACTACAGAGATTAACTGGCCCCTGCATTGTTTACACCTCAAACAACTCCTGCATTATTCACACATGTAATCCCCCTTGTGACACCTCTATTGTTCACACACCTAAAGCCCTGTACTGTTCACACTTGAGACCCAGAACAAAACTGTTCACCTTGTTCACCTGTTCACACCTCATACAAACTGCTGGAGGGTCACCAGCACTGTTCATTTTAGCGTGTCCCTGATAGTTTTTTCTATATTCTGCCTCATTCATATGCTCCCTGTGTGTGCCATACTCTGTCTGCCCTATGCTGCCAGTGTGTGCTATACTCTTTCTGCCCTATACTGTCCGTGTGTGCCATACTCTGCCTGCCCTATGCTCCCTGTGTGTGCCTTAACTGTCTGCCTTATGTTACCCATGAGACCCATGAGCCTGGTAGTGTTTGTTAGCATTTGTTGTTAGGGGCCCCTAAGTATTTCATCATATGCTGGGGGACCTATGCAGGGTCAGACTGGACTCTTTGGGGCCCAGCGGGTTCCATACCTCCGGGGGCCCCGCGGTGTCAGGCATGCGCGAACGCCAGTGCATGTGTGTATACGTGCATTGCCATGCAGGCCTGCAATTTGCCTTTTTTTAAGGGTCCAGTCAAACGGGGAGCACGTCTGGGCCGGCGGGGGCCCAGTCCAACCCTGTTTATGTATATGCAGACATCAGCTAAGCCATTTCTTTCAAAATCTATTTTAATTTTTAAAAGTTATATGTAACGTTCACCGACACTCTTTTTATGCTCCCAGAAGTACCCAATGCAAGCACCTTGATGTTATTAACACTAAAGTGCACCTTTTAATCATGAAAACATTCTCTGAATAATTATGTAACACTTTAGGTTAACAGTAACACTTTTGTTAAACAGCAGCATCCTTTTGTATAAAGTCATGCAACTGGATTTATATTTTAGGTGAGGCATGTAAAACAGATTGCAAATTTACAAGGAACAGATTAGTGCTTGAAGCCTGAAGTCTGATCAAAAGTGGAATTACATCTGGCATTCAGTAGCTGCATGTGCGCATTCACGAACGCCGGCATGCATGCAAAGACGCCAGCGCGTATGCATGCATGCACGAACGCCACCACGTATACGTGTGCAGCCACACAGGCCCACAATTTGTCTTTTTTTAAGGGCCCAGTCTAATGGGGAGCATAAGGATTTAAGGGTGTGTTTTAATATGACTTACATTTTTCACATATGAGTGAATACAATGCAATGAACTCAAACCATTTGGTTTTTATGTGCGCTTCCATCGTTAACGTGGACATGGTCTTTAAATTTATTTTTATAAATCGGGTGTGGTTTAAAACAGGGAGTGGTAAACACTGGCTTCCATTATTGGTCCTCCACTAAGTAGGCCAGAAAAATTCCTGCCCTTAGTACCAAAGAAGTTGGACAGCTTGGTTCTAGGCTAATGGTGGAGATGCTATTTCTAATATCTGCATGAGCATTAGGGAACTTTGTTGCCTTGTAGAGGTGGGTTCCGTCCCAGCTAAGTTATTACATGTTAGGAGTTTGTGTGTTTTCCCTGTGGGTTTCTGCTGGGCCCATGCTCCAAAACACACAGACAAGTTAATTGGTTTCTGATAAAACTGACATCAATGAATGTGAATATGCATTTAGGGGCCTGTCATCCACCTTTCACAAGTTGTGCTGGGCAGTTTCTATTTATGCATTTATGTTAATGAGATGCAACACTGATAAGTAACCGTTGTTAGACCACCGGCTGAAATAACGCTACGTGTTCCACATAAATATTCATACAGGTTGCATGCTTTTTTTTCTAAAAGTTTACATTGACTAAAGAATTTAAAAGCAATAACTGGGGTGTTTTTTAGCTGTACTTATTAGCTTAATAATGTAATCTCTTTCACCATATCTTCCTTTTTTTTCTGTTTTCAGTTACCCTCCATGCACTTTTGTTAAAGAATGAGAAAACCGCCTGAGGACTTGTGTCTCTCACAGCAGAACAGCTCCTATAAATGTATGTAACTGGGGCTCTGCATTAAATTGAAGCTAATGCCTTGCGTTGAATATCCAAGTCACTGCCTCTCACCAGACCCTGACTTTGCTAAAAACGCAATAAAATAGTAATTAAATTCTACCGGCTCCTTCTGATGATGCTGGCCTGTTTCTTAGCCTTGCAACCAGAGATCAAAGGGGCCTTTGGGAACTTAATCTTGTGTTCAACAACACAGATAGAGCTGCTGTTTATGAAATTTATTATAAGAGGTGGAACAGCCTGCACAGAATATTAATACTACTAAGTCTTGCTTCCAAGCCAGTGAGACCTACATCAGTAGCTCCTTAGCATGCATTAGGCCCCTCCAGTGCTGAGTGTTTAACATACCTTTTGAGATATTAAGAGTTTACAAGTGTTTTTTTATGTCTTTTGGCAATAGGACTCAATGGGATTACAGAGGTGCTTTCAATGTAGATGAATTACACCAGAGTTAAAACGACATCATGATCAGGCGGTTAAAGAATAAGGTTTTAACCCAACTGCCTCCTAAAATTAGACAGTAAATCCCTTTTGATTTGCCTAAGGATGTGGCTAAGGTACGCTGCTCTTCTGAAACAACCTCTGTCTGCTTTGCCCATTGAACCAAGAAATTTAAATTTTCAATAAAAATAACCTCATTTGAGAGTTACTTATTTTTTTAACGTTGCATCAAGAAGTTGTATAATTTCTACCATTTATTGTCTAAAAGAAATGCTCTCTGTACAGATATGAGCACAATTCCTGGGTTGTCCATACAAGGGCTTTTGCTATTACAGTCCAGTTTGCAGTCGGTTCTCTTAGTTCTGGCAGATAAGGTCCCCTGCTAGCGTCTCATGATGGAATTATAAATATAAATAAATATAAATATATTGAAGCGTGTCACCAGACATGACTATAACTATGAGCTGAGCCAGTAGGAAAAAGCTGTAGTTTTTCCATTAGAGAAATACAAAGGAAGAAGAAAAAAAAACACAATTGAAGTATCCCTTTAAGAAATTAAAGCTATTATAGTGAGTAGAGCCTCATTTTAGAAGTAACTTTTAGCATAAATAGATGCATTTTGTCTTCACTTTTGTGATTTTTGAATTACTGCCTATTTCGTTTGTTCTGTAGTTTTGTTAAAGGAACAGTAACAGCAAAAAATTAAAGTGTTTTAAAGGAATGAGTAGCTAATGTAGTGTTACTTTGCACTGGTAAAACTGGTGTATTTGCTTTAGAAAAACAACTGTATCTATCTATTGTGTAGCCATGGGGGCAGCCAATCAAGCACAAGATAGACAATAGATAACAGATACGTTCTGAAGAATTCTGTTGTACACTACAAAGCTTATATGTTATCTGCTGTGTATCCTGTGCCTTTTCTCCTTTTTAGATTTGAATGGCTGCCCCCATGACTACACAGCAGCTTGTTTATATAAACTATATTAGTGATTCTGAATCCAACACACCAGTTGTACCAGTGCAGTACAACATGACATTATATTTTCATTACTTTAAAAAACTTTTTTTTTTGGTGTTACTGTTCCATTAAGGATGTTACCTAATTGCATGGGACTCTGACCCTAGCAACCATTGCAGTGGTTTTGCAGTCAGCATGAAAGAGTAATGTTGAGTCTGAATAGAACAGCACAGCAAGGCAAGTGCAGCTACAGCCCCTTCCTTTCTTTCTTAGGAATGCTTTTCTGCTGATCAGGGTTTTTTTGCCAAATGAATTCTGTTTCTGTAGCAGAAGCTTGATATCTGCACAAATGGAAGGTATAGGTGGCAAGGAAAGGATAATAATTCCTTGCTATATAACAGACAGGTTTTGTTTGTTAGCAATGAAAGGGAGATGTGTGACTGTAATATATTCAGGATAAATCACTATATTCTGAGATAAGCAAGGCAATAGGTTAAAGGAACAGTAACACCAAAAAATGAAAATGTTTTAAAGTAATGAAAAGATTATGTAGTGTTGTCCTGCACTAGTAAAATTGCTGTGTTTGCTTCAGAAACATTACTATAGTTCATATAAACAAGCAAACAAAAGGTTATATAGCACAGGTTAAATAGTGGATAACAGATAACATTATATTCTACAGAGCTTATCTGCTATATGCTGTGTAACCTGAGCCTTTTCTCCTTTAAATGGCTGCCTCCATTGCTACACAGCAGCTTTTTTATATGAACAATAGTAGTGTTTCTGAAGCAAACACAGAAGTTTTACCAGTGCAGGGCAACACTGCATTATATTTGTATTACTTTAAAACACTTTCATTGTTTGATGTTACTGTTCCTTTAAGGAAAATCAGATCCTGACCCGTAACAGCATTTCCATTGATTGGCAAGCCTCTGTGCCCTTTGTCCAGCTGCAAATGATTTGTTCCTGTTTCTTGGCAAAATAACAACGCTGGAACTCTCTATTGTCTCCCTTAATTAAATGAGCCACACAGAGAACCTTGTAACTTTGAGCAAACTTAAGGTGGCAATGTATGGGCAGATTTCCTTTTGTGATTTTATCGTGATCCGATAAAACTGTCTATTTTTTGTTACATCGATGGGGTGTGAACGATCACATCATTCCAACAAAATTGTTCCAACAGCCGATTGGACAGGTTTCAAAATTTTCAGCACAAAACAATGAAATTGGTTAATGATCGTTAAATAATCATTCAGTGCACATTGCTTTATGCAAACAAAAGAATAGATAGCCATTGGTTAATATATGTTAGATCTTGTAGCCAACATCACAAACATACAACAGTCTGCTTAACCATGGATGGGTGAATTGTTTTTTAAAACAAGTGCATAGCCAGTAGGATCATTCACAGAGCACAACAAATTCTGCCCATGTATGACAATTTATAGTGACCTGTTCTTGCTGAATTGTGCTAAGTACAGGGGAATACCGATGCTGGTATGTTTTTACTGGTATCTCTCCATACAAGCTATGAGCAAAATTAAGGGGCTGTTTCTGCCCAATTGTGCTTAGTACTAGGAAATACCTACTGTATGCTGGTATGGTCTTTAAAAATCACAGTACACACTATAATTTGTTTTCCTGTTTTATTTTCCTTTTTTGTGATTGTTTAATGTAAGTATTAAGGATTGAGGTTTACAGTTTTTTGCATTTAGTTTTGTTTTGTTTTTAAAAAATAGTACAGTATTAGTGAGCCTCTTTGCTTTTTTAGGGCCTGTACATTTTCATGCTTGCTGCCGATCCCATAGTAAATGGATATTGGTTGGCATTGGTGGGCACCTAAGCACATACTAATAATGAAATTGAGTTTAGTATTGCCACCTTTAGGCTTGCCAGAATTGACATTATCCTTGAATTCTTTATCACCTGATTTAGCCCTCCTGTAGTATCATTATCCCCATAGTTATTTGGAGCATTTTTGGTAATTATGGCAATATGGTAACACTAACACATCATCAACAAAGTCAGCATAATTATTTTCCTGTACTAAGCAATGTCCTAGTTTTACTCATAGTCTGTACAGAAAGATATTATAAAATGGTGGTACTTTAACTTTGCCTATGAGTAAGTTTCCTCGGATACAAAACACGTAAGGATCGTTTGTTTTAGATGTTTTTGAATAAAGGCTTTTAACTACATAGGTTGGCTCTTGGAGTGCGTGCTTCTTCGCTATCTATTGATTGAATTACTCCCACAGCTACGGATTTGGGGTGCTGCACCCGGGCCACCTTACATCTTCTGTGAGTTTTCACTTACATAAGATTACTGTGAATATTTATCGTATGCTATATACTGGTTACAGCTACACCCGACCACGATAGACCCAGGGTTTGGACACCTGGGTCCTACTCTGCACTGGGTGAGCCACTAATTGTATAATATACATTTGGGGATTAAGCCGCTGTTCCTCCTTGTATATTGTAGGTACTTTAACTATCTATGTATACATACAGTTCAGCAGGAACAGCCCTTGAATATACTCATTTCCTTTTTCGATACCATCAATCTAGACACCCTACGCTTCCCTTGTACTAAACATATTCCAGGCAGAAGATCTTCATAGGTATGTTCTTAGCTTGTCCAGTAAGGTACCATAAATCTGTGACTGTGTATAAATTACTTTGCACGTAAAGAAACTGAGCAGGAGAATGTGCTCATTTTGCTTATAGCCTTTACTGAGAAGCAACATAAAACTATGCCAGCATGGGTATTCTCCATACTATGCACAATGGATCGTCCAATCAACAGACCGGAAGACAAATTCATTACCTGTCTGCTCATAGCCTGTTCAGAGAGATACCATATAATTATGGCAGCATAGGTGCTGCTTTACACTTAACACATTTCAGCAGGAACAGCCCCCCAAGTTTACTCCTAGCCTGTACAAAGATATATAAGCATGGGCACTAACAGTGGCATAACTAGATGTTACTGGGCCCCACAGCAAATCAATTTTAGTGCCCCCAACATATGCAGAGGCTGTCCCATTTTACTAATATATATTGAAAATGCTTTTTAATTTGGGTATCATGGGGCCCCCTATACCTCATGGGACCACATGCAGTCCCTGGGCCGTTAGCTCAATTGTGCTGGAAAAATTAAGCTACCAATAAAACTAGGGATGCACTGAATCCACTTTTTTGGATTCGGCCGAACCCCCGAATCCTTCGTGAAAGATTCGGCCGAATACCGAACCGAATCCGAACCCTAATTTACATATGCAAATTAGGGGTGGGAAGGGGAAAACATTTTTTACTTCCTTGTTTTCTGACAAAAAGTCATGCAATTTCCCTCCCGCCCCTAATTTGCATATGCAAATTAGGATTCGGATTCGGTTCGGCTGGGCAGAAGGATTCGGCCGAATCCGAATCCTGCTGAAAAAGGCCGAATCCTGGACGAATCCCGAACCGAATCCTGGATTCGGTGCATCCCTAAATAAAACTAAATCAATGGAAGCCTATACCATTAAGAAAGAGCAAGCTTGTGCATCTTGTACTGGGATTAATATTGTATCATATTGTAACATTTATGGGAGCCCTGTATGTCACACTTGGGGTTGCCACCTTTTTTGGTAAAAAATACCGGCCTTCCGATATATTTATCTTTTTTCCCTATTAATAACATTGGGATCAACCATAATTTTTACCGGCCAGGCCGGTAAAATACCGGCCAAATGGAAACCCTAGTTACACTTGACAAATGCAAGTGTTAAATACGGGACTTCATTGCAAAATTCAGTAAGTAATGGGTGCAAATGTTCCTCCTTCCCCTCCTGCAGCTCTTTGCTCTCCTTTTTTGCGTTTTGCCCCATTTTTTATAAATCAGTCCTTGAATGTGTTGTAGTGCTTTAAACACATAGCGAGATGCACAAACATAATACATGATGCTGAAAGAGCTCTCATCCCTCTGTGTATTACAGTATATTTATAGATGAGCATAGATACTTCCATATATTGACACGTTTTCACTTACATTGTGATTGCACCTGCATCTGATTGAGCGTGGGTGTTCCACAAATACGTTATTTGGCACAGGATCCCTGTTTTTGTAATGCCAGCAGAAATGGGTTTCTTTAAATAGATGGTTATTTTTGTGGTGTCATATTTAAGAAAACCAAAAAAAAAGTATAATTACAGTGGCAGTGATAAAAGGGGCTGTCAGAATGATCCATACAATAGATATATTTTTACAGCCTCTTTTGCCCCTTGGGTACAATGCAAGTTAAACAGTGAATCACAGCTTGCATCCCTATTTAGATTATATTAAAATTCCCTGCAAACCTCCGAGAGATATTTAAAAATGAGCTTGTTCAGAACGAGTTCTATGCAGTATGATCCCTGTAACTGGATTTGCACTGCATCTCCTTTTCTCCCAAAGTGTGCTAGGGAAGTGAGTGACCTCCTGCTTGTCAGATGTCTATCTTTGGTTGGAGCACATGACTAACCCACCTTTAATTTTTGATATTTTTTCACTGTCTGTTCACTCTTTTGGGCCTTGGGAATCAAAGCCTCCCCCTTTGTGTCACTAGAAGTCGTGTGCTTCTGCAGCCCTAATGTGGGACATGATTCACACTTGTATTGATTGCAGTGTCCTCTCTCACTCCAAACCCTTTCTCAACAGCAGCATTGAGGAGTGGGAAAAACTGATGAGATGTCCAGATGCTGTGGCCACAGAATCCAGCAAGCCCTTTACTCAGATCATGGGCCGGATCACCCGAATGTTTAAATAAACTGCACTTGCCGAGGTATCTCAGTACTTTTATCCTATTATCGTTTGTTTTCAGCAGCTAATCAGAATTTCCAGAGACATAGGAAATACTTTTCTCATCACATTGACCATTGTACACGGATCCATCAGGGGACACAGGTCTATTATTTGCCATGAAAATCAATATTTTGTGTGTTACTTAAGCCATAAATTTAGACATTTAGGCACAGTCCAATAACTTACCTTGCTAAACGGGGACAGGAGTTTGGAAGTTTGCCTAGTGGAATATTTTTTTTAACAGAGAACAAAAACTTGGGCTACAACTGATATAAATATGCTTTGGGCTGCTATACTGGCCTAACGCAATCACAGAGGTAAAGAACTGTGACCCAAAAATCCCCCCATTAGCTCCTCAACTGCTGATTCTCTGCACATGCTCTTGCCCAGTGTCGGCCTGGCCCACCGGGATACCAGGAAAACTCCCAGTGGGCCCAGGTGTCAGTGAGCCCTCATGCTGATAAACATTTGGCCTATTTCATGGATTTTCCCCATTTCTATGAGAACAAAGAGGCTAAATAAATGGAATAATAGATTATAGTATGTTAAGACAAGAGACTAGGAGAATAGAGGTTGGTTGAGGAGAGGAAGCATAATAGTACTGAGAGTGGGCCCCTGGTCTAATTTTTTTGGTCTAAGGTTTTTGGGTGGGCCCCTGGTGTCCCAGTCCGACACTGCTCCTGCCTGCTGTCATGTGAACTTAGGCATCAACTCACAATATACAGTATGCAGTACATCTGATATAAAAGTCACAATAGAAGGCTAATTAATAACTAATTCAGATTAAGATTCATTCAGTATCAGTATTTTATTATTAGCCCATTAGCATCTGTTTCTAATACAGATGTAGCTCATTTTATACTTAATGGTTGCTGACAACCCCTAAGCTTAGCATGTGCAGTGTCACTGACACTCAAAAGATGGCCTAACAAGATCCAAGATGGCGAGCTACAATGAACAACATTGAATGCACAGATCATTATTATGTTATGGGGCTGCTGATCCTGTACAGTAAGTTCAGTATATAATTTGTCAGCTATATTAATTTTTAGGCTTTCATTCAGCTTTATGATCGAAAACTTTCACCTTGTTTTTGTTCACATATTAGTTAACATTACTCTTGAGAACGTTTTGATTTTTTATATCGAAGTCATATCATTTGCTGTTTTAGTTTGCTTCATACCAGCTTTTAAATCAGGGTCACTGACTCCTGCAGTCAAGAAACTATTAGGGTAGTGGCAGATGGGGAAATTAGTCTCGCATCGACAAATCTACCCTACTGGTGGCGAGTAATCTCCACGCACTGCCTTACCGACGTATAGAATATGAATCGCCAGCGGGATCACAACAAGGCAACTTCAGAAATCCGAAGCGATCCCACCGGTGATTCATATTCTTGGCGCGGGAGATTACTCACTCCCATTTAGAGGAGATTTGTCGCAGGGCGACTAAAATCCCCGTCTGCCACCACCCTAAACGCTCTTACTTTTAATCCCTTATCTTTATGTTCTAGCCCTGTGCTATTCATCTTGTATTCATTTGAACCACTGCATTGTTGCTAGACTAAATTGTACCCTGGCAGCCAGAGCGGTTGTTGCATTTCAAACTGGAGAGGTGTTGAACAAAACTATAATTAAAAAAAATTAAAAAAATCAAATTGTCCCACTGTATGAGGTAAACTACCTCTAGGACAAACTGCACATTATCAAAAGGGGTTAAGGGAGCTTACCCTAAACAGCATGGGAATTCATATTTGGATTTGGGTTACCTATAGGTCCTTACCTCAAAGGGCACCCATCACCAAAATATTGTTTTCCCAGTTGAAAGAGTGGGCTTACAGAGCTTTCACTCTGGGTAGCGGGAAACAAATAATATTTTGTGAAGAATATTGATGTTTGAAGGGCTCCTTGCACTGGGAGCACACTTGTTGTGCAGGCAGCCATGCTTGTGTGCAGGCATGCATGAAATGAGCAAGTGTGCTAGCTCACACAGTATGTTTGTTGCCCAATTCTCCCGTCATACACATGCGCATATTGAGTGATTGAGGACACTGGCTTGTTCTTCTGTGTGACCCCCACATGCCCCTGTGAGAGGGCACAGCAGTGGATATTCTGGTAAAAAAATTCTGACAAAAAGGATGGAGAACCACATGCTTATTGGGAAGAGACAGGCATTGCTGTAAAAGAATAATAGAAGCTGACTCTGCTGTTTCAAGGCGAGTTGGGAGAATTTCCTCTTTTAATCTGCTGCGACTTTATTTCCTGCTGTCAGAGGAAGTTAAATGTGTTTGATTGTTACATTGCCGCTCTTTGAAATAAGTGTAATTTTTAACTTTTTAACAAGCTGCGAACATAGGGGGAATGTTGCCTGCTTGTTAGAAAATAAAAATGTCTTGTACTTGAAAGTGGCGCTGCTTGTAATATTCATATACTGTGACACGCAGCTCTGTCACTTGTGGTTAGGAAGAAAGCTTTGCACAAAGGAATTGATCTTGAGGCCTGCTCACAGACGCCATGGATTATCCCATACATCTTCAGACCTATCAAGGTACAGAGAGACTCTACCTGCATTGTAAGAAATATTATGTGCCATCTGGACTGCGTTATTTGTGTATATTCTTAAAGACACACAACAGTTTTTTCTTTGCTTTTGTATAGCGGATTGCTTTGAATCATCAAACTTTTTAAGACTTACCTCAGCTACCTTTGTATTGGACTGGACACAGCATTCCTTATTATTTAGCATAATCCTCGACTACTGAGGCCTGTGGACTGATTCGATCAAAGTCCCCTTTTGCGGCCCAATATTTGCCCAGGACTTCCTTTAGCCCATAAAGGTTACAAATATATTCCAAGCCTATTGTATCATTCATCCATAGCCCTAGCAATATCTAGGGTGTTAAGTCTTCAGCCAAATTATTGATCAAATTAATTCCAGTAGTATCTAGTTCAGAAGTAGGCATTTTACCTAGTTATTTCCCTAACTGGCCTGAGGCTTGCCCTCTCCAGCCAATGCTTCTACAACTTGGAAACCATTGCACTATGTATAATGCTCTCCTTACCAGAAGCAACTGGGAGTATAAACTTTTCGGAAGTGTTTAGATGGCATTTGGTGCCATAGTAGAGAGATACACTTAAACCATGGCAGCATAGATATTACCCTCTACTTAACACTATTTAAAAACATTGTTAGCATTCCGTTACTTGGAAAATATTACTTCATTATTATACTGATTTTTGAGAAAATATATATTGTTTATTTAACAAACACATTTCTTATGTTACCTTAAAGGGGTGGTTCACCTTTAAGTTAACTTTTGTTATAGAATGGCTAATTCGATGCAACTTTTCAAATGGGCTTAATTTTTTATTGAGTATAGTTTTTTAATTATTCACCTTCTTCTTCTGACTCTTTCCAGCTTTCAAATAGGGGTCACTGACCCCATCTAAAAAACAAATGCTCTGTAAGGCTACAAATGTATTGTTATTACTACTTTTTATTACTCGCCTTTCTATTCAGGCCCTCTCCTATTCATATTCAATTGATGTAAATCAATGCATGGTTGTTAGGGGAATTGGGACACTTGCAACCAGATTGCTGAAATTGAAAATTGGAGAGCTGCTGAATTAAAATATAGATAATGCAAAAACCACAAATAATAAAAAATGAAAACCATTTGCAAATTGCCTCAGAATATCACTCTCTACATCATATTAAAAGTTCAGTTCAAGGTGAAAAATCCCTTTAACATAATAAATATCTGAATGAAAAGAATGAAACAAGAGGGTAAATTAGTGAAGCTGTTTGTTGGCAGTGTCTTGAGATCTACTGATCATCAGCTAAATGTCTACTTGTAGATCCCGATCTACATTGTTTGCACCCCTGTTATATTCAGATAGTGCTTCCTCTTGACTGGCCAGTTGTGGGCTAAATATGTGATTAGTAATGCCACAATGCTGAGCACTCATGATTACTAGTGTGCCACCAACAGGGCCGCCAGTACAACAAAATTTTTGGGGCTCCCTGGGCCCCGCCCACCCTCATGCCCAAGCCCCACCCCATATCCCACCCACTCCACATCACATCAAAAAATTGGTTTAATTTAAAAAAAAAAAAACATTGGTGGCAGGGGCCCCCTTACAAGTTAAAAAATAATTGGGGCCCCAAAAAAAATGTAAAAACTTTTTAAAAGTTTTTTTTTTTAAAAAAAAACATTGGTGGCAAGGGCCCCTTACAAGTTAAAAAAAATTGGGGCCCCAAAAAAAATATTAAAAATTTTTTTTAATTGTTTTTTAAAAAAACATTGGTGGCAGGGGCCTATAGAATATTAAAATAATACATTGGTGGCCAGGGGATTAAAAAAAAAAACACAAACTGGTGTTCAGTAGAATTGAACTCAAGGCTTCAGGACTTCAACTTTGCCTCCTTTCGTGACTTTGGGTCTTTTCGCCACTTCAGGACTTTGATTTTGGCTCCTTTTGTGACTTCGGGTCTTTTTGCTGCCTCAGGACTTCAATTTCGGCTGTTTTCGTGTTTTCGTGTCTTTTCGCCACTTCGGGACTTCGGCTTCCGCTGTTTGGCTTTTCGGAACTTGCGCATTCTACAACCTGAGAAATGGCCCCACAGCTCGGGCGCTCGTAAGGGGGGCCCGACTCTTTCAAAAATGCAGCACTGCCAGGCCCCCCTTCAGGCCCGGGCCCGGGACACTTTTTCCCCCTGTCCCCCCCTGATGGCGGCCCTGGCCACCAACACCAAACACAAAGGCCTTCCCTTCAACATCTCAGTACAGGGCTATGTGCAGTTACTCACTCCTAATTTATTTAAATTTAGCACATACTAATAATCCCTGATTTAAAGTAACTGTAATGTTTTCATGTAGAGCACTTTTCCCTAACATGACTTTTAATATTTCCAGTTTCAGATAGAAACAATTTAATTGTTTTTCATTTTCTAAAAAAAATTACATTTTAAATGACATATGGTTGCAAAGAGCAGTGATCCCAGGATCCACCATTTTTGCTATTAGGTTTTATTATCTTTGCTTTCATTGGGAGCTGCTGAATCAGATGAATCCATAATAAATTAAAGATTTCAAGGATTACATTTGTATCTATTAAAAAAAAAACTATAACCCATTCACAATATTCTCTCCCACTATTCCAGTGTAATTTCCAACTCAAGGCAGAGTTGTGTTTGAAGAAATTGTGTCCCATGCATCAAAGATCCTAGAAATGCATTAAAGTTTTAAAACATATTGAACACAGTGGCCCTGAAAATGTCCAGCATGGCACCATCTCTAGTACTCACTGTCAAAATGACATTCTTTAGGCACAATCCTAAATCCTCAGGCTTCTGTGGGTTTCCCTGTCAACAGGCGCAGTTCATAACTGAATGTTTACACTGTATAAGGAAGCGCAAGGAGTGTCAAGTACCTTTAATGAATGGCGTCATTTTTGCATGATCACAGCTGCGGTTGTTGTGGCTAATGAGCCCAAGTTTCTTATTTCTATTGAAATTTGTATTTGTTTAGCTGTTTACATTCACTGCTCTTTTAGTTCTACCTCCTGAAACAATGTAGCAGGAGCCAACAACCAGAGCACACATAAGGGTAAACAAATTCTGATTTCAGTAGCAGTTATATTTTCCAAATAACGGTCATGGGAATAAATGGATATCGTTAAGTTGTTTAGAATGACACTTTCTTTCAAAAAACGGTTATTTGGTGATGTTTCCCTTTAACTTATAGCTATAAAACAGGACCACCATCAGGAATCAGCATCTTACAACTAATTTAGCAGGGCAATTATTAATGCATTGGTCCCCTGGGTAAAGGGCCTCCCCATACAAGCAGAATGGGGCCCCAATGGAGAAAAATGCATGTTAACTCCCTAGTCCAGGGGTCAGCAACCTTTACTATTATAAGAGCCATTTTGTCCCCTCTTCCAGTAAAGTAAAATAGTCTGGAGATGCAAAACATAACACAGCTCATAAACTTTTAAAAGTTTTAACCTTTTTTTAATTTAGCTGTTACAACAACAGAATACAACAAACAAAAGTGTAGTGTGTATGTGTTGGCCTACTTTGAAATAAATTAAAAACTGAATAGCCCTATTAAATTCTAGTGTTCTCATCTGTTTAAAGGCGAGGACTATAGACGTCTATAGCCCTCGCACCTGCTGCAGCTGGATTCTGGAGGCTTCTCTGAGTGTGTGACCGCGGTAAGGACTGTGATAAATCATCTTCTCGGAGTGTGCTTACCGTGGTCGTACACTCAAGAAGCCGCCAGCAGGTGCGAGGGCTGTATAGACGACGTGACAGGCAAAGCCGCAAGACCGAGAGAGGATGAAGAACCGCGGGTTGCCTACCCCTGCCCTAATCCATAGTATGCATACCCCTGTCATTACCCAAAAACCACGCCAATTCACTTGACCCACAACTCCGTGACCCACAAAATCACAGTTGTATGTCTTTTGGGGCCCTCTCTGTCATGGGGTCCTTAACGACAATACCCCACTGATGTTGGTCCTGATTAAAAAGCATAAAACTCCATATGCATGCTATAGTTAGTATATTTGGCATCTCCCTTTTTTTTACTGCCATGGATTATGTTGGTGCTTTAGAAATACTGGTTAAAGTAAAGGGCACCAGTTGGGCTAAAATGTTATCTCCAACCAATGGTGCGGGCTAATAGAGCCCACACTCCGGTTGGGGGTAACAGTAGTTTTTTTGTTTTTTTTAAAAAATTGCCCCCTGCCAGTGCTAGGTAACTCGCATCAGGAGGGAGCTTTGACTGCAATGAGACCTTTGACTGACATACGAGTGGCCATGTGCAAATGTGCTACTGACGTCACGCACAGGGGCGTAACTACAGAGGAAGCAAACCCTGCGGCTGCGGGGGCCCAGAAGGTATAGAGGCCCCAAAAAATGGCAATTTCAATATATGTTGGTAGAACAGGACAACCTCTGGATATGTTGGGGGCCCTAAAAATAATTTGCTGTGGGACCCAGTAATACTGTATCTAGTTACACCACTGGTCATTTGCATAATGAGCAGATTGCGGCACTCGCTCATTATGCGCATGCATGTGCCCCAACATGGACGCTCTTACTGGGGGCTCCCTCCCGGTGTGAGTGTCCTAGCGCTGGCGGTAGCAAATTTTTTAAAAAAAATTACTGTTACCCCCAACCGGAGTGCGGACTCTATTAGTCTACACCTTTGGTTGGGGATAACATTTTTGCCCAACAAGTGTCCTTTAATAATCACCCATGTAATCCCCCAGGTATTAATTCATTTTAACTTGAGTTATGATCTAGATCTAGAACGTTCTGTACATTGCTAAGAAGTTGAAGGGGCGGGGTTTCATGAGTATTTTGGACAAAAATCCAGGGATTTAATTAAATGAAAATATCAGGAGGCTCTTATTTTATCTCTCTCTCCTGCACTATATCATTATAATTCTGCCACCTCCGGTTCTTCTACTTTTTGCACTAAAAGAAAAAAAAACACTGTAAGATTAACCCTATAACATTACTGTTATTGTGCTCGAGGGTCTCCAAAGCAGCGCAGAATCACTTCCAGCAGCCAGAGGGTTAAAGATGTCTAAAATGTCTAAAAATGGTATTTAACATTCGAGGACTAAATACATTGTTTTTTGCATATGTTTCGCGCACAGTTTTTTCCGTTATAAATTTCTTTCAAAACAACAGCTTTCTGCCAAGCCAGATGCTGTTTCTTGAGGCAAAAAGACCCCAACACCCACCAAAGGTTTATGACTCATGGTTGCCATAGAAACTGTGCTCCTTCTAATAAAGGCATGTTGTACGTTAGTAGGCAACAATGTATCTATATGAGAAGGTGTCAGGGTATCAGCACCGCGGGGAGTCACGTCCCCCCCATTACCTGGAGACAAATCATTCATAACGATCACCGTTACTATTAAAATAGTTAGTGCTGCACAACACAAGTCAGTAATTGATTGAGCCTGTGCTCGAATTCAGGATTATTGGCAACCTGTTTTTGTTTTGTTTTTTGAGGCGGCTACACAATGCACAGGAAATACCTGTATATATATATATATATATATATATATATATATATATATATATATATTTATTTATATATATATACAGTATATAATATCTCAACTGACATTCCTTTACTCCTTGTCATCTTTGTACAGATCCATCAGATATGTCAAGTAGGTTCCAAGTAGATACAAATTTTAATCATCATTGTAACAATAGGAGAAGCAGACTCTGCAACTGCATGGTGTACACTAGGGTGTAGTGATCCTACTTCTATTTTTAATGTTGAAATCTTTTATAACTAAAAAGCCATAAAATATATTTAGATTTCACACTGAGTCATGTATTACAGAAAAGGGAAACCTGTTATCCAGAAAGCTTCCAATTACGGAATGGCCGTCTCCCATAGTCTCAATTTTATCCAAATAATCAAATTTTTTTTAGAAATGATTCCTTTTTCTCTGTAATGATAAAACAGTAGCTTGTACTTGACCCAAATTAAGAAATAATTAATCCTTATTGGAAACAAAACTAGCCTATTGGATTTATTTAATGTCTACATGATTTTGTAGTAGATTTAAGGCATGAAGATGAAGAAAATGAGTATTGCCCTCCTGCAGAACTTATCCAGATACAGAGCTCTGAACCTCTCCCAGAAACTGTGCCCAGTTTCATGCACTGGGATTTAAAGTTCTTGATCAGACAAATGCTGAAATACACATAGTAGACAATATCTGGAAAGACAAATATCCTCAGGTCACAATGGGATTTATATGTCATTATACCACAATGACAGGGCTATAAGCAAGTTTGTGATGAGCCATCCTAAGACAATGGGTTAAACTAGTCACTGATCCTGTAACACATTTATAGCAGCTTCAGAATATAAAGCAATAGGAAAATAATCATACATTCAGTTCTTGATATTCCCCTGAGAGCAAAACAAAGGTATTATTATTAACATTTATTTATATAGTGCCAGAATATTTCACAGCACTGTAAAGTAAATGTGTTTATACAACTAAATCACATGAATTACATAAATAGAACATATGGAGTTACATACATCACAACCAATATGGTACAAAAGGCGAGGAAGCCCTGTGCAAAAGAGCTTACAATCAAAAGGGAAGGGAATAATACACAAGGTGTGGGAGTGGGCAAGATCAGAATTTAGTGAGTGAGAGATGTAGTACTGTATGTGGTATTGCATTTGGTAGTTAAGCAGAGTGAGGGTAGGCTTCTCTAAAGAAGTGCGTTTTAAGAGATCTTTTGAAAGCAGAAAGGTTGGGAGAAAGTCAGACAGACCGTGGGAGAGTCTTCTAGAGGAGGGGTGCAGCCCTTGCAAAGTCTTGAATGCGAGCATGTGACGAGGTAATGAGAGAAGAGTTGAGTAGCAGGTCAGTAGAGGAGCATAGTAAGCGGTTGGGTGAGTATATAGAAATAAGATCAGAGATGTAGGGTGGGGCAGAGTTATGAAGTGCTTTGAATGTCAGGGTCATTAATTTGAATTTTATTCTGAAAGGTAGTGGGAGTCAGTGCAGGGATTGACAGAATGGCGAGGCAGAGGAGGAGCGGTTGCTGAGGTATATGAGCCTCGCAGCAGTGTTCATTATGGACTGGAGAGGTGACAGTCTCTGGCAGGGAAGGCCAATTAAAAGAGAGTTACAGTAGTCTAGACGTGATATGACGAGAGAGTGAATAAGAATTTTGGCAGCATCTTGGGTGATAAATGATCGTATTTTCGATATGTTCCTTATGTGGAAGTGACATGATTTAATAAGTGACATTATATGAGGAGTGAAGGACAGAGCAGAATCTAAGATAACCCCAAGGTACCGGGCCTGGGGAGATGGGGTGATAGTGGAATTGTTAGCTAGGATAGATACTTCTGGGATGTTAAATGTGTTAGCTGGAGGGAAGAGAACCATTTCCGTTTTAGAGAGGTTTCATTTAAGGTAGCGTTGCGACATCCAAGTAGAGATAGCGGACAGGCAGGAGGAGACCCGAGTTAGGAGTTCTGGGTTGAGATAAGGAGAGATACATCTGAGTATCATCAGCATAGCGGTGGTAGTGGAAACCATATGAGTTGATTAGTTTGCCGAGGGAGGAAGTATAGAGGGAGAATAATAGGTAAAATGAATAAATGAAGGTATAGTGGTCCTTTAAAGTATTTACAACACCAGAAATAATTACAGCATAGTTTTGGAAGCCTGAATCAGAAATGATCCCCATTATGCCCTTGTTCACATAAAATTCTCCTTAAGCCGTTATCTGATTGTTTCAGACACTTATAGACTTTGCTTCGTGAATAATTAATGAAAAGCCCAATTTCCCATATTTCTATTATTTATAAGCGACACATTGTTATCGCTGGGCGAAAATTATCATTAGAGCGAAAGAACAGCCATAAATTGCCTTAACAGTTATGGAAAGGACAACAGATGAATTGTTACAGATCTCAGGCGCTCACGTTCATAAGCGCACATGCTAAATATTTTATTAAAGCATTTATTCCTTTCTACATCTTTTTCATGCGGTTTCTCATATCACTGGTTAACTCCTTTGGTGCCAGACAAACCAGCAAACTCTTACGTTTTCTCATTTCTCACATCGCAGAGGTGAAGCTAAATTGGGTGCAGGATGGGGTACTACAATATATTACAATACAGATACATGGGGGGGGTCATTTACCCCAGACATACGTGCAGCCTTTAGTGCTTATTTTAATGCACCATGTGCAGAATAAAGAATACAGCATAGTATTCAGAGGGGGAGGGGTTCAAGGCAACCCTGACCTTACCATAGGGCAGCACAGGGTTCTATTGTAGCCTGTGTATTCGCTGTCTGAATGATTCACAATTTAGTGGTCGGGAGGGGACACCTATGTGCATCTCCCTCTCCCAATGCCAGATTGCATGTGTTGTTGCACTTTACACCCTGCCCTTCAAGGAATAAATGACCCCTTACTATGGTCAATTTTTTTAGGAGTCAATTTACCTACCCGCACAGGTATAGAATGTATTATCCAGAATACTTGGGACTTGGGGTTTTCCAGATAAGGGAACTTTCTGTAATTTGGATTACAATACTTTAGGCTGCTAAAAATCAGTAAAACATTGAATGAACCCAATAAAAGTGTTTTGCTCATAATATGAATTCATTATATCTTAGTTGAGATCAAGTGCAAGGAACCATTATTTCTTATTACAGAGAAAATGGAAATTATATATAAGCAAAATGTATTTGTTAATTACTTACTGTATGGGAGATGGCCTGCTCATAATTTGGAGCTTTCTGCGTTTCCGAATAAGGGGTCCCTTACTATTATGAGTTTGTTTTGTGGAAGGAAAGCCAAGTACCCTAAAGAAACCCAAGGAAACCCAGGGAGAAAATCCACACTCTTCTTAGTTAGTGCCCTGGCTGAAATAAAAGCTAGGACCCCAGGCTGTAAGGCATCTCTGTGCCACTGATTTGTACCAACAATTTATTTGTGATGTAGCAGAATCAACTTAAATCAGTTGTGTTGTAGTAAGAATATAGACCCCCTCGTAGACCTTTTTGCTGCCATTCACCCCCTTCTGCTATGTGAACTGCTTGTTGCTAGGCATTGCACAATTCCCGTTTTTTGGATTTTTTTTTTTTTATAACTTTTATTTGCTTTAATGCTAATCTGTTACATCTGTTCTCATGTGCATGTGAAAGAAGGGTCATTTTTCGGATTCTTTAACAAATGGGCGCAGAGAACCCCCAATACTAAGGAGACATTCATTCATATTTGGAAAACAGGGTGATAACCATGGCAGAATTCCATGATATGGACACTGTCATTCACCACCCCCAGCCCTTATTCCATTGTATGGATGGTCATTTGTAATCTAATTAAGAACAGTCATTTTGGTTGGTATAGCTTGTGTCTGTACAGGTATAGCTAATGTCTCTCTAGTCATAAGTGTTTGCTTGGGACTTATCACTCATCCTTTTTCCTGCACTGCATTATAATATTTGCCTTGCGAATATTTTTAGGTGCAGGGTTCTAAGTCTTCATTTATATTTTGCCTCTCTATAATACAGTGGTGTTTCACAGTGTGTATCTGTTATCTGCTATGTAACCTGTGCTACTGACCCTATTTTGGTTTGAATGGCTCCCATGAATACACAGCAGCCTTGTTTATATAAACTATAGTGTTTCTGAAGCAAACACACAACTCTTACCACTATATTATATTTGAATTACTTTGATACACTTTCATTTTTGGTGTTACTGGTCCTTTTACTGTATGATATTGAAATGAGTGATTTCAAGCTCTGTAAGTAGGGAGCAAAATGCCTAAAAGTGGTTGCCCACTTGTAGTTGCCCTGTCTGCCATCACTAGGGTTAAACTTAAAAATGCACAAAAATAGTAAAATATATGTAAATTAGCAAGTACCCTGAGATGGAGAAATAGCTAGACATGAGATATAACCATCATGTTCCTGCATAGATAAGCTCCCAGTTGTGCATTCTGTGTAGAACTCTATATGATAGGTAGGTATCAACCACCAATTTTACGTCCCCTGATTTTAAGTTTTCCCAGATTTTTTGACCAGTCCTCTTGTAAATTGGGGTTTGACTATAGATCGATGCCCTGGTAACCAGACAGGGTCAGACTGGTGCATTGGGGGAACACCGGGTTCCAAAATTCGGGGCCCCCCATGCGCATTATCGAACGCCAGTGAATTACGCTGCAAATATTTTTCTTTTATTTCCTGCTGATTGGGGGAGCGTGTCTGGCCCGGGGCCCACTGTGTTTTTTCCCGGTGTCCCGCAGGCCCAGTCTGACCCTGCAACCCGATAATTATTCAAATAATTCAAATAATTATTCAAACAAAATAATTTAAAAACCGATGGTCATATGATATGTAAACCAGATGCAAGCTTTTATAGAATACAACTGTCAAACGTTATGCTAAATATTCCAGATTGCAACAAAAATGGTTTCACTAGCGCTGTGAGTGCAGTATGCCATATTATTCCATCAAGGGTTGATGTCAATACATTTACTAGAAAACGGGTTATCACAAAGCTATTGTTTAACCCTTTTTACTCCCAGCAATTGGTGCTACTCCAGAGCTTTTCAAAATGTGTTTTTATTTTTGTCTTTAATTTGAATAAAATGTGAAAATTTAGTCTCTCACTTCCTTGCCAGGGGCAAAGATTCTGCATTGCTGCCGGTTATTGGGCTTAAATGAATATTAAAGTTAACCATAGTGATAGGGGATGTTGAAAACTTGAAAAAAATTATCACTGCATAAAAATCAGCGGCAAATCGAACATTTTACATTAGCAACTTTCAGAGCCAATGCTCCATAGTAGATGTACATGCAATTCAGAATTGTTACCCTGGGCAAATGAGATCAGCCCATTCACCACTGGCCACCAGGTTTATCTTTAAAGCTGATCTCATAGGACTGCTAGAAATTCTGGAGGCCTCATGACTGCAGACCTTTGACGTTGCCCAACTACCCACCTTGAATCTTGTTAGGCCATCTTTCGTGTGTTAGTGGCGCTGCACATGCCCAGTGTGTTCTGAGCTGCTGTTGGGAAGCTAAGTGTAGAGGTTGTCACAAAATAATCAATGAAAAAAAGAGGTTTATCTATTATAGAAGCTACAGGGCTGATTATTAGGGATCACAGTTGTCCTTAAAACATATGGGGCTACGTAATAAAAGTATTTTACACCATCGACTACAGATAATGTAGTGGAGGCTTATATTAAATTGGTACAGGGTGATATTGAAACTATGAAACAAAAAATCAAACGTAAACCTATGTTAAATAGTAAACCCAATCTGTCCTATCAAGAGAACAAATGTTTACAGGAATTGGTTAACAATGACAAGCTTATATTCAAACCTGCTGACAAAGGGGGCGCCCTGGTGATAATGAATAAGCAACAATATATGGATGAAATTATGTTACAACTTTCGGATACTATTGTTTATAACAAAGTTAACTCTGACCCACTAACATCTATGCAGCAATGCATCCTGGACAAAGTCCTTGACGCGAAGGAGACAGGTGTAATAGATGAAGAAATCAAACAGTTTCTCATCAAAGATAATCCTATTACCCCTGTCTTCTATATTTTGCCAAAAATTCACAAGGACCCTAAAAATCCACTAGGATGCCCTATTGTAGCAGGCACAGATTCGGTGTTATGCCCATTGGCCATTTTTTTGGATAAAATACTACAACCCCTGGTACAAGATACTAAATCTTATGTGAAAGATACTACACACCTTTTGAACATATTGGAACAAATTACATTACCTAATGATAACATTCTGTTAGTCAGTTTAGATGTATCTAGTCTGTACACTTCTATTAACCATGAGTCAGGGATTGCAGCGGTTAATTTCTTTTTGAACAAAACAGACTATTCATCTACACAAAAAAAGTTTTTTCTGGATTTGTTGGAAATAGTATTGCATCAAAATTATTTCCTTTTCGAAGACAATTTTTATATAAAGCAGAGGGGGACAGCCATGGGCAGTAATGTAGCCCCCGCTTACGCTAACTTATTTATGGCCCATGTGGAAGAATCTAATGTCTACAATAATCCTCTTTTTAAATCCCACTGTATCCTATATATTCAATATATCGATGATTTACTATTACTATGGGATGGGGATAGTGAGAGTCTTATGACCTTCTATCAATCTTTGAATAATATAGAGGAGACTCTAAAATTCACAATTAATTATGATTTGACTTATATTAATTTTTTGGATGTTAAAATAGCAAAAGATGCTAATCATCTCAAGACACGTTTATACAGAAAGATAACTGACAAGAATAATCTATTACATTACGATAGTTTCCATCCAAATTCCCTTAAGAATTCTCTTCCCATATCGCAATTTACGCGAGTTAAAAGGATAGTGAGTGATCCAGGGGAATGTGATAACTCTTTAAATGACATGATGTCACGATTTGACAAACGTGGGTACCCTCGAAAAACACTCACTAATTGTTTAGAACAAGTCCAACAACACAACAGACAAGCTTTATTAACCAAGAAACAGGATAGACGAGATGATAATAAGAGACTTGTATTTGTTAGCCGTTATAATACAGCTAGCAGACAGATTGGCACGATCATTCACAAACACTGGCATATTTTACAGTCTTGTCTTCCAGAAGTTCAAAGTTTCAGTCTACCACCAATGCTGGCCTATAAAAGGGCTAAAAATCTAAGGGATCTGCTGGTTAAGGCTGATGTGGGCAGTCGGAAGCCCCAGAGGGGACCTTTTCTACAAAATCCTAAATTTGGCACCTTTCCCTGCCTCCATTGCTGTCAGTGTAATTCAGTAATAAAAGGGAGCACATTCCATCACCCACACTCTGGCAAACAATACAATATTAAACATTATTTTACGTGTGAATCGTCCTTTGTGGTGTATTTATTAAAGTGCCCTTGTGGCCTATTGTATGTGGGGGAAACAACACAGAAAATTAAAGATCGTATATCTAAACATAAATCAACGATTCGTACAGGACAAACTGCCCTACCTGTACCCGCACATTTTCAAAAATCTGGCCACACAGTGAGTCAATTAAAATATCAGGTTATTGACACAGTCCCAATACCCAGAAGGGGAGGTAATAGATTACTGGCTTTACACAAACTAGAGATGCAATGGATTCATAGACTAGACACAGTGTGGCCACGGGGTCTAAATAAGGACTATACACCAGCAATGTTTATTTACCAGTAGGTATGCAGATTTCTTTGTACATAATTGTATCTTATTGAATATATCTATATTTATGATTACTAAAGATATTTTCTTTTTTTTTAAGGCCATTGAACAGAGAACAATCTGAAGGCCAGTACCAGCACATGATCTACAATGCTTTGAAAGAATGGGTATTTGATGCGGTAGAGGTACTAACCTTGAGTCTCAGATTGCTGTATTTTTAACAAAAAGTTTTCAATTTTTTCAAATTTTGTTTAAAATAATTCTCACATTTTGTAAAAAACATTTTCACTGATATTTTAATGTTTTATTAAGATACATGGATTTGCACAAGGTGTTTGTATGATGGACATTTTTTTTATATTTTAAAGATAAAAGTGGAACACATTGGATCTGCAAATGTTTAACAAATGTGGATGCAGTTTTACAAATTGTTAATTGGATAATTTTCTGGTCCCTCCCACTTGGTTGTCACACCAGCCCCTTCAATTGTCTATTTAACACAGCACTTTGAATGTAATTTTAGGCTTGAGAAAGGGCCCTGTGCGGCCCGAAACGTTGCCATGTTTTTGAAGTCTGCAATGAGCCAATAAAAGTCACTTTTTGCATTGACAAAACTGAATTGTGTGCTACAGCTACTTTGGACTTTGTTGCAATTGTACTGGCTCTTCGCAGGGGGCCTTGTATGCTGTTTAGCACCAGATACCTGAAAAGGCTGATGGAGTAACAGGTGAGCGCTCTAATTTTTGTGTGGGATTATTAGGGATGGGTGATTTTTTTAGGCTTGTTTCGCCGCAGAAATGACGCCCATAGACTTGTATGGCGTAATAAAAAAATACGTGCGTCAAAACATTTTTGACGCCTATAGACTTTAATGGGCATCGGCAAAATTCTGAATTTTTGGCGAAACAAAATGGGTCAAATTCGCCCAAGCCTACTGATTATTAATTGAGATGCAGAATCTGTTGTTTTTTGAGCAGCCATGTACAAATGGCAATTTAACCCCAGCGAAATTGCAGCAACATGCAAATAATATGTGCTTCCTTTCTAGTTACGCCCCTGGTTGTGTAATGTGAATTTGAACTAATTACTAAAGATGTTGTGACTTTTTTATATTCAGATCCCCCATCTCCCCAGACTAGTTATACAAAGCACTTGGTCGCTGTTTTCTTCCATATTCAGTATGTTCATAAGCATATAATCCATTGTAGAATTAGCTACAAAAGAAAATGTGTTGTGTTGTGTTGTGAGCAGCTAATATTAAAGAGTAGCATGTGAGATGCTGGCTTGATTCAATTAGTGGGGCACAGGTACTGATGCTGCTCAGCCTGTAGGTAAATTGGTGGTCTAAAATGTAGCTCACCTTAAACTAGCTCATGTATATCAGTTCAATAGTCTGAACTTAAAATGACGTACCCAAAACAGTAGAATTTAGCAGTGTCTTATGATAAGCTGAAATTCCTTGTGTGCCCACCTCTCCATGCTTCAAGCATGCACCAAGGCCGCCATAGAGAGCAAGGTAAATCAAGCGATCTCAGTGCAGCTCTGGCAGGCTTAAAGGATATACCTATTAGATTAACAACCACAGAAGTGCAAATGAAGGCAGGCACAGAGGTCTGTACGAGATTTCACCAGCCAGATGCTTGATAAAAGGGTTGGATCTTCTTCCACATCAAATAAATTAATAACGGTATTGTCTTTTATAGATTGTTTTTGTGAAGCACATAGACAACATTTAACATTTAAAGTTCTTTAATGGTACCTGGTCCTAGCAACTAATAGGTCTCAAGCTGCTTTATAATGTGTTGTGTGCTTCATTTTACATTTGCTTTTGCTTTTTGCCTGGAGGTATGTTATTAGTTGAGCTCCCAGCAGCCTCTAATATAGGGGGTCTCCAACCTACACGTGAGCTACATTCAAATGGAAAACGTTTTGTGGAGCAACACAAGCATGAGTTCTGGTGGTACCAAATAAGAGCTAAGACCAGTGTCGGACTGGCCCACCGGAATAACAGGAAAACTCCCGGTGGGCCCAGGTGTCAGTGGATCCTCATGCTGATAAAGATTTGGCCTATTTCATGGCCATTCCATATTTCTATGAGAACAAAGAGGCTAAATAGATGGAATAATAGATTGTAGTATGTAAAGAAAAGACACTAGGAGAATAAATGTTCAGTGAGGAGAGGAAGAATAATAGCACTCAGAGTGGGCCCCTGGTCTTAGGTTTTTGGGTGGGCCCCTGGTGTCCCAGTCCGACACTGGCTAAGACTGGCTATGTGGTAACCTTTACATGGACTGTCAGACTACATGAGGCTCTGTTTGGCAGTACATCTGGTTTTTATGCAACCAAAACTGGCCTCCAAGCCTGGAATTCTAATATCAGCACCTGCTTTGATGCCACTGGGAGCAACATCCAAGGGGTTGGTGAGCAACATGTTGCTCATGAGCCACTGGTTGGGGATCACTGCTCTAATAATATATACCTCTTTTAGGATGCTGAGAGTTTAGTTTGGCCATGATGGCATTCTTTCCTCGAAAAAAGTCAGACATTTCTGTCTGTCATCTCTGAGCACACATGCAAAATCTGCTCTGGGGGCTTTAGGGGCCCCTTGTTATTAACATTAAAGGAGAACTAAAGCCTAAAAATGAATAAGTCTAAAAATGTCATATTTTATATACTGAACTTATTGCACCAGCATAAAGTTTCAGCTTCTCAATAGCAGCAATGATCTAGGACTTCAAACCTGTCACAGGGGGTCACCATCTTGGACAGTGTCTGCGAAACTTACACGCTCCATGGGCTCTGAGTAGTTGTTGAGAAGCTAAACTCAGGGGTTGTCGCAAATTATAAAGCATAAAATGAGATTGGTCTGTAATATAAATGGATGGATGCTACAGGGCTGATTATTAAATTCTGATGATAGTTGCACTGGCCCCTGTGTTGCCATGTAGTAATTATCTGTATTAATTACTAATCAGCCTTATATTGTGACATTTCTATGTGTACTGTATATTGTGAGTCAGCCCCTAAGTTCAGTAAGTGACAGCAGCACAGAGCATGTGCAGTAAATCAGCAGAAAAGAAGATGGGGAGCTACTGGGGCATCTTTGGAGACACAGATCTTTACTGCTAAAGGGCCATGGTTACCTTAAGGCTGGTACAGAATCCCAAAACATAATGTACAACATTTCTACCTTCTTTCGTTATTTCTCCTTTGTAAGTGCTGAATATTGATGTACCATTTACACTACTATCATGGGGTATTTGTCTTTAGGACAAGATAAAATAAAGAAAGCATTACTATTTCACCCACAGCACAGATAAAACTCCTCTGCAAACTTTGTAAACTTTAACTTCTTTGTAAAAGTAAGACTTGCGCTTCCTGATGATTCCCCTACAGGCCCGGTACATTCAGATAGATGGCAATGTACCCTCCGCAGAAAGAATTCATTTAGTTCACCAGTTCCAAAATGACCCAGAAACCAGTGTGGCTATTCTCAGCATCCAAGCAGCTGGCCAGGCAGGGGTAAACTTTATATTAAAAAAATGTAAACAGAGACCTAAGGCACACACCATAGCCAAGGAGCAATTGCAGTAAAAAGTATTGCTATGGATAATTTTGTGGGTGATTAATTTAATTTCACAACAAGCTGATGAAATGTTTTACTGTGGCCGATCTGTTACCGTATATACTTGAGTATAAGCCGTCCCGAGTATAAGCCGAGGTACCTAATTTTACCTCCAAAAACTGGGAAAGCTTATTGACTCGAGTATAAGCCGAGGGTGAGAAATGCAGCAGCTTCTGGTAAGTTTCAATCAAAAAATTTAGGGTTTCTGCTCCCATTGGAGGTGCCGGCGTCTCGTTTTTGGATGCCGACGACCATTCTTGGACGCAGTCGAATATTCTTGGACACTATTCTTGGACGCCGGCGACGATTCTTGGACGCTGACGACTATTCTTAGACGCCGGCAACCGTTTTTGCGCTTGGCCCGGGTATAAGCCGAGGTAGAGTTTTTCAGCATATTTTGGGGGTTGAAAAACTCGGCTTATACTCGAGTATATACGGTATATTTCCTTTATTAATGGTCTGACATTCACCGCAGCTATTCATGTTGTTTTTGCTAAGCTTTACTGGGATCCTGGGCATATAAAGCAAGCAGAGAACTGAGCCCTTCGGATTGGGCAATGCAATCCTGTGCATATCCATTATTTAATTGCCAGAGGAACCATGGACACACTTATGGGGGGCATGCTGAATCGAGAGGAACATTATATTATTATAAATTATATATATTATATATAGTGTTTTTTAACAACTAAACTAATTTATGCTAATTTGAAATGATTGGTATTGTGTGATTACTCCTGGGATCACCTTTTCCCCTCTGACAGTATTTATGTTGCAGTTTTGCCCTATTGTTCTGAATGTGCCACAGTCCCTTCCAAGAGGCTGCTATCTCCTCTGCTACTATAGGTACCATCTCTCCCTACTATACCTGCTATCCCACAGTCACAGTCCCTTCCCAGAGACTATTATCACACGGTTACTATAGGTACCATCTCTCCCTACTATACCTGCTATCCCACAGTCACAGTCCCTTCCCAGAGACTATTATCACACTGTTACTATAGGTACCATCTCTCCCTACTATACCTGCTATCCCACAGTCACAGTCCCTTCCCAGAGTCTATTATCCCACTGTTACTATAGGTACCATCTCTCCCTACTATACCTGCTATCCCACAGCCACAGTTCCTTCCCAGAGACTATTATCCCCACTGTTACTATAGGCACACTCTCTCCCTACTATACCTGCTATCTCACAGCCACAATCACTTCCCAGAAACTAGTATCTGCTGCTATAACAATAACTCTCCCTATAATACCATAAGTACATAATTCCTCCTTAGAGCCAACAATTCTTTATGGCATACTAATACAAACTAATAGCTTGTGAGAACTATAGCATTTGCCCCCTTGGATTTTTGAACATACAGAGCAGGATTGGCCATTTGCTAATGACACTAGATTTTAACCTCTGATTTTAAGTTACGGATTTGTTTCTGAGACTGCTCCCAGACAATTTGTTCAAATGCAGGAATGCAGCAATTATTACAGAGATAGCAGAAGTAAACATTACTTTATTAAGCAGTGCCCCAACGCACACCTTATATATTGTCTTGTAAAATCATTATCTTATTCAAGATAAACCGATCACATCACATAAAATGTAATTATCTTCCCCTTGTCAAGTCCCTTTAAATGGATTAAAATAAAATACAGGGGGAAATAAAAAAAAGCTCTATTTTAATAAAGGCTGTGAATCAGTGTGAGTCAGACCAAAGATGTCATCTCTCCCTGATATCTCCTCTCCCCTTGCAGCTACACCCACTCCTGCTCCACTCACTGTTTCAATTAATTTGGTGGCTCTGTCATTCAGCAGAGAAGAGAGACAATGGAATATAGGGCCACTTGCAAGGAGAGCAAGACAATACTGCAGACAAATTGCTCAGTGTCTTCCCAACAGCTGCAGCAGGTGTCATGACTGATCACGGAGGAATTGGAGATTTTTGCACATCTTGTTATGTAACACTTGTGCCACTCAGCAATATATTAACTTGCTTTCACTTAAACAGCGGGGGGGGGGGGAGGCGATAGAGGGGTTTGGATGGGGTATGGGAAATCAGGTGATCCATCAGGAACGTTTTTCGATCCCAGAAAGTAGAGAGGGAAATATCTCTGCTTATGTTCATGTGTATGTGGAAGGCTTCAGGTATATGAATTGGCTCACTAGAGCTTGTAAATAATGGATAACCTGTGGTCCTCTTTCTATAGATGTATTACAGTTTTTACCATTCGCCAGTAGGTTAAAGGGAACTGTGACTCCTATAAAGATTGTTCCGCTTCATTGTGAAGTGGTGTCAGCGGTTAGCTTAGGGCTGTATACGCATCCCCCTGGGTGCTCAAACAGCTGCTACCAAGGACATTAAATGTCTCCTGCAACTGTCATATTCAAGTGAGCAACAGTGAGTGGGCTGCTCTATGATAGCATGTTCTTACCACTTCTCTGAACACCTGCCCCACTCCATTTGCTGGCCTAAGAGGCTTGTATGCTTGTAACCCAAGCATAGTTGACATTCAAGGAGCTAGTGTTGTCACATAACAGCCCTTTTTTTGCTGCTTACCTGAATCTGACAGCTGCAGGGGTTACATTTCCCAGATTGCAGCTTTTTCGGACACCCAAAAGGAATGTAAATGCAAGCCCAAGCTAATAGCTTCTTAGAAAATCACACCCCCATAGACTCCAATGGGAGGAAAAAAATGTTGCGCATCAAAAACAAGTTTTTTTTCTAGGGAAAACGCAATTCGAATTTGATTCGAGTTTTTGGGTCAGGACTTTTCAATCGAATATATTACAGTTTAAAAAAATTCACAATACTCTAAAATTCGACCTTTGAAATAACCCCCTTAGTGTTTGCAGACACTACAATTTTTTTAAGAACCTAATATTCCCTTTTCTTCACTTTCTGTAAAGGAATAACACAAATTTGATAAATATTTCTTCATGTTTCGATTTGGAATAGAATGCTCAGTGTTCCCAATGCATTTGTGTGTATGTAAATTAAAGCTATTACAAGGATTCTGTTTATTCGCTTTTATTATTCTGAACACAACTGTATACAGTATATGGAAACATTGTAGATGCTATATCTTGAGCACAGTGTTTGCTTGTACCTTTTTACTTGACAACTGGCACTTTGTACTCATTTAAACAATAATAACAATATTTATATAAAAAAATAGTTGAGGAGCATGAAAACAGCTGCTCTGCAGGGAAACGATCATACTTTCAAACGGCAGGGGAAACCCCCCTTACTTCCATGACCTTGAGCAGCTTTGTTTGTTTTCCTTTAAAGCAGTCGGCGACTGTGTAGAGATTTGTATCCGCAGACCCAGTGCAGTCTGCATATTCTGTTTATTAATCAGTCTTACTGTATAGGCTTCTGGCAGATATTATTTGACTTGTGCTGTTTTGATAATTTATGACGATCCCTAAGCTTAGCCTCCCTACTGAAACCCAGACCACACTGAGCATGTGCATGGTCTTGGTCTTGCAAAGATGTTTATCATAGTTACAAGATGACAGCTCCCTGCGGCCAACTATGAAAGCATAAATCATTAGTTTTATTAGGCGGTGCAGTAAGTTCGTGTTTTAGTATACATCTGGTGCAGTAAGTTCATGTTTAGTATACAAAATGCAGCATTGCTAGCATTATTCTATTTTAGACTTTAGTTCCCCTTTAAAGGAAAATCATAGTTCAGGAGGAGCTCTTAGGAAACACTCATAGGTTTCTCACCTATTAATTAGGGCCTGTTGTCAAAATTAAAGGTAAGACCCTAATTTGTCCTGTAGATGAGCATCCTCTAAAGGTGGGTGGGGGTTCACAGTACATGCTGAAGTTACTGAACCAAGAAGTCTCAAGCTGATTTGATGCATATTATCTGACCCTAATACAGTCTAAAGTAAGAAAACATATATTTCCATAGCAAAGGGTTAATGTGCCTGGAGAAATGATAACAGCCGTCAAAATCAAGAATTTCAGCTAGCATAACTCTCTTGAGTCTCTTGTAATATAGGAGATTATTGAATTTATTTTCTGGGACTTCTATCAGTCAGTCATATGCTGCAATATCTGCTCTAGCTGATTATTTCAACCTTATTAACCCATTAAACAGTTCTTGCACGAACAAAGAGTTTAATCATTAGGATCATCCGTGACTGTAGATGCCACACAAGACCGCAGTGCAGTTCCTAAGGTAACGCACCTTTTGTTTCCACAAGGTTATTTTTAGCTCCTGTGTTTTTCAATTATTCCGCTAAAGTATTTCAGTCAGGGTCACAGCGCCAGGCCTCAGGCTTAAAGAGAGATACTCAGAATTACCAACTCACTAATGACTTACCTGCATTCTGGGAGAGACATTTCAAAGATTTGGTTTGTTAAAACCCTTGAGGCCTGATCCGGACGCCATGGGGAGAGATATCACATATTAGAAAGTATTTCCATAATGAGATATAAATTATTCATGTTGGTTATGATGCAGTTGGTGAAGGAGAGAGCAAGTGTTATTAGCAAGTCAGCTGTTCCATAGGAAATCAAAATATTCTCCATTGTTGTTCAGCATGTAATGAGCTATAATCAAAAAGAAAGACACTATTGATACAAAGGAGTAAAACCTAAATTATGGATATGGATTATGAACGTGCCTTCTTTGTATATTTGCGTTTACAACCATGGGTGGATTAGTACAGTACAGAATAATGGTGTAGCTAATTGTCTGCCCAGTATATCCCTTCTGTATATTAGTAGTACAGGTATGGGATGCAGGCCCGGACTCAATCTGTGGGTTCTGGCAAATGCCAGAGGGGCTGCTATAAGATGCTATAGAAAGTGACTATTAAGTGAGCTGGTGGGGGCTGTTTGGGCCTATGTGTACTGGGAATGCCAGGGCCTATTTTGATTCCCAGTCCAGTCCATTATCCAGAAACCCGTTATCAAGAAAGCTCCGTATTACAGCAATGCTCTCACATAGACTCCATTTTATACAAATAACCCAAATTTGAAAACATTTTCTTTTTCTTTATAATAATAAAACAGTAGCTTGTACTGGATCCCAACCCAACTTTTTTTTTTTTAATGTTTACATGATTTTCTAGATTAAGGTATGAAGAGCCAAATTACGGAAAGATCCGTTATCTGGAAAGCTCCAGGTACATTCTGGATAACAGGTCCCATACCTGTATTACAATAGCTATCTAAATATTAGCATTACTGTTTTGCCAGAATGTCTTGGGTAATATTGAAGCTTTCCACTCTTATGTTTAAGCAGAGATGAACAAATTCCTTCTGAGGCGTTTTCATTTAAGGGAACAGTAACACCAAAAAAGGAAAGTGTCCTAAAGTAATGAAAATATAATGTACTGTTGTGATGCACTGGTAAAACTAGTGTGTTGGCTTCAGAAACACTACTATAGTTTATATAAACAAGCTGCTGTGTAGCCATGGGGGCAGCCATTCAAGCAGTGCACCAGAACATTATATTGGCTTTCCTTTAAAACCCTTTCATTTTTTGGTGTTACTGTTGCTTTAAGAGATAAATAAGAAGAATAATAAAAAAAAACATCTTGAGATCTACCACTAAGCATTTACGTCACTGGAAAGAGTGATGGGTGGTCAGACCATATGTCACAATCACAAAGGAGCAGGTTAGTTTGATTAATGGGGTAAAAAAAGAGAGATTTTCATAGTTTCTTGAAATGTCATATGCAAATCCACCACCCTGTCGTCTCTCCAGCTCGACTTTATTTTAGGCAAAGGAGATGGGTGCTTCATATGGCAAAGCACAATAGCTAAACTAATGGGGGTTAAAACATAGATAGGGGGCAGCGAACATTTTCAGGACTTTATAAAATACTCCATTGTTATGGCTGAACAGTAATTTTCACTCCCAGTGTCCTCTTCTGTAAAGACTAGACTTTAGCAAATAATAAGTGTCTTTGATGTAAATACTTGAAGGTCATTTTTCTTCTCTGGTGAACAGGATTGATTTATGCAGGTTTTCCTCTCTTCCGTGCAAGAGTAGGCTAGAAGACTTTCTTATGACCCACTTTGGTATGCAACACACCTTTTTATGTGCCTTGTTTAGAGGGAATTTATTTTGATCTGACGGCTCGTTGTTACAAGGTGATAACAGGCCTGTAGTAGAGCGATCAGTTTTGACACAAAAAGACAGGTCTCGGTCAGGACTTTTCAAGGTTCTGCCTTTTTTCTCTCCGTTGCCTTTGCTCACTTCTAATTTGACATGGCTACATCATTTGAATTGGCAATGGGATCCAGATATTCACAATGGGAAGCATGAGAGACTCTTTGCAATTCCATAGCATTTTGCACTTTGTGAGCTTTCTGCAACTTGACTTCTGAATTTTAACAGAATCGTATGTTGTATGTTGCCAAGTAGAACAAAGGGTGGGCTATATACGTTTTTATATTTTGTTTTTTTTTTCATTTGCAGTGGGGTAAAAAGATCATTAAAAAAAACATATAATTCAAATCAAAAGTTTGAATTTGTCATGTTTAATATTTAGTAGAACTGAGTTTATTTTATTAGTTCATTTTGTTGCACCTACTGTACATCCTTTATAGCTCTGCTCCGTGGCGGAACTACCGGGGGTGCGACTGCATCGGGGGTTCATGAGCAAATCGACCACAAAAATTGGTTTTGGACGGAGGCCCAGCTGCACGGCCTGCCTCCAGGAGTCAGGTTCATATACTATATAGCCAAAAGTGTGTAGACAACCTTTCTAATAATTGAAATCGACCATTTACATTACTACATCATTGCTGACACAGATGCCACTATATAATCAACTACATCCTTGACGATTCCCATTTCCTACCTTGTAGAACAGTTTGTTGGACTCTTTCTTGATATAGCACAATAATACCCCCATGCACAGTAAGGTCTATACAGAATTGGTTTGCTGAGATGGGACTTAAAGAACCTGACTGCACAGAGCTCTGACCAAAACACAACTGAACAACCGTGGGATGGATTGGAATTCTGACTGTAAGCCAGGCCTGATACCCAACATCAGCACTCAACCTCTTACATACGAATGGAAGCAACCCCAACAGCAATTTTCCAACATCTAGTGGAATGCCTTCCCAGAAGAGGCTGTTTTAGCAGCAAAGAGAGGACCAACCTTTGGTCATATAGTCATAAGATACAGTATGACATGATATGCAGGGACGTAACTACCGAGGACTCAGGAGTATAGAGGGTCCAGTAAGGCCCTAATTAATGAACAATTTCAATATATATTGGTAAAATATGTCAACTTACCAATGGAGCCCTAGTGGGGCCCGGTAACATCACATCTAGTTATGCCACGGATGATATATCATAAAATAACACCTTATAGCACAGTGTCTCTTTTGAAATTCTAGCAATTTTTTTTTCTTTACGGATATCTTATATTCATCACCCTAACCAGGTTCGGTTTCCCATTTCAATACTCTCCAAGTCCTACCCATCAGAAGCCATATTCTGATATCTTGCACTGATGAGATCAGAAACGGAACTAGAGGGGGGCGGGCCCTGGCGCAGGACGCGCAGCCGGGCCCCCTTCCGTAAACCCGGAACTGGCCGAGATATGAGCGGTGCGCGGGGGGCCCTGGCCCGCTCGGACCCCCTGCTCCCCCGGTAGTTCCGCCCCTGGATGAGATCTAACAAGATCGAAACAGGCTGTCTGCAAATTTGAATATATGGCAATGAACCATTAGCCTGTATCTGTGCTATAAACCAGCAGATCTGGATGCATAGTTGGCCAAAGGGACATAAAGGAGTGATTTGTATGTCTCCGCCCATGATGCCTTATGGGAGAATCAAAACTCTTATTTTGATATCTAGGCAGTGCTGTGTGTATGGCATGAGACAAATAAATACCTTCTGATTTCAGAAAGCTTCACTTGTGAAGGGCTTTTTGGCTCCTTTTAGCCCTTCTCACCCTAACCAGGTTCGGTTTCCCATCTTATATTCATGAATGTCTATGTGTTTTTGTTGCACAACCCAATTTACAGCCCTTCTCTCTCATTGTAACCATGTGGCAGAGATCCAGACTGGCTTTGCAAGGGCAGCAATTTATGTACAAGCATGACAACGCCTTGAATGGATGCCTGGCTAGTTTTCCATTCTCTGTGAGCTTGCCTGCTTTCACTTGTAATTGGCAGGTTTTTGAGTAAATAAACATTCAGATGTTCACACTTGTGGAACAGCTGAGATTCTCTTAACATAATAATAAACAATGTAGGATTTTTTGTGTTTTTGTCTACTTTTAATTAGTACTTGCCTATTTTTTTTTATTTTTTAAATAAAACGTTTTGCATAAAATGACATGTTTTGAAACTGCTTTTTTAATCTTTCTTAGTGCTTTGGTTTAAGCTCATGATTTCATGCAGAATTGAGTTATAGATCTGGGACCATTGTTTAGGTAAGACATTTCCATGGTCAATTTTGCTATTAGTCTGAGCTAATATAATGGCAACTACATTCAAATACTCAACTGTTATTTCTTCCAATGAGTTAATTGACCTGCTAATGCAGTGATCCTCAACCAGTGGCTCAGTGGCAACATGTTTTGTCAACCCCTTGGATGTTGCTCTCAGTGACCTCAAAGCAGGTGCTTATTTTTTAATTCCTGGCTTGGAGGCAAGTTTTGGCTGCATAAAAACCAAAGTTCACTGCCAAACAGAATCTCCGGTAGGCTGCCAGTCCACATAGGGGCCACCAGTAGTCAACCTAGGGTTGCCACTGCATCCCTTTAAAAACAAACACTTATGGAATCCACAGCTTACATGGCTAATTAGCAATCCATTTAGATGAAATCAGTTCAGTCTGCAGCATGCATCTAAATGAATTTCTAATTAGCCATTCAGGCTGTGGATTCCATGCGTGTGCAGTTTTAAAGGGGTGAGGTGGACACCCAAAGTCAACCACAGTTTATAATTGGCAACCCCAGAAACTTTTTGTATGTTTGTGTTGCTCTCAAATTTTTTTTTAACATTTGAGAGCTTTGAGTGAATTGAATGTTTCCATTATATTCTGCCAGGCTGTCCTCATGAGCATTCTCAGTTGTATTTACTCCGTTTGCGTTTCAGTGCTTTGTTTAGATGCAGCATGCCGCATGTTCGGCTTTCAGCTATCAACAGAATGGAGGGTTGTAAAGGGAAAAAACATGCTTAGCTGCGGCAAAAAAAAAACGAATTTAAAACCTATATATCCCTTTTTTGCATTCATTGTGTGTTCGAAAAATGCAGATGCGAAACCCCCTGTGTAAGAGCCCTACCAGAAACAGACAATAATCTCATAAATCATATCTTAGGACAGCTGCCCTGCTCACAGACCAAAAGCAATGTTTCTTCATTGTGTGCTTAAATGGGCCTTAAAGCAAATTTCGGTTTACAATTTTTATAGAAGATTCTCCATTGTAGATTAGGTTATAAATCCATCATACTGGCAGGGGAGATCCTGGCCCCTCCGCCTCCTGAGCCAGCTTGCTGTTGCTGCTGCCCACCCCTCCCCTGTGCGCTCACCTTTTTGTGCCAGAGGGGGTCGAGGGAGGGTCCACAAAGACAGCGGAGGGGTTTGAAAACCGGAAATTCGTCTCTTAAAGTTATAGTGCCATTTTTGCCGCCTCTGGTAACTAGTGGGGCACTGGCACTGCTTCTCAAACGTCTCAATTTTTTCCATTTGTCACAGATATATAGAAATATTGGCATAACAGTCACCCTGCTGTAGTTCCAGGGTACTGAGGGTCCAAATAAGCAATCACCCCAAATTTCACCCCATCTGGCCTTCAATCTGGACCCCGTAGCTCAGGGCTGTCCAACTGGCAGCTCGTCCTTGTGTGGCCCCCCCACATGAAAGTCTAGCTGCTGTGTCTGCTTACCATGTGTAAATTTTAAAAAGTATCACTACATGTAATCCCCCTGCATTATAACACCTCTATTGTTCACACCCTAAAACTCTGTACTGTTCACACCTGAGACCCAGACTGAAACTGCCCACATTGCTCACCTGTTCACACTTTATACAAAATGCTAATGGGGCACCAGCACTGTGTCTGTATGTAGTACATCTTAGAGTGGTCCTGATAGGTTTCCGTGTCTCTTGCTCCGTTCTGCCTTCCCTGTGCTCCTCCCTGTGTTGCCATACTCTGCTGCTCTATTGTCTTTAGGTATATGCTTTAGTTGTAATATTGGTGTGTAGGTGCATCTCAGGTCATTTTGCCTGGTCATGTGCTTCCAGAAAGAGCCAACACTTTAGGATGGAACTGCTTTCTGGCAGGTTGTTGTTTCTCCTACTCAATGTAACTGAATGTGTCTCAGTGGGACCTGGATTTTACTATTTTACTATTGAGTGCTGTTCTTAGATCTATCAGGCAGTTGTTATCTTGTGTTAGGGAGCTGCTATCTGGTCACCTTCCCATTGTTTTGTTGTTAGACTGCTGAGGGAGGGGGTGATACCACTCCAACTTGCAGTACAGCAGTGAAGAGTGACTGAAGTTTATCAGAGCACAAGTCACATGACTTGGTGCAGCTGGGAAACCGACAATGTCTAGCCCCATGTCAGATTTCAAAATTCAGAATTCTGCTTGAGCAGCACTATTAACTGATTTTTTCCCATGACAGTATCCCTTTAACTTTTTTCACATAGTGATGAGTGATATCCCTGCAGTGAGCACCAGCCATTTGGTTACCATGGTAACACGGGTGTCATTTAAAGTGGGTGTGGTTTAAAAACAGGGAGTGATCAACACTGGCTTCCATTAATGGCCCTCCACTATGTATATCTGATGAAGTGTCAGGTTTACTGACACGAAACGCGTTAGATGTAATCCCCCTCCACAACAATTTTAATGCGCTTAATAAAGCCAATAATATGATATCTAAACGCCAGACTCTGTTATTGCTTTGAACGGCGCTCCGCAGCGGTACCATTGAAGTATAAGTGAAGCCGGCTAGAAGGAGCCGATATATCGCGAGAGCTGTGGCTTAGCAGGAGCCGGCGTGTCACGGGTGAGCTCCGCCATTAGCCGCATCGTCTTTTCGTTTGTCCCTCCACTATGTAGGCCAGAAAAATTCCGGCTCTCTGTACCACAGAAGTTGGACAGCACTGCCTTAGCTCATAACAAGGTTATGGATATAAAGGAGCATTGGGGTATCATTCATTCTGCTATAATATATGCTGTACAGTAAAACTAGAAGATATTGAGCAACAGTTTTTTAGCCTCCTTTCCCTCCTCGATCCCCCAAACATTAAAGAAATTGTCTTCAGCCCCCCGGTCAGCTTTCTCTTTTGTTGCACCACATATCAATTGCTCACAGAGCTTACAAGATCATTTTTCAAGTGTAATTGAGTTGCAATAATGTGACATTTTCAGAGTCATACATCATTTTCACAGTAATCTCAAGCATACGTCACATACGGAGGCATCATGTCTACATGCAGGACGTGCCCCATACTGTGTATTATAGGGATACTATAAAGAATAACATGTCATTAGGTGGAGGAGAGGCTTTTAGTGTGCTTGTAGGGGGTCCCAGATACATTTGGCCCTTTATGAAGGAGCATTTCTCTAAAATGAATGGGGAGGTTTCCGAATGAATTAAAGCTGCATGCCTTTTTGCAGCAGGGAGGGCAAGGAGTGTTTTATTCTTGAGTAAAATTTAACATGCACATTCTAAAATATATGTACATTCATTATCTTTCTCACAAGCCCCATCCAATCATTCCTTATTCTGCATGTATATTCGGCACTGTATAAAAATGCCATTAGGAACCCAGTGCACAGCTCAGTGATGTAAGTTCTGAGAATCTAGCAAGCTGTGAGCCATTTGTTTGGCCAATAAGAGGTATCATACCCACTGCCTCCTTCCCGTACAATTATGTCTGACTGCGCTATTGTCTCAGAATACCATATAAATAACTGTTCTGCTGAGGACGTGTGTGTCTGGGTTCAAGCAAGGTAATGGCAGCTTTTTAGGATTGGTTTGTCATTGCATAGACTATTGTCACAGAACAAGGGGCTGTTCCCTGTTTGGGCAGAGAGGAACAAGGAAATAGCTCTATGCTAAACCAGTGTGCATCCATTTAATGCATCCCCTCCACCTAGCAGGAGTGACTCTGCCTTTATTGTTGGCAAGGATGTTATTTGATTTGTTGGCCTCATTAGCAGCCTGTGTTGAACAGTTGATGTGCCCCAGTCCATGCTGGGTCTGAAAGGCTGCATCCAAGCTGGTCCAATTAAATGTGTTGGCTTTTTTTGTGGTGTAACAGCTGTAATATGAACAGAGGAGAGGGGAAGTAGCATTCGGCTGCTCCTGAAAGAAGCTCGATGCTCAGCAGGTGAACTGTACCTTACTGAGAAAATGATTCTGCTTGAAACACTTTTAACTTCTGATGCGTTTAAAAATCTAAAGAACCACTCCTGTTCCCCCGGCTGCCCTCTGTGTTAAGGATTCTGGCTCCTGCAGGAGAAAATAGAATTGGCAGAGGTCTTAAAGCGGTGCCAAGCTACTGCTGTTGGGTTTAATATTCTGCCTGAAGTCCTGTAGTCAAGATAGGCTGCAGTAGTGTCCAGGGGCGATCCTGGCCCCTCCACCACCTGAGGCAGCAGCAGTTGCTGCTGCCCCCCCTCCCCCGGAAATTCGCTCTTAAAGTACCAGGAGCAGCATTTTTGCTGCCCCTAGTACCTAGTGGGGCGCTGCCGCCTGAGGTGACAGCCTCAACTGGCCTCATTGGCGAAGCACCCCTGGTAGTGTCTCTAGCAAAGAGCATAACAAACACCAAGATCAAGCAATTTTCTAGTCCTTCAGCCAGATTTCTAGTCATCAAGCATATATGTGTTGCATAATTCATTCCAGATGGCTTTATTGGTGGGTCTTGGTGTGGTCCAATATGTGCTGATATTATACTGTAGAACATACACAATGAGCATGCCCAGCGATTAATTAAAGTGGTAGATCACCTATATATAATCTTAATACAGTTCTCTTTTAAAGGATTTGTTCAGTATAAAAATAAAAACTAGGTAAACTCTGCAAAATTAAAAAAAAATGTTTCCAATATAGTTAGTTAGCCAAAAATGTATAAAAACATATAAAGGCTGGAGTGACTGGATGTCTAACATAATAGCCAGAATACTACTTCCTGCTTTGCAGCGCTCTTGGTTTCCACTGATTGGTTACCAGGCAGTAACCAATCAGTGACTTGAAGGGGAGGGGCATTGGGTCATAACTGTTGCTTTTGAATCTGAGCTGAATGCTGGAGAAAAAATTCCAAACACTCTGAACAGTTATGTCCCATGTGGCCCCCCTTCAACTCAGAGTTAAAAAGATGAAAAGCAGGAAGTAGTGTTTTGGATATTATGTTAGACATCCAGTCACTTCAGCCTTTATAAATTACATTTTTGGCTAACTAACTATATTAGAAACATTTTTTATTTTGCACAGCCTATCTATTTACCTAGTTTTTATTTTTACACTGAACTATTCCTTTAAGACTATTTCCATTTGGCGTTTATTTTAGATTGTTTGTCAGCAGCTCTGGTTAGTACAATGCAGTTAACCCAAGCAACCAACCAGTGGTTTGAATGGGAGACTGCAAGAGAGAGACCTGAATAAAAAGATAAGTAATGAAAAGTAACAGTAATATTGTAATCTCAAAGAGCATTAGCTTTTCAGCAGCTGGGGCCAGTGATCCCCCATTTGAAATCTGAGGAGACGCAGAATAGGAATGCAAATAATTAGAAAACTGTAAAAAATTAGGGGAACTACCTCTTTAAGACTAGATCAAAGGCATAAACAGAGAGTGATTTTGGGTTCACTGAGACTACAGAATGATTCATACTGTTTATTCTGCTGCAACTGGGCTTCCTGGAATTAGTCAGACATGCTTCTACTGGGTGTAGGGAGCCATAATGTAATCTGACACAGTGTAAGCTGTAATCATTGCAGTAAATAAAATATTATGAAAGAAACAAAAGCGATCTAGTACTCAACTCTACTTGTTAAGGCCACAGCATCCCCTGTTGCAATAATTTGCGCCACAGCCTTTTGACATTATTCATGGTACCAAATGTATCTCTGTGTGAGTTGTCTGCATAGAAATTCAATATTTAAATAATATGTGTGTGTGTGTGTGTGTTTATATATATATATACTAGTCATTCTTTATTTTTAGCCTCATTATTTTTGATACATTCTCTTAAAAGCGTCACAGGAATGCCTTGTTGTACCACTCCAGCCGTAACAGATGGGGGAATGGCCATGCATTGAATGGGACTGATATAATAAAGGACATTTTCCAGCTTGAAAAAGTCACTTTGAAAGGTTGTTTCTGTTGAGCCTTCTCACTTAAGGGGCTGTGAGCTAGTGGTGCATTGTGAAGGATCAAGGACGAACCAGTTATTTTTGCTTAAGCAGCATTCTCCTGGAACAGGTGTAATTTATAATTAATGTATAATGTATGGATAATTAAACGATTTCTGAAAAAATGTTTATTTCCTTTTCTAGCTTCTTTTTGTGCCTGTGCAGAGAAATGTATTTGCTCCTCAAATTTTTTAACCCATGAGTCACATTCAAATGTAAAAAGATTTTGGAAGCAACACCAGCATGAAAAAGGTTCTCGGGAATGCAAAATAAGGGCTCTAATTAGCTATTTGATATACCCTATTTGCAGTGGCGTAACTAGTTGTTACTGGGCCCCATAGCAAATTCAATTTAGGGCCCCAAAATATTTATAAGTTGGCCTATTTTTCCAAGATATATTAAAATTGCTAATTAATTAGGGTCTCACTGGGCCCCCTACACTCCTGGGCCCCCCTGCAATCGCAGGGTCTGCTTCCTCTATAGTTACGCCCCTGCCTATTTGCATGCCTCCCAACATTTTGGAAATAAAAAGAGGGACAAAAAAGTTACACCGTGTAGTGTGGCGAACATATTTTTTACCACAACCCATTTTTGTGGCCACACCTCTAATTACCCTGTCAATTTTACAAAATTTCACAGGTTATAAAAGTATAAACATATTTCTGTGTTTTTTTTCCCAGTTATTACAGTTTTGCTAATGAAGGTGAATTGCCCTTTAAGATGTGAGTCTAACTTTTCCCAATGGACCTGTTATCTTATATTGTTACAATTACTTATTTGCTATTTGGGTTCTGTTGTGGCTGTTCTGGGCTCTCTGCCAAAAGCCAATTAAGTTAGAAACATTGTTTCTTTTTCTGGCTGTTCAGTGCAGAGAAAAATGGGGCTTTCCAGTACAAATGAGGGACTGCAGGTTGAGCTGTCAAAAGAGGGACTGTCATTCTAAAAACGGGGCAGTTGGAGGTATGTAATACAGGAGATTCTGTTTGGCAGTACACCTGGGATTTATGCAACCAAAACTTGCCTCCAAATCAGGAATTCCGCAAACCCGCACCTGCTTAGAGGTCACTGGGAGCACTGGTTTGGGATCATTGCTCTAGCTGCGTTTTTTTCCCTTTTTGTCACGTTTTATTGGTAATGTTCTTTAAAGGGGTAGTTGACTTTAATAGTAACTTTTAGTATAATGCAGATGTAGTGTAGGTGGGTATTCTAAGATAAATTGCCAGTTGTTTTTCATTTCTAATTTTTGTGGTTTTTTTTTAAAATATTTACATAATGTTTCTACTTGCTTGGGCCAAATTACCTTAGCAATAAGGCAGCAGTTGAGAAGTCAGAATAGAAAATGGATAGTAGAATGACAGTAAAACCGAAGCATCGCTGTTTTTGGTTGCTTGGGACAAGCAATCCTAACAACCAGATATGATCGTGCTTTACAGAGATTATACATCATTCACATCATTCCCTGAGCCAGTGGAGCTTACAATCTAAGGTCCCTATCACAGTCACACCCACTAGGGTCAATTTTATCAGCAGCCAATTAACCTTCCTGTGTATATTTGGAGTAGTTTAGAAATCTCAGAGGAAACCCACACAGACATGCAGAATATATATATAATATATAATATATAGAATATATAAACTCCTTGCAGATAGGACCCTAACTCAGGACCCCAGCACTGCAAGGTAGAAGTACCACATTATAGTAACGAGCAGGTCGGCCAGGGAACTACGGGTTGGGTGGACCCAGATACACTTTTGCAGACAATTGCCAGAAGGTCCCAGGCAGGCTCGGGATGAGCTTTTCCTTACACTCTCCCCTCCTGTGATCTTATGCTGTTGGCTTCTGACTATGGCAGCCTCTATTTATAGGCGTGAACCTGCCCTGCCCCCTGCGATGGGCGAATCAGGCACAATAATGCTTCTGTGCCAGGTCGGGTAGGGTGAGGGTCAGATGCTGGTTAATGTTTTGTCGGCCTGCACAGCACTATCTCACAGTGCTCTAGAATAGAAATGCACTTCCCCTTTAACTCCAGCAATAGGAAAAGGCAGAAAGAGTAGCACTTTTATTGTTTTTAGAATATGTTCTGTTGTAACTTATGTTGTAACTTACGTGTGACTTGGAGATGGTAGAGATCTGTGTGTGCTTTACTCTTGCACTTTAGGTAGCATTGTCAGCAACTGGCTGTTGCAATTGCTATGAGCCAGAATGTCACCTGGGAGTGATCACCTGCTACCAGGAATATGTGCGTTAGAAGCCAGAACCAGATAAGTAACTCACCGGATCAGGAAGGAGGCCCAGGTGCACTGCCCTGAGCCTTCAGCAAAGGGAGCGGTTCAAACCAAATTCTTTGAAGAGCAGGCACTTGAATAAAGCAATCTTCCAACAGGTAATAGAAATAAGTCAAATTATTTATCATGTCAATTACAGCCTTGCACGTTTTGTGTTAGCAACACTGAGTCATAGGCTAATATTTTGTATGATCAGTGCCAAGGACCTGAAGGGACGCCTCAAGACTGTGGTGTAACGTCAGGGCAGAAGGTGGGTCTTCAACTGGGTCCACCCCGCATGGGCCCCTGTGGTAGTATAAGTGCCATGTGATACTAGTACAGTACATTTGCACCTGGGCCTATGGGTGTTTAGTTCCCCCACTGCCTGTGGCACAGGTCATCCTTTTCTCCTAGTTCTGTACAGGGAAGCAGAGATGTCTTCAGGATTGTGTATGGCACAGTTACAGCGTGGGTGCTTATGCAGGCACCCCGTGCTCTAGAAATCATTTTAGTTGTCCTTTAATACAATATTAGCTATACGGTGTTCCATTTTCTCAGGCTTGGGGGGAAATCCTTCTGTGCAGCTCATTTTGAGCTACAAAGTCAAGCAACAGCAGGAAGTCAAACAGCCAAAAATTATCTCTGTACCATAAAATTTTCCTGCTGAGCTTTTCTTAGTCATGGGTAAAAGCTATCAGTGAATATCGGGTCCTGTTCCTATTATTATTGCCATCCTTGCAGTATTCCATTAATCGCTGCTAGTGAATGAGTACAACCCAAGTGATCCAGTGCTGTGACAACATTCCATACACTATATGGAGAGGTTTTTGGGGTAATTTTTTTCAGGTGCTGATGTTCCCTGGATAAAGTGTCGGACTGGGACACCAATTAATCTTAGACCAGGGACCCACTCTTAGTACTATTATTCTTCCTTTCCTCACTCATCTAGTCTCCTTTTCTTTACATACTATATTCTATTATTCCATCTATTTAGCCACTTTTGTTCTCATAGAAATAGGGAATGGCCATGAAATAGGCCAAATGTTAAGCAGCATGAGGGCCCACTGACACCTGGGCCCACCGGAACTTTTCCTGGTATCCCTGTGGGCCAGTCCGACACTGCCTGGATACCTGGCATGTTCAGGGCCGCCATCAGGGGGGGACAGGGGGGACAAGCGTACCGGGCCCGGGCATGAAGGGGGGCCCGGCAGCGCTGCATTTCATGAAGATCCGGGCCCCCCTTACGAGCGCCCGAGCCGTACGTCTTGCCTCTGCGCTGCCAAATGCGGAAGTGCCGAAAAGCCAAAGCCGATGCGCCAAAAAGACCCGAAGTCACGAAAACAGCCGAAGTCCTGAAGCGGCGCAAAGACCCGAAGTCACCAAAGGAGGCGAAGTTGAAGTACTGAAGCCATGAGTTCAACTGAACACCAGTTTGTGTGTGTTTTTTTTTTTAATCCCCAGGCCACCAATGTATTATTTTAATATTCTATAGGCCCTCTTTTTTTAAAACATTTTTTTTGGGGCCATAATTTTTTTTTAACTTGTAAGGGGCCCCTTGCCACCAATGTTTTTTTTGTTTGTTTTTTTTTACATTTTTAAAAAAAATTAAAAAAAATTTTGGGGGCCCCAATTTTTTTTAACTTGTAAGGGGGCCCCTGCCACCAATGTATTTTTTTTTTCAAAATTTTTTTAGGGGCCACAATTTGTTTTTAACTTATAAGGGGGCCCCTGCCACCAATGTTTTTTTTTTTTTTTCAAAGAAAAAAAAACATTTTTTTTTAAATTTTAAATTTTTTTTACATATTTTTTTTGGGGGGGCCCCAATTTTTTATAAGGGGGCCCTGACCATCAACAGCTATTTATAACTTGTGTGGGGGTTACTTTTTTAGCGCTGATGTCTGTGTGGTCTTTTAACTGTGATGTGGAGTGGGCGGGATATGGGGTGGAGCTTGGGCGTAAGTGTGGGCAGGGCCCAGGGGGCCCCAAAAATTTTGTTGTACGGGGCCCCGTGATTTCTAATGGCGGCCCTGGGCATGTTATCTATAATCACTGATTTGCAGTTTAGGAACTGTATGGGAAAATAATTATATTATAGTTAGCTCTTTATACTCCTATTAGACACATAAAATAAAGTAATAAAAATGATGATGATGTGCCCTTAACCCTTAAAATATGGAGGAAGGGAGACTATAAGCTGCCTATTTATATGTATTGTTTATTTTACAAGCCTGGGTGGACATTGGATATTTATGTTGATCGTTCTTCTGTTACAGTTTGAAAAGGAGAAGCAGCACGATATTCACAAGTTCTTTTCTCCAAAACCTGATGCAGGAAAGAAACACAAAAGATTCTTAGATGATGGAACTAATGAGCAGAAAGAGGAAGAATGTGATCCAGAGCATGTGCTCAGTACTAGCAGCCACACAGACTAGCCTGAAAGCTCTGAGGTTGTTGATGTTGATGCTCTGTATCCAGATGAGGACTTTGAACAACAAGTCAAATTTTGACCCACAGGGACCCAAACACCAAATAAATCTCACAAACCTCACAAAGAAAATGAAATCTTGCAGTGGCAAATCTTCTGCCTTATACTCTTCTCCAAGGGCACGTGGCCTTTCTGAAGATGCCTCCATGACCCCTCCAAAGCCCCCTATGTCAGAGAAAAATTGGGACTGTATTGCTTGCACCTACACCAATAACACTTTGTTACCATACTGTGAAATATGTGACAGCCCCAGATCTAAACATGGTGAGTACTAGGACAATAACTTAACCCATATCCCCATGTTTCACATTAGCTTTTTCAGTTGGGCTTATATCAAAAGGTGCATATACATCTGAATTTCCAGAAATAAATATGAATGTATGTTTTACACATAAAAGTAGAAAAAGGATTTTAGCCGCTCTAGACTCACCCCCTGTATGTTCAATTTAGTTCAGCTCCATTTTGATGTACCGGGTGCTCAGCCACCAGCGTTCCCACTAAAATCAGATTTGCAAAAAGATGGAAAGGCGGCACTCTGGTTAAAAAAAAGAAGTAAAGCCTATGATTAAGGGTGTTGCTCCCGAAAACACGTCAGGTGATGTTGGTATGTGACCTGTTGCAATAAACCACCTTCTTTTCCATCTTTTTGCAAATATGTTTTACACAGACACATCTGATTTCACAGATTAGTAAACCATGAGGAAACCATTTACAGTTTGTCAGTACCCACCCCTTAGCATCCAGTGTATTGCAACCTCTCTCGCCTCCTAGTACATTGTGAAGTAATGGATTCTAGAATCTGTGCATCACCCACTTGGAAAAAAGATGGACTTCATGTTCCAGAAATCCATAATTTTGCAATGGAACAAGGCAAGGCGGTGGTTACATTACACTGTGGGATGTTGGGAAATGGTTTGTCAGAGAAAAATGGCTTCCTTTTCATTTTTAGGGCTGTCACATCTATTATAAGTTCAAGTAATCCATGACCAGAGTACAGGAGAGGTTGAGCTATAACTTTCCAGAATGCCATGGTTTTGCCATTGAATCTGGACCTTTTTTGTCTTGTGACATTACTGCTATGGCCAGACCCTCTGTACTCTTTAGCCCCCTGCTAGCCCCTGCTTTTGGATGGCCAAAAATGTTGATATCTAAAACAGAATATTTCCCTGGGTTCAGCCTTTTGGAGACCAGAGTGTTGATTCAGTTATTTACTATGCATGGGGGATGGGTGTGTTTATTTTTTTGTTTTTTCCCCACAGTCAGATGCCATAACAGGGTGGCCATATTATTTCTGTTTAAAACTTTTTCTTTGTAATAAAACGAGTGGTGCTGGATCCATTTCCCAAGCTGGGCAGAAATCAAATGAGGCTATGCATATTTAAAATGTTTTTGCAGGGAGATAAAATGTGCACCTGAACATCAGCCTGTGAATGTGTCTCTTCTCAAAGTGAAAGGTGCCAATTTCTGTCAGCAATGTATGTTTAGAGCTCCTATGGCATGGCATTAAGCTGGCACAAATGGACATTTCTGATTAATGTCAGCGGGGTGTGAATTCGATGGACAGGAGTGCGGGTCCCGTTACCATGGCAGCAAATAAGCCTGACATCCATAGCCATGCTGAGTTTTATTTTTTTTTATTATTTTTTTTCCTTCCTGGAGACTTATGATCAAAAGGGCACTGAAATTATATATTCCCAGTTCTTTTGCAGGCTAATGATTCCACGTCTATATTTCATGCTAGCCTCCTACTAAATCCCACAATGAGATGTATTTTGCACAGCTTAAAAGTTTAAAGGTCTTTTTAGGGCAGAATGTCCTGGAGCAAATATTGACTTGCACAACGTAGTGCTTGATGAGTATTGAAGACATGGCAAGCCACTATTGTCTAATGATGTACCTAATATTCATTTTCTTCTTTCACTCTCCTTCATCCATAGCCCTGCCCTCTATGTATACATTTATCTGGCACAATTAATCCAAACCACAGCTCTTACATTGCAGCAAATCATTTTGTTGTTGTCCTATACTGTTTATTGGGTGCTAGGCAGAAACATCTATACTGTCCAATGTTAAACATATTTAGGGTGGTAGTGGGGATGATCTAATTTGTACTTTTCCAGTCCCTGTTTAATTGTAGTAGAATTATTTAATGGATATTATCAGCAGTCTTTGCCATAATAATTGCCCCCTGATGTGCACATATGGGTTTGATGTTCTGTATTTACCCCTGTCTTTTGGAAATTATATTTATCCATCAATGTTAGGATGACTCCAAAAGGAGTTAAAATGCCACTCCTAATTCAAGACATGCAGTGAAAGTCTTTTGAAATTATAAGGTATTTACATTCTTCATGCTACAGATATATGGGGTTGCCACCTTTTAGCCAGGTGGAGACCGGGCAGGGGGTGGGGCAGTGATGCGGAGGGTGGGGCTATGAAGTGGCGAACAATGATTTGCTGATCGTCGTGTCAGTCATAGGGAGTCTTGCCTGTTTTTTCGGGCAGGCAGTTTTGACCTGGGCAGCCCTTCAAAAAACCGGGTTTTCCGGGTCAAACCGGGAATCCTTAGATAAACAGTTCAGTGTAAAAACTGGGGTAAATAAATAGATAGCCTGTGCAAAGTAAAAAATGTTTCTTATATAGTTAGTTAGTTAGCCAAAATTTTCATATATAAATGCCGGAGCGAGCATACTGTATGTCTAAAGGTGGCCATACACAGGCCGATAAAAGCTGCCGACAGACCGTGTCGGCAGCTTATTGGCCCGTGTATGGGGCCAGATCTCGATCAGATGGGACAGAAAATCCCGTCGGATCGCGGCCGCATCTATTCATTGATGCGGTCCCGCGATCCGACCGCCCGTTTGGGCATCGTTAGGATCCGAATGTTGGGCCCTAGGGCCCACGATCGGATCAGCCCGATATTGCCCACCTCAAGGTGGGCATATCGGAGGGAGATCCGCTCGTTTGGCGACATCGCCAAACGAGCGGATCTCTCCATGTATGGCCACCTTAACAGAACACAACTTTACAGCTCTTCTAACTCATTGTTAGTCAGACATACAGATTACTCCTTTATGTCCATGTGGCCCACTATGCACCCAGAACCTCTGGTTAAATAGCGCAGATACAGCTTAATAATTCAGAACCATAAATCTAAACTTGCAGACAGCTTGTTTTCATCTTTTTTTAGACCTCATCAGTGCAAGATATTGGATCGTGGCTTCTAATTGGTAGGACTTGTAAAGCAATAGCACAAAACAACTATCAAGATTAGGGTGAGAATAGCCATCCCTAATGCAGGAAATGCAACAGGCATGTGAATAGAAGATATTTGCATGCTTTTACTGGGATTAATTTGGGTACATTTCCCATGGATAATAAAATGTAATAATGACTGCATTGTTTGGATTAATAGATATTTATATGTTTAATATGTTTAATTAAAATACCCATATAAGTTAAATATTAAAAACATTCAATGCATATGGGATATCCCATAGCCAAGTCAGGGGTTGGCCATCTGGGTGCATCAATGAAGGCCCTGGAACGTGCTCCACTCCTACAGACCCAGCAAAAGCTAAACAATTGCAATGGTGTTTAGAGATGTATGATGGACCCAAACCTCGCTGGAAGAACCACGTTGATCTAAACTCTTTCCTCCACTATTACCACTAATGTATGTAAACATCTATGTTCCTTGGCAATACCTGTTTAGGGCCTACTATGGACAGTTGGTCATGGTTATCTCGGTGATCAAAACCCCCTTGCCAGGAGCCACTTTCTTTTCTGCAGAAATACTTACATTTTGCCTTTAGCTTATGTTTTGTCTTGCAGAAATAACTCAATTGGATGTCTGGCACTCTGGCATTCCAGCAGCTTAAATTTTAATGTGACATTTGCTTCTCCCTTATTGTACTCGTGTCTTTATTTTTTCCACCTTCCTTTTTTTTACGAGAACAGGTCCTGAGACCAAAAAACAAGCAGTCAGTGCCAATGAAAATGAGAAAGAAAATCAAAGGCTGAAGCATGTGGATAATGAGAATCTCAACGGCACTCAGCAGGACACGGCCTCCTCTCTGACTAGTGAGTTACAGAGGGATCATTTAATAAACAGAAAATAACAAGTTAGAAGCCCACCCCGGGGGGACAGCAACAACTACTGAGCCAGGTAACGCTAAATGTACAACTTTCTCCTCTGCTAGGGTGACTAAATGTTCAATTGATAGAACAGCTTCCTATTGGATAACTTTTGTTTTTTATCTTATTCAGCTGGGGAACGATTTCACGGTCTTCTACAGTCTGTTAAATTAACCTTTTTATAACTTTTTGTTCTTTTCACAACATGTTGCCAGGTTATGATTTCCAGCAGGTAATTGCTTCCAGAATGGCAACACTGTCATGAAAAGAGGCTCTGCTAATCCATTTCTAGAGCCAAGCAGTGACCTCCCTTTTTAGGAAGGGTTAAGATTCCTACATTAAATTAGCTTGTCCCCCCCATGTGTCAGTCTCGGTCATGATCTTCCCCTCCCGTTTCACCACTGCTGCTCCTCTCGCATTCTCTTCCTTCTTGCCCTCCACCCTTTCTCCTTCTCTCCTTCTGCAAAAATCCTTTCCCTAGTGGCTGCTTGCCCTGTATACAGAAGTCTACATCCATACCGACTGTCCTACATATTGTGTTGTTGTATTTTTTTGCAGAACATTGTGAGAACTCTGTTTGTTTCCCAGTTTATGATGGATTAATGTTCTGCGCCAGCAAGCATACTGATAGAATCTATTTATATAGCAAGGTACGTTCACAGGCTGGAAATAAAACCCAGCCAGATTACAATAATAAGTACTAAGCCTTGAAGGGGTAAACCTTGGTATTATTTTATTGATATCTGCAAGCCACTTGGCCGGTTATTGTGCCAAGGTAAGTAAACTTAAAGGAGATTCATTTTGCCTTTTGAGGACACATTTAGCTTCCCGTTTTCTACCGTCTTCTGAAAAAACCTGTATATTGTATATGAGTGAAAGCATTTTGCCTTGCTCACCACATGCCTGTTAAGCCTCTGCAGTGCACCTATTATTTAATGTCACTGGCCGCGTTAAATGCTATTTATAGTCATTATTGATGTATTCATGGATCTCCATTTGCATCCCTTTTAGCATTCAGACGCAAACCATTTCAATATTTTTTTTACCAGGAGTTAATTTTATGTTGGTGTAAAACCTATATGTCCTAAAGAAAAAAAAAGAATGAGGAATATCACTAGCACATAAGAACTTATTTGTAGCAATTAAAATTGAGCCCCCACCACCTTTTTCATTCAAGTGGGGACGGGTGTTGGATGAAATGATTAGTATATCAAGCCTAGCATGAATATCTGTTCTGTAAGGCTTCTTTTAGTTTCCCAGCATCTGTCATTGCATGGTCTGAAGTCAAGGATGTCATTAGATCTTTAGGGGACCAGCCCAATGTGGTCCATAGACATTTTTATTAGGTTATCTTCCTTGTTACTGTCCATTATTCATATTTTACATAACATGGATTGGGACATGTTTTTCATTTATGTTTTCTAGTTCTTCTGTGTGCCACTTGCACAAACACTGCAGCACCCCCCCACCCCTCCCCAAATTTCTTTCATTCATTTCTGTCACTTTCAGCCTCCTTGGCATAACACCTAAATGTTTCCTTTACTTTATTATGCTGTTATCTGAATGTTCATTTTGTTTTCATGTTTTGTTCTGTTTTATACATACATTTGCTTTTTAGGAAGGCAATGCATTGTAATTTCATTCCATTGAACATCAGATTAGTCAGTTGGGATGATTTACCTGAAGCTCTGCAAAAGAAACAGATCTTTGGTAAGGTATAACTTTATATCTGATGTGCCCACAAAACCCAGTTGGCTTATTCTACATTTTATAAGATCAGCTGGTGTATAAAAAACACACTTCCATACTCCAGGTATCTCTGTCTGCATATTTTTACCATCACCCTCTTTTTCAACTTCTCATTACAGTTGGCCTATTTTCATGTTAAACCGCATTGCATTCATGATGAGTTGATCATTTCTTCCCTGCTCAGTGCACACACTTCTGGCTATGCAGTGAATGCTATTTATGTGGCATATTGCTCTTGTGTCTCGAGGAAAGTAGCAACAATTTATTTCTTCCTGTATTTTAAAACAGAACTTTGCCACTGTGTATTTTGAGATCTATATGATTGATTTCATATTTCTAAATGTCCGCTTGGACTGCCCTTAGACATGTTTACTTCTCACCCTGGTTATTAGTGTTATGGTATATCTATATTCTGTGTGATGTCGTCCTTAACTGTTTAGAATTCCTCTTGAAAACATCTCTTATTGAGTTATGCTCAGGCCCAGACTAGAAATCTGTAGATTCTGGCAAATGCCAGAGGAACTTCTGTAAGATGTCATAGAAGGTCACTATTTATTGGATCTATGGTGGGTTGGTTGGGACTCTTGGTGCTTGAAATGCCAGGGCCTAGTTTTAATCTTAGTCCAGACCTTGTTAATATAAATTAAAGGACGTGTCACATTAATTCCCAAAGCTGCCTTTTGGGTAGTGTTCTTGAGATTTATTCTTTTCATACCCACCAGCATTAAAGGAAAATTATACCCCCAAAATGAATACTTAAGCAACAGATAGTTTATATTATTAAGTGCCATATTAAAGAATCTTACCAAACTATAATACATATTCAAGTAAATATTGAGCTACATATTTTACCTCGAGCCACCATTTTGTGATGGTCACTGTGCTGCCGCATAGATCACCTGACCTGAAACACTGCAGCTTTAACTGTAACAGGAAGAGGTGTGGAAGCAAAAGACAGAACTCTGTCTTTTAATTGGCTCATGTGACCTAACATGTATGGTTTGTTTGTGTGCACCGTGAATCCTTCGATCCCAGGGGGAGGCCCTTATTTCTTAAAATGGCAATTTTCTATTTAGGATTACCCAATGGCACATACTACTAAAAAGTATATTATTATGAAAATGGATTTTACATGAGCTGCATATCAAGGGCCATGCATAATCTATTTGTTGTTACATTATGAATGCATTCGCGTTGTAGGTGCTTATACTCAATTTGTGGTGATAGTCACATATACCAAAGAATGGTTAATGGGGTTGTTCACCTTTGAGTCAGCTTTTAATATAATGTAGAGAGTGATATTCTGAAAGAATTTGCAGTTGGTTTTCATTTTTCAGTTTGCAGTTTCAGCCATCTGGTTACTAGGGAAAGAATTACCCCAGTAACCATGCACTGATTTGAAAATAAGACTGGAATGTGAATAGGAGAGAGTCTGAATAGAAATATGAGTAATAAACAGTAGCAATAACAATAAATGTGTAGCCTTACAGAGCATTTGAATTAAGATGGGGTCAGTGATCCCCATTTGAAAGCTGGAAAGAGTCCAAGGTGGAAGGCAAATAATTTAAAAAAACATAAAAATAAATAAATAATGAAAACCAATTGAAAAGTTGCTTAGAACTGGCAGTTCTAGAACATACTAAAAGTTTACTTGAAGAAGAATAAAGTGAATATTCTGGAATAACCTTAATCCAGTTGAAATGTTGTAGAAATGTTGTAGAAAGCCTTAAAGTGAGCTGTTCATGTGAGCAAGTCCAGCAACATCCAAGAGCTGAAGCTGTTTTGTATGGAGGAATGGGTTAAAACCCCTCCATACATGTGCAGGACAGTTTCTGCAAACATTTAGTTGCAGTTATTGCAGTCACACCAAATGCTGAGCGAAAATAAGTTAATACCAATTCACTTACTTTTGCCACACGCAGAATTTTTTTTTTTGCTCCTCAATAAATACATGACCAGTTATAATCATTAATGTTTCATTTTTTTAACTAGGTTTTCTTCATCTACCTTTAGGACTTGTTTGAAGATCAGATGATGTTTTAGATCGCATCCATATAAAATATAGAACATTTTAAAGGGTTCACAAACTTTCAAGCACCACTGTACATTGTCTGGTGGGTATAGTATTCCGTTAAACCAGGGACCCTCTTAGCCCATAGCAAGCTTATAAATGCAGAAAGATGTAACTTTATCAGGCATTTAGACAAAGTCCTGAGAATATCTCGGATATCGTCCGAACTGTTGCTCTGATTAAATGCAAGATGGCTTAACAGGTGTGTCTAAGACAGGGGTCCCCAAAGTTTTTTTTACCTGTGAGCCACATTCAAATGTAAAAAGAGTTGGGGAGTAAAACAAGCATGAGAAAAAGCAGAATAGGGTCTATGATTGGCTATTTGGTAGCCCCTATGTCGACTGGCAGCCTACAGAAGGTTCTGTTTGGTGGTACACAGGCCCGGACTGGCAATCTGTGGGTTCTGGCAAATGCCAGAGGGGCTGCTATAATGTGCCATAGAAAGTCAGTATTTAGTGGGCTGGTGGGGGCTGTTTGGGCCTCTGTGTGGGCTGATTGGGCCTCTATGTACCTGAAATGCCAGGGCCTATTTTAATTCTCAGTCTGGACCTGGTGGTACAGCTAATTTTATGCAACCAAAACTTGCCTCAAGCCAGGAATTCAAAAATAACACCTGCTTTGAGGCCAGTGGGAGCAACCTCCAAGGGGTTGGAGAACAACATGTTCCTCACTAGCAACTGGTGGGGGATTACTAGTCTAAAGGTGGCCATACACGGGCCGATAAAAGCTGCCGACAGACCAAGTCGGCAGCTTATTGGCCCGTGTATGGGGGCCCCCGACGGGCTTCCCCGATCGAGATCTGGCCGAAAGTCGGCCAGATCTCGATCGGATGGGGTTAAAAATCCCGTCGGATCGCGGCCGCATCTGTTCGTTGATGCGGTCCCGCGATCCGACCGCCCGTTTGGCGAACGCTAGGATCCGATCGTTGGGCCCTAGGGCCCACGATCGGATCAGCCCGATATTGCCCACCTCAAGGTGGGCATATCGGAGGGAGATCCGCTCGTTTGGCGACATCGCCAAACGAGCGGATCTATCCGTGTATGGCCACCTTAAGACATAAAAAGGCTTTCAAATAGACCTTAGGCTTTGTCGCCCCTCTACCAAAGCACTGAAGCCCCCTAGGAACAGCCAGCTCAATAGTTCGGGAAATACTGTTTTAAAACTTGAAGGTCAACATCTGTTTGTAACTTCTGAGCACATATGGGTTACTGAGCATTCAGTGGCTGAAGGTGGTGAAGAGATTAAGTGTAAAATGAGAACATTCTTCCACTGCAGTGTCTAATAAATCAAATAACTATGCAATTATAATTGAATAGGAGAACACACAGTTTATTGGACTCATGCTGGACATTCTGTCCTTTTAACACTTGTGCTTCGATTCCTTTTCTGTTCAGAACTTGCAGTGTCTTGATCGTAGGAGCTGCAATGAAACATGTCCCCTATATCATGTCAGTTGCCATCCACGTAACAGGTTACTTTAATTAGTGTGCTGATGATAGAGCCTGTGCCACACTCATTTGGAAGAGAAGGGCTCACACAATAAGATATATCTAGGGAGAGCTTTTAGAATATAAAAAGCTTCAATCTGGTGCAGACAGATGCTTTTCCATAAATACACAAGAAAGAAATTGCCGTTTCTAACAGTGATATACATTTGTAGACGCATAGCAAAATGGCACCGTGGAAAATGCTTCCTCTCAATTGCAGGCAGTTTCTTTATAATGATACATCTCTTCGTCAGTCTCCTAACTCACTACCTGTAACAAGACAAACCCCCCCCCAGTACCTTGGCATATGGTATTTGTATGAGATGGATATTTCAACCTGACTGATAAACAGCATGCCTATATAATGTCTCTCTGAGATGCTGTATGGGGGGCTAATGTAAAATATAAATACAAATTCTCATCAGTTAGGAAGTGTATGTTGCAGGTTACATTTGTGAAAACACATGCACCTAATGATCATATATATAGATTTTTTTTTTTTAAATGAAACATTTTCTGCAAATTCAGATGACTGGTGTTAAATTCTGCCAGTGCTCAAAATAAGGGTGAGATTTTAACACCTACTTATTTCTGTGGTTGCAAATGCCAAGGAAGCTCATTTCTTCTCTCTCTCTCATTCGCAGTATTAGTAGCTGTGATACTTCATCAATATTCATTACCTTTTGGTGTAACCTTTTATATGCCAAGTTCCATGCATAAGGCTTTGAACAGGTGGAAGCCAGGAGATTGTGCTGATCAAACACATTATCTAATAAATAGAATCGGTCCTTTACATTGGGGCGTAGACTAACGGACTGATGGGTAGACAGGCTGATACATAGACATGGATATATCCACAAGATATATGGATAGATAGATAGATAGATAGATAGATAGATAGATAGATAGATAGACAGAGAGTACAGATACATATAGATGAACACTATTCACACCATTTACTCAGATCTCTGTGACAATGTTGTGCCTTCTTACAGTCATGTAACCCTTTGCTCATTTCTAATATCCTTAGCTCTTTGTAATATCCCTATAATTTGCAATAGGGTTGCATTTTCCCTTTAAAGGCTTGTAACCCCCCCCCCCAACATTTAATCAGCGAACAGCCTCTTTGAAATCTTTAGATACCTGCCACTCTGGTTTTAAAAGGTTAACAGTAAGACTGCAGCATCCCCTTAATCACTTAGAAATCCTTCTCTTCCTCTAACCCACCCTGCCCCTTGCCTCAGGAATTTACTTTGGCTGGTGGCTTATGAGCTTGCACAGTTCTTCTCAGCTCAGATTACTAAACACACCCTCCAGTCTAACAGCCAATGAAGAGATAGCATTGCTGGTACCCATAGAAACTCTAGCTGTCTACTCCTATTTTTCTCTCCGAATCATCTCTCCTGAGCTCAGCTTAGCCATTACAGTGCTCAACCCCAGCAGAACTTTTTATTAAAGTATGGTGTGCCTGTGTAAACCTGCATTTTGCATTGCATAAACTTTACAGCATATATGTCCCAATGTTACTGATGATGTGTCAGAAGAAAAATGGCCACCAAGTGAAAGCTGCTATTTGTTTTAGGAAAATGTGATGGAGCTGGCAAATGGAGGGGGTATATGCAGTACTAATGATGTGGCTTGGGTGGGAAGATATGCCCAACTTATATACATGGAAGGAAAATGTAGGGTTTATATGTCCTTTAAATACAGAGTTAAATACAAGGCCTGCAGCCTTGTGCCTTTATATGGTCACAGAACTCCTCAGTGACTTCTAATATCCTTATAATTTACAGTAGGGGGTACATTATCCCTTATTTCCCTGTTTAACTGCTGCCTTGTGCCTTTATATGGTCACAGCAGAAGATACATTATCCTTAGTACAAGTATTGTGATATAGGTGATTGGAATTATGTGGGAGTTATACCGCTAGAAAGCCTCGGTTTGACACACAGATTTACTTGTTATTGAGACATCAAGCCTTTTAACAGTATTTGCTCTCAAATTCTGCAACCTATGGCAAAATACAGTTCCTTTCAAAGTTCTTTTAGGGAACATTCCACAGAAAGAGTCTGTTGTTCAGTCCCCACTGGCTTCTACTAATTTCCTGTGCTTTTTATTCTTACCCCTTCACTTAACGCTAGATTTTAAGGTTTGTGAGAGAATGGAACAGTTTGACAGCCAGGAAGCAGAGGATAATCTGAAAAAGTGCCCTAATATTTAGCAGCCCTGTTGTGGCCCTGGGAGATCTCTAAAAACAGCAGCAGAAACCCAGCAGCACCAAGAGCTACGAATTAACTTTCTTCTCCCTAGTTTCTCACTTTTACGACTAGAGGAAAGGGTCCTTGAAGAATTAATGTTCTGAGTGGCTCAGCAGTAGGCCGCACAGTTCTCAAAAGATACAGTATTAACCTTATTGAGTGGATGAGATTAAGGCTGGTGGCGATTGCACGCTAGAATGTGTTTTTCCTTCTATCTGAGAAACTTAAAGCTATAAATACAGCGTTGCTGGGAAAGAAAAGAAAAGCTTTATTTCTATGATCATCCTGCATTGGAAATGTATCTCCAAAGGAAACATAAAACAGAGAATTACATTCGTTGCACTCTTTTTCCTTACACAGTACCAAGGAAATGCAATTAACAGAGAAAGTCAAAACGATATAAATATGTTTCTAATGCTCTTATTTTTGTATTTTATTTGTTTGCGCAGAAGCATTTGTTATTCTGGTAATAATCATCTAGGGCCACCAGCTCCCACAATGTCTTTTGAATGTTTGCCTCAGGGCTGGATCTCTATGGTAAGTGGGAATAAGTTATGAAAGTGATATTATTTCTCTCAGTCTATTTGTTTAGCAGTTAGTTCATCCCCATGAGATATGGACAAAATTCTATTGCTTCAACTTACTGACATCATCTTCATTTGGCACTACCTTAGCATCTAGGTGACCCTACTAGATTCTTTGCTCAACCAAGCCAACACCCTCTATGTATTCTCACATGCGCACTGGTAGCCGGCGGGGGTCCTGCAAATTCAGGAGCAGTCGGTAGAGGGGGGCAAAAGACCGGACAAGGGGTGTAGAAGAGGCACATGCCTAGTGTCTGGGGGAAATTGACTAAAGGGCGAAGTGGCTAACGCTAGAAAAAATTCGCCAGCGTGACGTCATTTTGGTACTTCGCCGATTTACTAGCGGGTACTGGCATAAATTCGCTAGCGAAGTAGACATACTCTAGCGCTACTTTGCACCCTAACGTCAGGCGAAGTTGCGCTTTGGTGAAGGGACGTAACTACGCAAATTCTCTAATATGCGGATTTTACTGAACATTACCTCTTGCGCCAGACTTGACTTTGCCACCTCAGACCAGGCGAAGTGCAATAGAGAAGATAGGAGGATCTTCATAAATAGCTGAAATTTTTTTTTTTGTCCCAAAAAACGCTGGCGTCTTTTACATTTTTCAGGGTGATAGGCTGAAAAAGATCGAAATTTTTTTTGGGGTACCCTCCTTCCCCCCTACATTTCCTAACATATGGCACCTAAACTTTACAGTGGTCACATGTGTAGGGCAATATACAACTATTTTATTTAATGAATGTTTCCCAGGCTTGTGTAGTGTAATATAGTTTATGCTGTATATATACGTCCATTGTACTTTAACTTGGCGCCGTATGCAAATTAGGCATCTCTAGCATAACTTCGCTTTGCTTGATGAATTAATGCTATCGCAACTTTGCTGCCTTTTGCCTCCCTGGGCGCAACTTCAGATTTTAGTGAATTTGAGCAGCCCTGGCGAAACTATGCCTCGCGAAGTGTGGCAAAGCCGTCTCTGCATTTTTGGTGCTTAGTGAATTTGCCCCATAGTCTCTTCTGCTTACCTATATTTAAGGCCCTGTCCTACCTTCCATACTATTCATTATTTATCATCTTGATCACAGGATGGGTGATTGGCCCCTGATAAAACTGGCTCTAGTGTGTATGTGTGTCTGTGCCAATGTGATGGAAAAGATAAGTCGCCAGCAATAAATCTCTTCTTCTGCGGGCGACTAATCTTTTCCAAATGCTTCTCCACGGGCAATAATATAAAATGGTGCCTGAAAATTTGTGAACCCTTTAACGTTTTCTATATTTTATATGAATGTGACCTAAAACATCATCTATTTTCAAACAAGTCCTAAAAGTAGATGAAGAAAACCTAGTTAAACAAATGAAACAAAAAAAGAACGGGCATCTAGTAAAGCCTGATTACACATACAATAAATTTGTGGATGTGTGTCATGGTTTGAACAAAGGAAGAGTCTGAGGACTTCAGAAAAAGAGTTGCTGATGCCCATAAAGCTGAAAAGGTTACAAGACTATCTCTAAACAGTTTGGGCTCCACCAATCAACAGACAGATTGTGTACAAATGGAGGAAATTCAAAACTGTTACCCTACCCAGAAGTGGTCGACCATCAAAGATAACTCCAACTGCAACATGTCCAATAGTCCGAGAGGTTACAATGGATAACATAAGTATCTGCAGGCCTGTCTCACATTGGAGAATGTTGATGTTCATGAGTCCACCATCTGGAGAACACTGAGCAGTAATGGTGTGTATGTCAGGGTAGCAAAGAGAAAGCCACTGCTCAGAGTTGATGTGCAGGACAGATCAACAGTTGCTGCAAGGTTTAGTTGCAGTAATTGCTGCACAATACTTCAATAAATCAAATTATATGATAATCCTGAATATTCACTTCCTTTTGCCAAATGCAGATGTTATGGGATCATTTCTTTTCAATAAATACATGACCAAATATAATAATTTGTGTTTCGTTTAACTGGGTTTCTTCATCTACTTTTAGGACTTGTTTCAAAATAGATGATGTTTTTAGGTCACATTCATATAAAAATATAATAAATTTGAAAGGGTTCACAGACTTTCACACGGCACTGTACATTGGCTGTGATAAAACATGCAGCACTTCATTTTTCCAAAGATGCCTAGCGAGGAAACGTTGGGCGTCTTTAAAAAACGAAGCGACGTATATGCTTTACCACTGGCGATTTACAATAATATACATTTGGTGGAGATTAGTCGTCTGCAGAAGAGGAGGCTGTACCCCAACTGCCAAGATAGGTTCCTGTTCCATTTCTCCCAAGCCCTAAACTGGGCTGCCTACCTTCCCATGAGGACCCAGGCCCACAGGCTACTTCTACTCTCTATGAAATACCCCCTTTTAACTTCCCCTGGGGGTCCTTGCAAAGGTACCCTCCGCAACTGCGACTAAATCCAACATTTAACAGGGAGGGAGGGCAGGCCGAATGGTAAGTATTACCACTGCTCCTGCCCCATATCACTCGCCTGGGACCCGACAGCCAATCAGAGCCCTGAAATAGAAAAAAGGGGGGCGGGATAGTTGCGCTCCTAGGCCCCGTCAAGCCCCTGTTACCCCTATACGGGCCATGAGGTCCCAGGAGTGCCCATACTTTACTAATAAGAGGTCTACTTTAAGTAATGCTGTCCCATTACGATCTACATCCATAAAAACATTGTTAGCATTCTGTTCCATGGAAAATAAAACATTGTTAGCATTCTGTTCCATGGAAAATATCACATACATATTGATTTATGAGAACATGTATATTGCTATATCTATCTTGCCGATTTATCAAGGGTCAAATTTCGAGGGTTAATAAACCCTCAAATTCGACCCTCGAAGTAAAATCCTTCTAATTCGAATATCGAAATTTGAAGGATTTTAGCGCAAATACTTAGATCAATAAAAATCTTCCGATTGAACGATAAAATCCTTCGAATCGAACAATTCAAAGGATTTTAATCGACCAAACGATTTTTATTCAATCAAAAAAACCTTGGAAAAGTGCAGGGGAAGGTCCCCATAGGCTAACATTGAACCTCGGTAGGTTTAAAATATGTAATCAAAGTATTTTTTAAAGAGACAGTACTTCGACTATAGAATGGTCGAATAGTCGAACGATTTTTAGTTCGAACCGTTCGAGTCAAAGTCGAGGGTCGTAGTAGCCTATTCGATGGTCGAAGTACCCAAAAAAAATACTTCGAAATTCAAAGTTTTTTTCATTCGAATCCTTCACTCAAGCTTAGTAAATGTGCCCCTTAACATTTAACATTTAACAAACAAAACATTTCTTTTGAAACCATAAAGTAATAAATATCTGAATGAAAAGAATGAAACAGGATTGTGATTTAGACAAGTATGTTGACAGTGTCTTGAGATCTACTGATCACCAGCTAAAGGTCTACTGGTAGATCCCGGTCTATCTTTTGGGCACCCCTGCTAGTACATCTGCTAGTCCATTGCTTCTCATCTCCACGCTCATTGCCTTGTCACCTTATAAGCAGTGTGTATGTGTGACAGTGCTAAAGATGTCTGTACCTATAAAGTCACTTTACATCTGAAACCTGATCTCTGTGCTAAATGTACACAGGTGATGATTAGTTTGCTCACATCAATTAACACCTTCAGGCCTTGCTTGCGCTACTGATTGTCAGACCCAGAACTGAATCACATTAGTCTCACCTGCATTTATTCACTATTTACTGGCTGCATCTGAGGTTGAAAAAAGAAGTAACATATTCTAAAATAAACATTAGTTTCTAATCTGTTCCTTATTATTTGTTCATAATAACTTAAAGTTCTCTCAAATCAACCCCCGTCTTTCAGCTGATCTAGGCAGGGCCTTTTAAGCTGTTGTGATCCATTTCCTTATCTGTCCCTGGCCACAGTTACCGTATCTTTTAAAATGATTCTTGGTGAACATGGCTGAATCTTTCCTTTGAAATGCCCAAACCAGCATGGAAAGCTTTAATTTCTCCTGGAACTGAGTAAATAGCTACAATTGAACCCAACTGGAAGCCAATTTAATCAGTATGTTATTTGTGAAGGCGATTTGTCCGTCACACCTGAGCTAATTTAAGATTGATACAACAAAGTAGGGGGGTCTCCCTAATTAAATTGTCATTTCATTTTCGTTTAGGGCTATTACACACTTACGCTCCCCTGCGTCGCGCTTCCTACTGTTCAGCCACAAGGGAGCGCAGGAGTAGACGCACTCAATTATTGTGAAGGGGGCTGTACTCAAACAGACGCATGTATGCGCCGAAAGCAGGTGAAATGCATCATGCTGCATCACACCTGCGTTTGGCGCTTATATGCGTCGGTTGTGAGTACAGCCCCCTTCATAATAATTGAGTGCGTCTACTCCTGCGCTCCCTTGTGGCTGAACGGAAGAAAGAGCGATGCAGGGCAGTGCAGGGAAAACCGCCCATGTATAAGTGCCCTTAAAATAAGAAACATTGTCTTCCTGAATGTAAGCTCTGAATTAGATATGCAAGGAAATGGGAAAAAACATTGTTTTTCTTTTTATTTATAATAAACTGTACAGCAATAAAAAACAAATATGAACTATAATACTAGCTGTGCATAAATGTGATACTTGGATAGATCAATGGTTCTACAGAGTACATTCCAAAATAGTACAGGTATGGGATCCGTTATCTGGAAACCTCTTATCCAAAAAGTTCTGAATTACGGAATGGCCGTCTCCCATACATTGTATTATAATCAAAATCTTTAAGGGCTCTTACAGACAAGCGTTTTTACCTGCGCTCCCCTGCGTTCCGTTTTTCGTGTAGGCGCCGAACACAGGTTGAGATGCAACATGCTGCATTTTTCCTGCGTTCGGCGCCTACATGCGCCTGTGTGAGTACAGCCCCATTGGAAAAAATGTAATGCGTCTATCCCTGCGCTCCCCTGCGGCTGAACGCAGAAAAACGGAATGCAGGGGAGCACAGGTAAAAACGCTCGTCTGTAAGAGCCCTTAGGGCTCTTACACGCGGGCGTTTTCTGCTGCAATCCCATGCGTTCCGCTTTCTTCCGTTCAGCCGCAGGGTAATAATAAAACAGCAGCTTGTACTTGATCTCAATTAAGATACTGTATAATGAATCCTCATTGGAGCCAAAACCAGCCTATTAGGTTTATTCAATGTTTACATGATTTTCTAGTAGACAAGGTTTGAAGATCCAAATTACAGAAAGATCCGTTACATGGAAAACCCCAGGTCCCGAACATACTGGATGACAGGTCCCATACCTGTACATGTAGCCAAGGGAAAAGAGTGGTCCATAGCTCCTGTACCTCTCCATGTACCAATTGTGGTTTTTTTTTTTCATCTCTTTGCCCTCCTAACTGCAGAGAAGAACCCCAGTGGTGCAATAGAAACCCTTTTTTGTTGTTTGTTTTTTAAAATGCACATGAGCCACTGTGCAGTAGGCGGCAGTAGACTACACGTCTACATAATCTTCTATGATAAAGATGAATTCTTGCAAAAATTAAAATTGTCATTGTGACCAAGTGGTCAAAATGTCAACAGGCTCTATAAGTCACAGGGGTACATATATGGTACATGTTACATATTTGCACCCTCGTCCTTAGTACGTTTGCTATGAGCGCCATTTGTGGGCATTTCTGGGAAAATATCCAAGAAGTCAACAGATCCATCATTAAAAGTTTCCAGAACTTGGCAGAATGAGTGATAAGAAGAAGAGGCCACCTAGGGAAGTTGTGCACAACTCACAGTAAATGGTTAATTGCCCTTATATGTTGGAGGTGCCATTATATGTTGTTTTACTTTACTGGGCAATATCTATTGAACTCAGAATCGATGAAAAGCAGAATCTACTAGCTCCTGTATAAACATACAATGGCTGCTCCATGTACTTCCCCTTTAATTTAACCCACAGAGAGTGTTTGGATTTGAACCTGTTCTAACATTATATTTTACTGCATTGCTGGCACTGCAGTCATAAACCAGCAGGGGAAAATATTGTTTTTCTGCTCTCCCACGCTTGCTAAAGTATAGCTCAGACAGTGTGATATATCCTGCGCTCTATGAAGTTATTGCACATATATATTTGTTAACAGCAACAAAAACCCATGGGAAGTGACACAGCAGCAAAAGTGAGACTTGGTATTTTGGGACAGTCACCTTAGTTACCATGTAACTGAAAAAATACCTACTTTGTTGCTGTGTGATGTGCCATAGACTGGCAATATCAGCACCAGGTATACTTTATATCCCCCCTACCTGTGATTTTTTTTTAAATGCCATCCCTCAGAGCCTGCTATATAAGTGCTGGACTGCTCTCTTTCCTGTGGTCAGGCACAGGGCCCCCATCAGGGGGACACAGGGGGTACGGTTGTAACGGGCCTAAAGGGGGACCCAGCCTTGCTGTACTTTTCAAAATAGCTGGGCAACCCTCAACAGTGCCGAATCCGTGCCGAACCCGCAGAAGTCCTGAGCCACCGACGTCTGAACCAATGTCCCGAAGAGTCGAAGTTGAAATCCCAAAGCCGCCAAAAGTCCCGAAGCCACGATAGGAGCCAAAGTTGAAGGCCTGAAACCACGACTTCAGTTCTACTGAACACCAATGTGGTTTTTATTTTATAAAACCCCTGTCACCAATGTATTATTTAAATACTCTATAGGCCCTTGCCATCAATGTTTTTTTAATAAAATATTCTCTTGGGGGATGCCCTGGCGCCAATGTTTAAAAAAAAAAAAAACTTTTATGGGGGGCCCTTGCGCCAAAATTTTTTTTCTAACTTATAAGGGGGCCCTGACCATGAATGGCATTGGGGGGGCTTTGCTGTTTTTAGCTCTGATATATGTGTGGTCTTTTAACTGTGGGTGGGATCTGGGGTGGGCAGGGTCCAGTAAATTCTGTTGTACGGGAGTATGTCAGAGTATGTCAATCCCATCTGCAAAAGTACTTACCCATGTATCAAACTCTTGGGGTTTTGTACTTCCTTATCCTGACCTGCTCTTTTTTTCAATGGATATACAGGGATATGTAAATCCAATCAACAACCAGTGCTTACCCAAGTACTGAGATTCTTTGAACCTCCTGATCCTGGCCTGCTCTCTTTCCCATGGTCAGAGAACCTTCCCCAAGATATGTCAATCCTGTCTGCAGCACATACAGAGCCCTCTCTGACTTGCTGCTCCATTGTTCTGGCTGTGGGGTGAAAAGTATCTCCAACTCAGTGGCTGGTTAGAGGGTTTCCCATTGCCTTGATCTATATGGGAGGATCAAGGCAATCTGAAGACCCTTTTGCATAACCATAATGTTTTATTTTTTGAACCCAATAGTTTAAGAGGGGCAGGAGAGTTAAGGTTTCAGGAGAATAACTTTTTTGCACACCAAGTTGATTTGACATTACCTTTTCATTCCAGTAAGTCACATTAGTTGATTAGGCCCCAGGTCTATAGGGTTAATCCATCTCGCAGCACGTTGTATTTGTGCTCATTTTCTCCTGCTATAACAGCTGATTTATGTGGCACATTTCTCACATCCCGCTCTATTCCCAGGTACCTGACCAAAGAAGATGTTGCCGCTGCCTCATTAAGCAAAGTTCAGAGCAGTGGAGGCAGCGTGAGTTTGATCTGCAGGGACTCTGCCTCGTCAATCAAAGGGCAGGTGTGTTCCGCAGCAGCTGCAGAGCCTCCCGCAACGTAAGTGCTACCCGCTGTGGCAGTTGCATTGATAAACTGGAGGAATGTGCCCTTATTAATGCACTCATGTTCACTTTGGCATCTTGTTTTTTTTTTTTTAAGCACTAGCACATATTTTGCATAGCAACTGTAACTAGGCTTTACGGGGCCTCCATTCGAGATGTGACAGCCTGTGCAGAGTTGAATTGGAACAGCCAGGCTGCTGATTTTAACTCAGGGGTGAGCAGATAAGAATCCTGCAATTACCTGGAATCAGTCAACAGGAGCAGCTTAAATCCTACACTTTACTTAGAAACAGTGGCGTAACTAAATATTAGTGGGCAAGTTATTTTTCAGGCCCCCCAAATAATCTCATCTGCAGCCCGTGTCACAATTGTGCAGCCATTTGTCCTCAGTCAGTCACTGCAGTTCACACGGGCTACGTTTCCTTGTTTTTAGGAACATTTTGGCAAAGCTATAGTTGCCACGTAATGCAGCTACTCATTCCTGAGCTGTTGGCAATAAACAGGTTTTGGGTGGAGTTCCCCTTTAATGGTTGGTGATACCTTTAAAGGAAGCGTGAAAATAAAAACTGTGTAAATAGATCCGCTGCACAAAATAAAAAATGTTTCTAATATAGTTAGTTAGTCAAAAATGTAAAGTATAAAGGCTGGAGTGATTGGATGTGTAACATAATAGCCAGAACACTACTTCCTGCTTTTCAGCTCTCTAACTCTGAGTTAGTCAGCGACTTGAAGGGGGGCCACATGGGACATAACAGTTCAGTGAGTTTGCAATTGATCCTCAGCATTCAGCTCAGATTCAAAAGCAACAGTAATGACCCATGAAGCCCCCCCCCCCTCAAGTCTCTGATTGCCTGGTAACCAATCAGTGGAAACCAAGAGAGCTGAAAAGCAGGAAGTAGTGTTCTGGCTATTATGTTAGATATCCAGTCACTCCAGCCTTTATACATTACATTTTTGTCTATTAGAAACATTTTTTATTTTGCACAGCCTGTCTATGTACCAAGTTTTTATTTTTACACTGAACAATTCCTTTAACAACATATGGTAAGATGCAGCCAGTTAGAATATGGCCTTCTATTCTATTGGTGTTTGCTATATGTTTGTGAAGCTGAGGGTCTAATCCTACATTATATTGTGGGTACATCCAGCTCCGCTAGGCACCCTGAGCTTCTATGTAGGTAATATGCCAGCGGGCAGTATGGTTTGATGTCAGTTTTGCTCAAAGCGGGGTTTCAGGTTTGTTGCCAAAGAATAAAGTTCCCTTTTAAGGTGAAAGAAGAGAATATATTCTAATTATCCACATGAAAGGCGAAAGTTGCCGTTTCATATGCTAATTCAGCCGTAGGAGCCAATGGCCCGTCCTGCAGGTAACGACATTCATTATCAGTACTACTGTATGTGCGTTACTGGTTAAACAAGTGGAGTACAGTAGTTCCAGCAAATAGAGGGTGATTTATAGGAGGCGGCACAATGTGATCAGAATACGCAGCCCATTTACAGTCCGAATCACTGAATCGCTATATCCCTCCTATTAGTTTCACAGTTTCACAGTTGGAAATTGTAATGAGACGGCAATTATTATATTTGTGCAGCAGATGAAGTGTAGTACTCTGTATATATAGCGCCGGATCACTCCTCTTCCCCAAATGTCTCTCTAATTAGAGTAGAAGATGGAAAAGATCAAAGCTCTGATATGATACAGACTGTCCATTGAGGAGGAGAATAGTCAGTCCTTAAAGGATACCTCCAGGCAATGGACAGTGATGGGAGCCCTTGATGCATTCACTGCCAGGAGCCAAACAGAACCTCGCCACTGCCTGGGACACTCACTTCTGCACCCGCAAATGTCAGGATGATTTCCTCATACGCTCCAACCAGAGTTACATGAGGGCAAAAGTGTTTGAAACAGAGCAAGGAGTGTGCCAGTAGTGCTGCCTGAATGCCCACGAGCTGTATTTGATCATCAGAGTTGCCCCCAAGGGCTAGAAAACACATGGACGGCACAGCTGCCTCTAGATCAAGTAGGTTTCCTGTCACTGTGAGAAATTTCATGGGGATAATCCCTGCACACTTTGGGGGTCTATGATTGGCTGCACTGTGTATTATGTACTGTGTTGCACTGATGAAAAACCACCCAAACGTTTGTTATTCTGCCAAGACAGGTGAATGAACTAATCCAAAACCCCACAGAAGAGCAGTTCTGGCGAGTGGACCATATCACCCTAGTGTACGGTGGAGGGGGGTAGTGCCATAGAGAGGTGAGTAGGGTTTGACCTGCCCCACTATCCCAGTTCCCCATAAATGCATTGTAGCACAGATACAATAATAACAAAACATTTCTTTAATGCTGAGCTGCTTGCAGTGAGATTTCCTCATTGCCTCATCAGTTAAAGGCCTATAATTGGAATTGGAGCCGCTTTCATGTTGTCCTTTATATTGTTTCAAACACTAAATCTAAATTATGTGCAGACTTTCCTTGGCTAATTATCCTGCTTTATGGCACCTTAATGGCCTCCATTATGAGTTAACTGCCAAGAGGCATGATCAGGGGTGCAGAGGTGAGTGTTAGATGGAACAGGCCATACTCATGACTGGGGGCACTTTGCCTTTATTGCTACAGAGGGAGCTCAGAAGGTCAATGCAGAGTTAAAGCCTTATGAGCGACTTATTGTTATGGAGAAGCTATCATCCTAAGGACACGGTAACATTGAGCAGCAGTCTGTACCAAAAGTGACCAAGTATCTGCAGGGAGGGGGATACTAATAATAATCTCAGGGGGGGTTGAGAGCATTACATGTGCTCAGCCTTTGGTGCAGCTTTTGACTAGAGGAGCCATGGCCTAACCCTTAGTCAACAAGCTCTGCACAATGCTCGGCCCTCTACATAGAGGTTGTTTATATTCTGCAGACTTGGACATTTAGCACTAGAATTTAGTGTATGTGTAACTGGGCTCCTCAAATTGTCAGTTTCAGTTTGCTATACTGGTGAGGCCTCAGTGGACTCATGAGGCTCATATAATGGTTAATCACACTGCATTCCAACTGTTTCCCTCACTGTGACTGATGCAGACAATGAATAGTACAGACAAGTAATATGTCCAGGCATCCATAACTCTAACTGTAATGTCTTCAGTGGTGCTCCACTTGGGTAGGGCTTCGGTACTGACTGTGGTCCCCAGTATATATAATTCCCCTGCATCCCTATCCCAGGGTATGACTGGTCTTCCTAGAATAACAGAGCGTCTCCTGGTGGGTCTTCTAGTGTTTCCAGGCCCTAGAAAGCCCCAGCCAAGGACATTTCCCATGTACCCCTTCTTTTTCCCACCATAGTTCTAAATGGCACGTATTAGATTTAGCACTTACTACATGTATTTGTTGTGAGAGTCGGCCCTGGATGTCAGGTTCTTTTGTGGACACTCTTCTGGATTCATGTTCTATTACAGTGTATATGGAATTTCTGAACTTGTCCAACAGGCTAATGCTCTTCCTGATGCAAAATAACTTTGTTTTTTAAGTTTCCATTTGTTTTCCCATGTAAGAGAACTGCCAGGCAAGCCAAGGAGAAGACTCGCCTGAAGAAGCTTTCTACGGCCTCCAAATATGGGTCAGACATCAGCAAGTTTTTCTTCAAGATTTGAAAAAAGAATTTGTCCGTATACATTTGTACATGTGTTTCCCACACTGCACACAAGCACAGCCATGCAATTAAACAAAGTGTTTTTGTTTTCGAATTACATCCTGTTCTTTTAACTTTTTGTCTCAGCAGCAACCAGTTATCTCTATGGAAACATGTTGGTTGGTACAGTAAGAGAAACAGTGTCCCCCATGGCAATATTTGTGCCAAATACCAGCAGTTGTTAATCCTGCTCTCAAACTGGCCAACACATATTGTGCAAATGTCTGCTTTATGGCTGAGATTCTAGCAATCTTCACTCAAGCATTCTGTCACAGTGGCACAAATTCTAGCTATCTCTATAACAGAGCATTCTATCAGTGGCACAGATTCTATCTGATACCCATTGTAAGCAGCAGTCCTGTCCTGCTTTATGGCTGAGATTCTAGCTATCTGTATAACAGAGCATTCCATCACAGTCAGGGCCAGTACTAGGGGTGGGCAGAAGAGGTACCTGCTTAGGGTGCAATGATGTGGGGGCGCTGGACAGGTGCCTGTTCCCTGTTCAAGGGTCTTCTGGCTGCTCTTAGTCCAGATTCGCTCCTCTCTGCTGCTCTTGCCTCCCTCTTCTGTCACTCTCCCCTCCCTCCCATCCCAGATACTGCTTTATATAGAAAGACGTGCAGAACCAGTGAGAATATGAATACATTGATATTGGTCTCAGAATCATTTTTTTTTCTACATGAAGCAAAATTAGATAATGTTAAAAAGTGTTTTTCTTTGCTACAAATCCCCCCCCCATTACTAGCCAAGGCAGAGTACACCCCCAATTAAAATCTGACACCCTATATAAACTACTTATATGTGGTGAAGTGACAGAAAAATGGATACTTCTCACATTCAGTATCCAATCTTCACTTCAAAGCAAACTAGTTCAGAACATAGCATACAAAAAGTAATAGTTAAAACGTAACCGATAATATCACGTTTCCCAATAAAATCGCTTGTTTTTAGACACACTCTCTGCTCAACTGCTGGCAGCGCTAGACACTGTCCATAAAAATTCACAATATTAAAACCGCAAAAGGTAGACTAGTGGCATTCCTCATTCAGAGATATTTAACGCTCAAAGCTCAAACCTCTTTTATTGATAAACATGATTAAAGGTTATGTTTTAACTATTAGTTACTTTTTGTATGCTACATTCAGAACTAGTTTGCTTTGAAGTGAAGATTGGATACTGAACGTGAGAAGTATTCATTTTTCACTTTGCCACAGAAAAATACAAACTTGTGGCATACAGGAATTGGTAATGCTGTAGTGGTGTATACCCTATATAAACTGTAGCAAGCCCACTGCCTGGGAATTTATCAAGGCTTTATTCAATGCACAAGGTGTTCAGCACAGTGTAACCTATGAGCACCTCTCATTTCCACTAGCACCTTCTCTGCAATGAAAGCCTATTAACCCCCTCAGTGCAGGTATTCTCGAAGGGATCAGAGAAATAACTGACAATAGAGGATTATTCAGTCCTAGCAGACAGGGCCCCAGGCCAGAACAGACATTGGGGGACCTATAATGTATATATAATAGAACTGTCTGCCCTATTGCCTCTGGCTGTCCAATTTGCAGCCCCTAAAGACAGCTCAGCTAGCAAACTATGGGCCGCAAACCAATCACAGCTTGTACTGCTATGTCTATCCGTGTAGTGCCTCTCATGCTGCTGGGCTGTGCAGTTACTATGGATACTTACATGTAAAGTGAGTACTGGAATTTTTATGTAAGTGATAAATGGTTATACCTTGCAAGTGGAGGTAGGTGGAGTCATTCATCAGCAAAGAAATAGGCTTTTTCCCATGGGGACATGGGTTCTGAGAATCTTTGGGTTCAAGCTTTCTTTTTTTGGGTCAACATATTGGCCAATAACTACTGTATATTGCAGGGGATGCATTAGTTGCACCAGAGCTGAGCAGGCAGAATGCAAAGCTACAGTCCCTCCCCCTTTTAATTGGGAGAGATCATTTAGAAGGGATTGCTTTCCCCAGCTGGATTCTGTGGCTCAGGTTTACAGATAAGGGTGCGTTCGTTATACTGAGGGTTCATCAGAGAATGGATGACGTTATTAACTACCTATTCTTCCAACTGGAAGTTGCTTATGAAAGTATTTTCAGTCTCATGGTTAGCACAGCTCAGTGCTTATGGTATTCATTGATCCTGGTGCTTGAACTCATGCAGAATGGAAAAAATGGATGTCCAACGGGGGATCAGATTCTAGTCATATCTACATTAAAGTACAAGGAAAGGTACAATGGGAAGGGGGAGACGTATTTCTTCTCAGTGCCCAGAAAAGCATAGAGGAAACTGGAGTACCAAAAGAGTATGGCTGAACGATGCTGAGAAGAAAAGTGGCCTGGATCGGTGCATTTATTTAAAGAAGAGCTGCTCCAGGGTCTGAATCACTAGTGGACACCTAAGAACTTGGCCCACCCCAGTTATTTGGCCTTTACTTGTCCTTTAAGCGAGGAAGCCTTATAATGGACTCCTCTGTTGCTTGGTTCCTCCAATCACTTATAAGGAACGTTAGATATTCCTGGGATGGTGTTGGAGTCGGAATGTCCTTGCAGCTGACCCATTATTAAAACCTGAATAAATTCCTTGGAGGTTCCAGACATAGAGGAGACATGGTGCATAACCAGACACCCTGCTTGTCTTCCCTAGAGCAAAGTGACACGTGGACAGCGCAGCTTTCTGCCTTAATAAGAACATATTGCTGCCTTCCTTCTACGAGAACCCTAAAAACCGAGCACAGATCCAGCTGTGCAAACCTGCATGGGGTCTGATATTCAAGGACGAGCATTGTAAGATTCAGCAAATTCCTGCACTCTGATTCATTAATTCTGCTTCCCAACGGTACTGGGAAAGGTTCTGCTGCTAAAAACATCCCCTATAATTACAAGGTGCATCACAGCCTGGAATAGACTGCAGGAGAGGCTCATTCTACATGGGCATGGGGGGGGGCTCTGTGGCATTGTAAAGTCATGGCACAAATAGAAACCTGGTCTGTCATGAACTTAAGTGCATATTTGTTATGTGTGCACACATGCAGGAGCAAGGAGGTTCCTGCTCTGAAGAGCTAACAGTCGAAACAGAAAGGTAATATGTCTTGGCATGAACCTATAAGCACCAAGAATGAATCAGATACGCGTATTACATCCCCATGATGTCTAAAAGATTTCAGGGTCAGACTGGTTTGCGAGAGCCACAGATGCCCCCTAATTTAGCACTTATTACAGTAAATGTGAGGGCAGGTCCTCGGGTGCCCAGAGCTACACTGTACAGAGCTAAAGACTAAATCATATGATTCACACAAAATTCTCTTACCTTAACATATGTCCACAAACACAATCACATGTTTAGGGTGTTTTTTTCTGACATTTCAATGAAATGTACTTTTTCTTCCTGGTTTTCAAGATATTAGCAGTTCATATAGTAAATATAAAATAACTGTGCCACCTGCTGTTCAGTTTTGTAAACTGGCCTCTCTTTCCACTCCTTTCCCTTTTCCCTCTGTCTCACTGCTCCTTTCCCTTTTACTCTCTCCTTCTCTCTTCCTTCCTATTCTAACTGGGACAGAGACACAGAATACAAAGGGATGCTGTCGTGTTTGTTCTTGGAATAGAAAATAATGGATAGGAGAAGATTTATTCTCTTTTCCAACACTAACAACCTAAAACTTGTCATTTTTGTCACCCTCAAGGCTTAATTTGACACAATTCACCTAATCTTCCCTGTGCCATCATTCTAAAGACTCGCCGCTCATGAGTCCTGTGATACTCATCCGGCTGTCTCACCCTACTAATCTGCTCACTAGTTCTACTCGTTCTTTATTCCTCTATCTCTGCTTCATGTTCTGTGCCACTGTGGGTCACCCCTATCCAGACCCATGTACACTGTACACTCACAGGACTTGTTATTAAAGAATCCTCATACAGTCTGCCAATAGTCTTCAAACACTGGCTCATTCACAAGGGGGATACTGGAAATGACAGGCAGAACTGTAATACTGACACAGTCTACAGTGGAGCTGTCAACTCCTGGGTATGACACTGGCACATCTCTCTGTCTCACTGCCAAGTTCACCAATGGCACCTTCCTTCCCCTCTACCTTTATGGAGAATGGCTACAAAGGGGCATTATATTCTCTGTTGGCACCACTCTTGGTCTATTATCCCACTGCTATTATAGGCACAATCTCTCCCTACTATACCTGCTATCCCACAGTCACAGTCCCTTCCCAGAGACTATTATCCCCACTGCTACTATAGGCACCATCTCTCCCTACTATAGCTGATATTTTACAGTCACTTCCCAGAGACTATTATCCCACTGCTACTATAGGCACCATCTCTCCCTACTATACCTGCTATTCCACAGCTACAGTCCCTTCCCAAAGACTATTATCCCCACTGCTACTATAGGCACTTTCTCTACCTATTATACCTGCTATCCCACAGCCACAGTCCCTTCCCAGAGGCTATTATCCCACTGCTACTATAGGCACCATCTCTCCCTACTATATCTGCTATCCCACAGTCCCTTCCCAGAGACTATTATCCCCACTGCTACTTTAGGCACCATCTCTCCCTACTATCCCACAGCCACAGTCCCTTCCCAGAGACTATTATCCCCACTGCTACTTTAGGCATCATATCTCTCCCTACTATCCCACAGCCACAGTTGCCTATACCCCACCTATCTTGTGTATTCCCTGTCTCAGTCTGTTCTGCTCATTAGAATGCTCATTTTGTCAATTCTAAATTTATACTTGACCCATATCAGTCTGGCTTTTCGTGCAGGACTAACAATAACTTAGTTACATAGTAAGAACAAACAGTGCCGCTCTGCCCGTGTAGGTTTGGGCACTGAGCACAGAGCAAGCTTTCTCACAACCCACACACACTTAGAAGGGCTGACAGAGCTGTGATGTAGATTTTCTCACCTCTCTGTTAGATCAGACATAGAATCACATTCCTGTAAGCGGTGCCACTAATCACCCACCTGGCACAGGAAGTACCAAGGTTCAGAGCTGAATATAAACTGGGGATATTTGATTAATGACACAAATGGTGGTTTCTAGGGGCAACGGATGCATATGGGCCCAGGGGATACTCCAATTGGACAGTGGTATAACCACATGGTGGTAGTGGGCACTACTGCATGGGGGGTACATCAATTGGTGTGGATATGTTAATGATATTAAATGGCAGAGAAATAACTAATTGAAGCAATGGCTGATCAGTAATAGGGGAACTCAATGCTCAGGGATATATTTCTCACCTAAAAAACATTTATTCTATTCTATTGCCCTGACAGAACACCAAGGTTGCCCTGCACTTAATTCAGCTGGTCACATCCCTATCAAGTCAGAACCAAGGCAAAAAGAGTAGAAATCAAAGGGAGAAAAAGAGAAAGATAAAGGGGCAATTCAAGTGATAAAGAGAGAAAAAGAGAAAGTGGGTGAATAAGAGGCAAGTAGAAAAGGAAAGGGGTAGAAGAGCAACTTGACCAACCTTCCACCCCATAAAATATGTCCTTTAGCCCTTCCTAGGGTTATCACTTGGCCGGTATTTTACCAGGCTGGCCGGTAAAAATGATGGTTGATCATTGATTGTTATTAATAGGGAAAAAGATAAATATATAGGAAGGCCGGTATTTTTTTCCAGAAAAGGTGGCAACCCTAGCCCTTTCCCTTTGTGCCCAGTTACTTGCTTCATCTCTTCCCTTCAATCTCGGTTCTAAACCATCCAAAGCGCCAGTCTCTCCTCCCTTTCTTTTAATCTCAAGCACCACCTCTTCCCTCCCAAATGTCGTACTTATACCTCCCAGTATCTGAACCCTCAAATGTGGCACAAATTAATCCATGCCCCTGGCCCACTTACACCCCAAAATTGCCCTTCATCAGATCTGTGGAACTGTATTGTGGAAATCAGTACCATTGGGAGGTATGCATCTCACTTTGTGTCTAATTAGGTACTGCTGAGCTCTGGAGAAGGCCATAACAATCCCTTATAGGGCCACAGGTCTCCTGCTAGACAACTGCTATCTTTTGTCTCAAGACCAACTCACCACTAGTGATACCTGTCTCTTAACAATGGGTCCACACATGATATTGGGCTATAAGCCTTTGCATGCCTCATACTTTGTTAAGAATGCTGGGAGTTGTAGTCCATGAGCATCTGGGGCCTAGAAGGTTAAGAGATGGGGCCCTGCAGCATGTAACAGACAGAGACTGGTGCTGACACTGCACCCTGTATCAATTTATTATATGTTACAAATCAATAATGACAATCCTCCTTCATAAAGCAGGACGGTGTGTAGGAGCTGCCATACTGTGTGCATAACGGCAGGTGTATTTGTGACACATTGCAGACTCTGTCTAATTATTACAGCTACGTATCTCATTTGTACCATAATGAGCTCTATGTCCTTCCTTCCAAACACCTCTGTTATTGACCCTTGTGACTGGACATCACATACAGGGGGGATGCCTTGGAGAGGTCATTATATTGATTAGCACAGTACTTGGCCACGGGGCATGCTGGGAATTGTATTTCTGTGAATAATTACACTGATTTCTCTAATCAAAGCTGACGGGCCCAGAAAAGGCTTTATTTCTCATAGAGAGAACGTGCAACATCCCAAGAGGATCCGATCACTGTGTCAAAGTAACCCCCAAATGCGCCAGCACCAGAATTAGTGCGACATTACACATATGGTTCACTTCCACCTGCTGGAAGCTGCATAGCTGAGTGTCAGTCAAGAGATTGTCTGCCAACGACTCACCTGGCAGCAGCCAATCACAATCAGCCTAACTATAGGGTCAAACTAATTGCCTGGGAAAAAAATCTGATACACTTTTTCTGCTCTTATATTATTTTAGTTATGTATAATACTAAAATGAACCTATGATGTTGGGGGGTTCAGAGCCAAAGCAACATCCCCTGCAGCCCTCCATACCAGCTTTGGGTGTCTGTAACTTCAGGGCCTTCTACCCTCATGGCTCTCCCTGGCAGAACATGATACATAACACTACCAATCAGTCCCTCTCCTCATTGATGTGAGCCAATCGATTCTCAGTGGGAGGAGTAGAGAACCGAGCAGGGACTGGATGATGCTTAGTACTGACACCTGCTGGAGAAAGTGGTAAACAACTTCCAGCTGGGCCTCTCACAGCTGACATGTTATTTAAAGGCGTAGTTCACCTTTAAATTAACTTTAATATGTTATAGAATGTCCTGTTCTTTGCAGCATTTTTAATTGGTCTTCCATTATTTAATAGATGTTTAAATTATTTTAATTATTTTTCTGATTCTTTGCAGCTAAAAATTATGGCTATGTGAGGGTTTTAGTTTTATCATTGTATGTTACTTTTACTTACTTATTGTTCTATGTAGTCCCTTTTCTATTCATATCCAGTCTCTCATTCAAAGCACTGGCCTGGTTGCTAGGGTAAATTGGACCTTATCAGACCAATTGCAATTCTTCTCAGAATATCCCTGTCTGCTTTATACGAACAGATCAATTTTCCCAGGCCTTTTGAACTGGCCCTAACTGAACTTCAGTTCTTATATTTGATGGGAGTTACAGTTCTCATATTTGATGGGAGTTTTTACTTTTAGTGTTGTTACAGAATACCAAGAGATCACTTACATGTAACATACATTAGGGATAGGCTGGATATGCAGAATGGTTTACATTTAGAATGCGCCCCACATCTATGAAGCCTGTTGCGGGTGCATGGCCTCAGGTTGCTCAGGGGATGGACAATATCACAGACAGAAGAGTTTCAGCCAATGAAGAAAGGCCACACAGTCAGATACAGGAGGATTTGGGGGCACTAATTACAGTATACAGTTTTATAGTAAACACGGAAACGTGTCTCTTTCCAATTAAAACACCTTAAATTAACTCTACATTAAAACAGCGGTAAGCTTGTGGGAAAGCCATTATACAGATATCCTACAATTGAATTGCAGGTACACCCATCCCAAAATAATAAAGTGGGTGCACCTAGAAAACAAATCATTTCAATTATCAAATCATTATTTAGTTGCAGCAAATTCAGTTGTCTCAGCTTTGGCACAGCCTGTCCCTCTTTGCTCCCTGTACCCAACTATGGTTCCTGGGAAAATACCATATTTTTCCAAACTTTTGACTAAATGGAAAATATTACCACAAAGCCACGTGCTTAGGTTATTAAGGTGCTACTGACGTAAGCAGTCATTATCTCAGTCTGGCTGGCCACAATCTGCTTTTCTACCTCCCATAGTCCAACTGTAGTATTACTATCTTCACAGTAGGCAGTGATGCCAGCAGCACAAGGGGGCATGGCATGAAACAATATGGACATGGGCAGCAGAGAAAATGGAATTATACAGGTAAAGCTGCAGCCAAAACAAGACTCCCGACTAATCCCATTAAATTGTAATACAGGTATATACTGCACAGCCTTTAAATGCCACCTTTATGATCAGATAATAATGAATGTTTAGCAGAACTTCTCCTTTAACTCACTTAAAGATATGTGCACTAACAAGAAGCTTTCTTCAAAGCCATGACAGACAGAGCAAAGCATCTCATCCATGGAACTATAAGGACGTCTGTAGTGATGTCTGATGACTGGGTGCTAATTGGCTGGAGAGTCTCAGAAGAAGGACGTATCAGAGGAGAAGGCACCAGCAAGTCTGAAATCATCCTTAGTGAGGACACTGTACATGCGCTGGGGCAGCACTTTGGAATATGGGGCAGGTCTGGAGACACTGGTACGTAGAATGACCTCTCGGCCAGCAGGAGAAGGGAAATCTGCCCCAGATGTCTGCCTGCGATCATCCGAGGAGCTGGATCGTTTGGGCTCCTCCTCCATGGGAGCCAACGTCAAAGCCTTAAACCAAAGCACAAGGTCAGAACATCACTGTGGCCTCCTGCTAAAAAACCCAAGGTGCCCCTCTAATAAAGAAGCACTAATGATAAAGATACAAGTGTCAGAATATGGCACTGAGCAGTGCAAGGATGCAGGCAGATTCTTGTTAGGGGATTGTTAAGGATGGGATGAAAAAGCAGTGGTGGGCAACCTACATGTCTAAATATTGTCTAACTCCAAGATGCTGAGAGTTTTAGTTCAGTGTATGCCAGTATAGGAGCGCTACTGGGTCTGGTTACTATATGCCAATAGTTTGTGAAAAAGAAGGAATGAGGCAGAAATTCTAGCAGTTACCTCATCAGCAGATTCAGTCAGCTTAAGAGAGAGAGAGGATGAGGGAACAGAGGGAATGGAGGGAAGGAGAGAGAAAGGCATTTCCAGGACAGGCATGAAAGGGTCAGACAAAAATGCAAATTAGTAGATCAAACATGGTGGTACAGGGCGTGACAGTCACAGCAGCACATTAACAGCACAGAGAAAAACAAACAAGGAGAGACTGAAGGGAAAACTAATGAAAATGAAACATTTCATCCCGGTTAAAATACAAAATTTACTTTTGACCTATGTGTCACCGGCTGTCAGCTCTTTGGGTTCAACATGAAGGTACCATTAAGCCATAGACTGATATATGCCAAGCTGTGCATTCACTGGCAACAGGTGGCACAGAAAGACAACAAGAGTCCAACACCAAAACTGTTATTGGAATTCAAAATCAATCACCAAGCTGTAATGGCCCGCTACTGTGCAGCAGAACTGAGCCCAACAGTCACAGAACCTATAGAATATCTGAATGCAAGGAAACCATAGTAAGTGCCTTTACTGGCCTGCACCTGCCCACCCATACAACTTACCCTTTGTGCATTTACAAACATCTTGTGGATAATGGTACCAGCAGGTCCTCTCCCGGCACCAATGATCGGCACCTCTGGCTGGTCCAACAGGCAGCTCACAAACCTGCAGAAAGGACAATGAAGGAAAGCAACAATATTGTATGTGTGTGTATATATCTATATCTATATATCTATATCTATATATCTCTATCTATCTATCTATCTATCTATCTATCTATCTATCTATCTATCTATCTATCTATCTATCTATCCCATTGTGTTCAGAATAATAGCAGTGTAAATAAAAAAAAAAAGTGAATAAAGCTCAAAATCCATACATGCAAATGCATTGGGAACACTGCAAATTCCATTCCAAATCAAAAAGAAGAAAAATCTATCAAATTTCCTTTACAGAAAGTGAAGAAAAGGGAATATTAGCCTGTTCCAAAAAAATAGCAGTTGTCTGCATTCTTATTTACAAACCCAAACATTCACTGTATAAACTGAAAAATGTTTCAACGTTTTGCTTTCCTTTGAATCACTGAACTAATATTTAGTTTAGTTGTTTCTGAGAACTGCTGCACATCTGTGTTGTATGGAGTCGACCAACTTCTGGCACCTGTTACATTCCACAATTCTTCTGTATTTCTTGGTTTTACCTCAGAAACAGCATTTTTGATTGTGGTCACCCCACAAGTTTTCTATTGGATTGAGTTCTGGGATTGGCCACTACATATCGTCAATCTTATTGGTCTGGAACCAAGATGTTGCTAGTTTAAGGTGTGTTTGGGGTTGTTGTCTTGTTCAAACACCCATTTCAAGGGCATTTCATCTTCACTATAAGGCAACATGACCTCTTCAAGTATTTTGATGTATTGGAACTGATTCATGATCCCTGGTATGTGATAAATAGGCCCAACACCATTGTATGAGAAACTTCCCCATATCATGATGCTTGTGCCACCATGCTTCACTGTCTTCACACTGTACTGTGACTTGAATTCAGTGTTTGGGGGTCGTCTGACAAACGGTCTGCAGCCCCTAGAACTAAAAAGAACAATCTTGCTTTAATCAGTCCACAAAATGTTGTGCCATTTCTCTTTAGACCAGTCACTGTGTTCTTTGACAAACTGTAATCTCTTCAGCACGTCTTTTTTTCAACAATGGGACTTTGCGGATGCTTTTTTGCCGATAACTTGGCTTCACATAGGTGTCTTCTAATTGAAACAGTACTCACAGGTAATTTTATCTTCTTTGATCTTCCTGGAGCTGATCGTTGGCTGAGCCTTTGCCATTTTGGCTATTCATTTGAATGGTAGTTTTCTGTTTTCTTCCACATCTTTCAGGTTTTGGTGAGCTTAGCTTAAAGCATTTGAGATCATTTTAGCTGAGCAGCCTATCATTTTCTGCACTTCCCCCTCTCCAATCTCTAATCAAAGTACGATGTTCTTCTGAACAATGTCTGGCACAACCCATTTTACTCAGATTTTCATAGAGAAATACACTATAAACAGCATGCACAACATTTGCAGCCTTCCTTAAATAAGGGCTGTAATGGACACCTGCTTTTTCACAGAATGAACGACCTCACTAATTGAACTCCACACTACTATTATTATTTTAAAAAAGCCTCAAAAAATTATTTAATTACACGGCAGCATGCATGTCATGACTGTTGGGTCTGTTGGTTTTCTATTACTCTACCACACCTATTAGTAAATTATTTGCCATGTAGAAATATAATTTCTACCAAAATTGATTAGGTTAGTGATGTTGGACTGCTATTATTCTGAACACAACTGTATATCTTTATGTAGAACAAAGATATCCAACTGATGTCACAGATGTCTGTGGGGAATGAGTTCAACATTGGGATGTCCAGTTGGAGACCAGATGTGGCCCTCCGAGGGAATAAAATGGCCACAGCACAGACAGTGTTTGTCTTTGATGTAGGCAAAACTAGGTAATATAGCCTCAGACCCTAAATCTATGGCATCTGAATTACCATTTTTGGTTTTGTCGTTGTCCAGTTTGGGTTTTGAACGGCTTTTTTGGTTGCTAGGAGCATTTGCTCTAGCAACCTAGCCAAATAATAAGGAACCTGAAGAGAGCTGGAAGATCACATACAAATAAGTAAATCAAGCCCAAATGGCCAAGGTACTGATGAACCACTTTGAAAATCTAGACTAACTGCAAACTGCCTTAGACCATTGCTCTCTATAGAATAATAAAATGTTATGGTGCACTTTCCCTTTAAAATAAAGTTTACTAGAGAGTATTACTTTTCCAAATCCTCTTTCTCCTCAGATTTTTCACACCGGTCAATTGCAAACTTTGCCTTTAGAGATCTCGCCCTCGCGATTGTTGCTTCCACGTTAACAATTTGGCTGATGACGTCCTGAGGAAAGAGCAGTGTTAATAGAGAAGCAGGAGTGGAGGTGTGGGAAAGATGGCCGAGTGACTGGTGGCCACTTACTTCCAGTTTCTTGTCGTCGGGACTGGGGAAATGAAGGACTTTGCTGGAATGAGAGATGATTTGCTTTATGGCTTTTCTACCTGACGGAATGTCTTCCGCTGCCTCTGAAAGTAGCAGAAAAAAATGTTAGCCCCTAGCTAATTATGAGGAGAGATGCTTTCATGGAGCACCAGCCATGCACTTACCTTCCTCCTTTAACTTCAGCAGAGCTGCATGAATAATGCAAGGCAAGAGGTGCCTGGTCAAATCAGCTGGTTTCTGAACCGCAAGGTAGTGCAGAACCTGAACAACAAACAGAACTGTCAGTATTTAGACAAAATAAATGTGTGTAACAATGCCTAGATATGCCCAGAACATACTTCTCTGTATATTTGTATGGGAAGGAAATGCCATATTGTTTTCCTTAGTTTAGTAGGATAGTAAAGCTTATTGTGTGCCAAGAACATTCCTTCTCTTTATATTTGTATTATACATATGCCTGGGAGTTGCCAAATTGTTTCAATATGAGGATATCGCCTATTGTGCAACCACAACATTTCCTCTCTGCATATTAGTATTTATACATATGGGTGGGGGTGCCATACTGTCTTCCTTAGAAACTACGGTAGGACCATATAATTGACAACCAACTTTAGGAAGCATTACAAAAACTTTTAGCACTCTCCTAATCGTTACCTTTTCTGCTTCTTTGGTATCATCAAACAATCGTCGCTGCCGGCGGGCAGGGATTGGCTTGGCCGTTTCCCAGGTTTCCACCCACATGTTATTGGGGATTTTCATTCGAGCGCTTAGTTCTCCTTTGAAGATCTTGTTACCTTTATCATCCATTGCTCCCTCTTCAATATAATCCCTGGGGGAATACCACCGAACAAAGTCTTCCAAGCAGCAGCCTGGATTGGCAGCCTAAAAGCAAAACATAAATACATCGGTCGCTATTGGCCAGAATGGTCATTGCTCTGTTATGCACCTTTCAAGGGACTGGAAAAGAAAATTTAAATCATAATCAAGTTCAATAAGCATGCTGCATATTGAAGTCTGTTTATAGACGTTTGCTTTTCGTCCTCCGTCAAACCCGCAGCAATAGGGACAGTGACCCTAGCAACCAGGTGGTAAGGGTATTCATTAATTTACTTTTTATTGCTTCTATTCTCTATACTTTTCATCTTTCATAGGAACATTAAAATAAATGACTGGTTACTAGGAGCAGTGAGTATTGAAACCAATCGGTAATTTGCTATAGTCTCCCTTGCGTATTAAACCGTATTAAAGACTCTATTCTTACATCACAAAATCATATTAAATCCCCCCCCCAGCTAGATCTTAACCCTATGGTGGGGGACAAGTCATCCAGTCAACATTATCATTACTGCATGTATATTGATTTTACCGTAAACTTTTTTTTTACCTTAAAGGATTCCATGTCAGAGATCAGGCAGGCGCTTTGCATCCGGGCCCTTAAGTGTGCCCCTTCAGCGGAGGTCCCCAGTTTTGCTAAAACCTCAGATTGCTCTTCTAGGAGATCTTCTGTCATAGGTGCCGGTTCCTATAACATTTACAACAGAGTGGAGAGAGTAATTGTGTATATATAAATTATGCTTTGGGTATATTTTTATTCCATATGGTCCAGCTGGCCAATCTCTATTCTCTTATAAATCACTAAATCACTAAAACTCACTAAAAGCGACCAGTAGAAATGCATGATAGTTTGGCCACAGTGTGGTCACCTAGTGGGTCACATGGTGTATTAAATGGTATCAAAAATATAAGAATAATTGTTAATCCATTAATGAGGAAGTGTCACTTTAATAAAGATCCAAGTGGAAATAATAAAACTGCCTCACAAATAACTCATGCCGCGAGTCCCACCCATATGTGAACAAACTCCACTAACATTTCCCAGTCTGACAGATGCAAGCATGGCATGGCTTGGGGAACTTTAAACAGACCAATTTCTAGATGAAGGGTGCATGTGTCTGTAGGAATAATTAGGAAAAGATGAGATAATAATTAGATAACAATAATTACATAGAATCAATTCCATATTGGGAAGATCGTATTATGACAGTTCCCCTTTAAAGTGGGCTCATCTATAAAAGAACCAAGGCAATTTAAGGCACAACCTGAGCCACATTAAGTCAATAAACGAGAGAGAGAGAGAGAGAGAGAGAGAGCGAGAGAGAGAGAGAGAGCGAGAGAGCGAGAGAGCGAGCTCCACTGTGTTTAATTAATGTAGGGTCAGGAGGCAGATTGACTGTAGCAGGGATAAGGCAATGGTATCGCTGCAGAGGGCATTAACTCACATAAAGAGTCCTTTGCATCCAGGCCCAGGAGAAACCACAAATCAAATGATATTTTCTAGTTAAAGGAGAAGTATGGAGACAGGTCTAGGTTTGGATGGGCTTTTAATTGAAGGAAATACAGTAATTAAACACTCAGCTGTATGGGGGGGGATGCACCAGTGATTATGAAATCGGTTTCTGTAGGTGCCAGGAATAAAAACAAAGGGGAAGACAAAGCAGAGTAATAAAAAAAAATAGAATAAATAAATACAATATGCATATATAATACACAAAAGCCATGAATATCTTGTAAATTATATCCTTATAAACGGTGAGTTCTGATGTCATCAGTTATAAACGGTGAGTTCTGATGTCATTTCTGTCACATGACTCCCTAAAACTTGTGTATTATAATAAATAAAGTACCCCCAGTTGTAAAATATGAGGATATTAGAAGTTACCTCGGAGTTTCATGACCTTTATAAAAACACTCGGCCTTCGGCCTTGTGTTTTTATATGGTCATGAAACTCCTCGGTAACTTATAATATCCTTATATTTTACAAAAGGGGGTACTTTATTCACTATATTATGGTATAGAGAATTATACAGCGATGCTTCCTGGAGTAAAGCTCAAAATAGAACACAAGGTGCACTGCATTTTATACAGACACAAACGGGACAGCAGGGGGTGGGAAACAAACAAATGCCCCATTACCATCTCATAAAGTCATTTTTTTTACTTTTTCACAAGCTGGCCCCTGATATGGTCACATGACATGCCCGCACTGCTGAGCACTATCTCCAAACAACCGCTTTTTTGTTACTGGCGTTTCTCCAAGTTCAGAGAGCACAAAATCTATTTATTGGCGCAGACAGTCCTTAGGTCATGCAGTGGCAAAGCGGGGTGGGGGGAAGAAATGATTTCAGATGCTCACCAATTTGGGTGGATTGAGGGCATGGTCCCATGATTCATTAGGACAACTATGAGGTCACATGACTTCAGCCTACACACAACCATTGCCACTGTTCTCAGGCTGACTGCCCATAGCCTTCCTTTGCACCTCTTGAAGTGTTAACCTCCACACAGGCAGCCAATAGGAGGAGAAAGCAAGCATGTGAGTGCAGCTTGATGCAATTAATGGCACATAAAAGTGCTGCAGAATAGGTCCATACAAATTAAGTATAATGAAGGAATTATAGACAGAACAGCCCTATGAGCAACCCATGGGAAAGAGAAACCCATGAAACTTTGTAACTGGTATTCAGAGACATCAGAAGCTTCGAGAGGGGTTCTGTGGTGGTTCAGTGGTGGTTCACCTTAATTATCATAAGGGCCAAAGTATCTAAATCTGCAATAGGTGGTGAGTTTATACTAAGCCTGGCATTTAAACAGCTGGTTGCTAACCTTCCCAAGCAACTGGACAGTGATTGCTGCAGTCAGAACTGAAGGCTGTAAAACAAAGGGAACATCAATAATAATGAAGCCAAAAAATCTGTATTTTGGTTGGAGGTGGGGTCAGGGGTCAATGAACCAATAATCAAATAGCATTTTAGCTTTGTAGCGCAATAGCATTTTTAAATGCAGGCAGGATTAAACAAAATTCAATAACCAAGACCAATAAAAAAGCCATTCTAAATTACACTAAAGGTAGTGACCTGCCCTGTTAATAAAAATAGACCATGATTGCATGACAAATATACCAACCCTTTAAGGCGAGTAAATTAGGGTAAAAACTGCTGATAAATGGAATACTGACATATTGGGACTGCGAGGAACTGCAGTGAGATGTAACAGCTTTGTTCCAGATCCACAGGACGCTAATTATTGCTCTGAACAAATTGATGCACCAGAATTAAGGACATAAGATTTTATGGTCGGCTTTTATCCGGGGAGATATTTTAGGAGGAAATCTAGCAGAATGACTGTTCTATATCACATGAAATCATGTAATGTGTCGCGTAGGTGGAACTGCAGCTTCAAAGCAAACAGCTCAGATGATGGCACCGTAATCACAACAAGATCCAGTGTGATGGCTGCCGTCTTCCTGCAACTCTCCTGTTATACATCGGTATCCACAGGCTCTCCAATCCAGCCCTCACATGTATATAAAATCCCAATTGTGTCAAAATCTCCAGGGACGTCAGGTAAGGAATAAGGGAAGCATATATTAAAATTATAATAAAAACTAAAAAGGTGGAAATCAAAGATGCATACACAGCAGGGATGATGGACAGACAGTGGAGAAGGTATACACAGCTCAATGAGTTTTATGAGTCTGTATGATACACATTGTCAGCTGTAGTTTTGTCCTGCTTTATGGATGACATTCTAGCTATCTTTATAAAAAAGCATTTTGTCACAATGCACAGATCCGATCTGATACCTTTAGTAAGCAGCAGTCCTGCCCTGCTTTACGGCTGAGATTCTAGCTATCTTTATAACAAAGCATTCTGTAATATCAGCACAGATCTGATGCCCATTGTAAGCAGCAGTCCTGCCCTGCTTTATGGCTGAGATTGTAGATTTCTTTATAACAAAGCATTCTGTAATATAAGCACAGATCTGATGCTCATTGTAAGCAGCAGTCCTGCCGTACTTTATGGCTGAAATTCTACCTATCTATGTAACAAAATACTGCTTTCAAGAGCAATTAAATTTACAAATAACTTTAAAACTACAATAATAAGAAATACATTGGAAAGTTGCTTAGAATCAAACTTTTTTTTTTCATGATGCAAAATTGTTAATTTGGGGTTTATACCAACTCTGTGTACGAGCACCGTTTCAGCTGAATGCTGCCAGCAAACATGCAGCATCAAAACCTAGGAATGTAGCATATACAGTACTGGCACGTACTTTTATACAGGCACCAAAGAGTCTGTATTTGACGTCATATAAAGTGTTAAACTATTATCCTAGTAGAATATACATTTTGTGTGTGTGCCAATTTCTATGGGTTAAGGAAAATATCTAATGAAGCAGCCCTCACAATACTGTTGCTAAACTCTAAATGAATGTTCTCTATTGTCTGGTACCTATCGGATAAGTCCGTAGCTAGCACAGCCCCTCACTCTATGTGTATGGGGGGGAGCGAGGTATATTTTATCTTTGAAATTTACACAGATAAATACCTTCGGTTTGTCGCTCCCAAGGCACAATGGGATTCCTTGCAAGAAAAGGTGGTTTTATTTAAGGAATTAAACCAGTCACATCCTGCTAACAGCACAATCATATAAAAGAAGGAATGATGTGTGGATATAAAGCTGTCATTTGTGCATTTGTCTCAGGCATTTATATGAGCAGAAGAAGGAAGGACTAGCTGAGCACACAATGCATGGCGCTGCTCCAGATATGGATACCACTGCTGAACAGATTTAGCCACAATTAAAGCACCATTATCAGAGCAGAACATATTGATAGTGACCTTTTGTTTTCTTTTTTTGTGTATTTTTATGTTTGCCTTTCTATTCTGCCTTTTCTCCACACATAATGCTAGTGATGCTGGCAAAGAGGAATCACATTCCTTTGTTTAAGTTTTAATTGATATTTTTGCTACTTAGTCTATTAAAGCCTTTTTCCTGTTTATTTTCTGGTCTGTCATTCAAGCACCTGCTTAAAGAATAGGGTAGCAGAGAGCACTTTTAACAGAACAACTACGGACCTCAATATCACAGTAGTTTAACCTTCCTTCCCTATATAAACAGAATATGACTGGCCTGTGCAGTGTAGGAGTTTAAAGGAATATAAACATTCCCACCTAAATGCACCAAAACACAGTCAGATCCAATATCTCTTCTACAGGCAGTCTCAATTTCCACTTCTAACTGTGCCAGGAAAATAGTAGGTTTTGCACTTTAACTTTGGTACTACTGACCGCTTCCAAACAATGTTAAAAGCCAAAAACAAAGGCATATCATCGTTACTTAGTTAGATTGTGTTAAAAAAAGTCCATCAAGTTTAACCTCTCCAAATGGAACCCAGCATCCATACATACACATTGACGCCACCCTGCACTCACATATATATATATCACAACTATATATACCCATATCTATAGAGTTTAGTATCACAATAGCCTTGGATATTATGCTTGTCCAAAAAATCATCCAAGCCATTCTTAAAGGCATTAACTGAATCAGCCATCACAACATCACCCGGCAGTGCATTCCACAACCTCACTGTTCTCACTGTGAAGAACCACCTATACTGCTTCAAATGCATCATAATGAATACTACCTAGCAACCTCACCTTCATGTCCAATTGAATCAGTTGTGTAGTACAATATGGCACATTTTACTTGGAAATGTCATGCCTGCTTTGTAGAAATAATTCTCCCTGCTTTGCCGATGTGATTCATAGGTTATTGTGTCATATATTATATTTTCGAGACAGATATGGCTTCCTTACCTGAGTTACAGGAATGTAAAGTGGTTCCCCAGAGTTAAGCAATGTTAGGTTCCCAGACTGATGTAAGCGCCCTTCTGGTTTGGGAGATGGAGTCTCTGTTGTTTGCTCTTTGGCTTTTCTTGCACATTCCTGTCCAGTCTCTTTCAGCTCCTCAGTGTCACTATGACACTCAAAGAACTCTTCCTCACTATCGCTCCACGAATCCCACGATTTTGCCACTTCAAATTTGCTTTTGTCTGCCTCCACCGGGCTCAATGTATCACTCGCTTTCTTAACAGAAGGCACACTAGATCTGTACAAAGGGTTCCCTTTCTTCCCCTCATCCCTGGCCTTCTTCCTCTCCAGGCAGCAGTTTAACATCTAGAAGCAAGAATACAGAATATACTAAACTTTCCAATAGAACTTTATTACATACCTTCACTAAATGTATCTCTAATGTAATTTTATTCTCTTTACTGCTGTTTTTACCAATGTACCATTGAAACAACATTGCAATAGTCATCTGCCCTTCAACCACGACTCCAATAACTACAATTCCTTGCTTCCACCATGATTAAAGGAGCAGTTAAGCATAAAAATAAAAACTGGGTAAATAGAACCAAGAGAGCTGCAAGAGAGCTGCAAAGCAGGAAGTTGAGTTCTGTTATGTTAGACATCCAGTCATTCCAACCTTTATAGATGACATTTTTGGCAAACTAACTATATTAGAAATATTTTTTTATTTTGCACAACCAATCTATTTTTATACTGAACAATTTCTTTAAAAGTGAAAGAGAAGCAAAGAAGCTTGCAAGGCATTGTGGGAACTGAAGTCTTAGCTGGAAGACTACTGCAACATTGTTACTGCAGCCAGAACCAGCAATGAACTGCAAAGCAAGGGAAAGACAAATGCTGCTTTTACTAACTTGGTGCCATTGATTTTCATATATTGTAAAGTTGGAGAGAACTCATTTTATTTAATATTACTAAATAATGAGTTTAGGTTTACACTCCCTTTAAAGGGATTCTGTCTTGATTTTATCTTGATCGTTTTTATTACTTAATTACACTGTGTACATTACAAATAAATAATTTTACAATTCATTATGTTATGTCAAATTTCAAAATTAAATATATAATAAAAAAACTGTTTGCTCTTTTGAAAAATGTATTTCAATACAAGCACTATTAATTGATGCATTTTGTAGAAAAAAAACATGTTTTGCTGTGACAGAAATGTTTTAAGTATACATTAGATAAACTTATAAGGCAATGGCATCATGACAGGTTTGTATTTGCACCAGTGAAAAAATCCACTATAAGCAGTCACCACAGCTTGAGATTGAAATGCTATGTGCCAACCAAATAAGCAAGGAAATATAGGCACAAATTGCACATTTTACTGTATCTATCGGTCAACTATTGTTTGCCCCAGCTGTTCAAGTGAACAAAACATGGATAATTTTGAATAATGTGGGTGGTTAAACCACACTGATCCATCTGAACCACTGACCCCTCATGTAAAGACTCTGCACTATAAAACCAGATTACTCTGCAACAGATAGATGCAACTTTGGTATTGTCAGACATGACAGTATCAGCCCCCCAGAGCATCCCATGCAGTAATCAGTAAATGTACCATTTAGAAAATGAATGATAACTGCAATAATGTTCCCAGACTCACCTGGAGCTTCTGATGAAGCAGGCAGCATTTCAGATCAGGGGATCCATTTGCTAACCTACAAAAAAACAAGAATCCAGTCCAATACACAACATTAACAGCAATTACAACAATTAGCATTAGCATCTGTACCAATTAAAAGTGGAATTCTGGGAATACACGGAGTACTGCAATGTATTTAATTTGAATAATTTAAGTTAGCATAAACACACAAATTGCCTAACTGGTTAAGGGAATTACAGTTGATACCTTCAAAGCCTAAGTCATTATATAGGAAAGCCGAGTGGGAATTTGCCCTGAACCTCAAGCCTCAGAAACGAGAAAGAAAGAGGTTATCCAATCAAAAATTTGTGTTGTATAGATTCCTATAAATGAATATGATTTGCATTGGTCCCACTAAGAATTTCCCTTTAGGTGTCTCCTATAAAGGATATTAGAAAACACAGAAGAGTTTTGTCATTTGTAATCATATATAGGCACAAGGCTGCAAGCGGAGTTATAAAGGGAACTAGGCATTATTAGTATTATCAAAGGAATTATAAGGGGAAAATGTACCCCTTACTGGAAATAATGATATAAGAAGTCACTGTGGAGTTCAATGACCATATAAAGGCACAAGGCTATAGACCGAGTTAGACAGGGAATTCTGAGTATTGCCCATGTATGTATGTAAGGGATAGATAATGTAACATCTAGGGGCAGATTTATGAAAATGTGAGTTTATAGCTTAATAAATAAAAACTCCCCCTATACATTCCTATGGGATCTTTAGAATTGTATCAATGGGTAAAAGTTAGAACTCACCATTTGATAAACAAGGTTCTTAAAACACAATAGGAAAGTATAAAATGTGGGTGAGTTTTTATTTATTAAGCTCTAAACTCAAATTTTGATAAATCTGCCCCCTATTGTAAATAAGAACATTACAAGTCATTAAGGACTACCATTATAATATGGCATTAGGCTAAAGAATGAATGCTTTAATATAGGTCATGGAACTCCAAAGGAGAATTCTTACAAAAGGGGTACATTATTTTATTTTATAATACACAAGCTTCAGTGGGTTGTGTGACAGATATTACACCATATACTGTACAACGATTATAAACAACGGCATCAACAAGTACCGCTCATAAGGATTTATATTTCATGATAATCATGACTCTTTGGCCATTGTGGTTTCATAACTTGTATGAACATAAAAAATTAAAAATTGCATGCTGTGTATTACCCGGGAATAAGGAAATTGTTTTCCCATCGATATCGCATTTCCAGAACAAACTCTTGCCACAGGTGAGCCACGCCCTTTACTCCTCCATGATAGAAGTTGACCATACAGAGACATAAAGCCAGTTTGTATGTCAGGCTATCCGAGGGTGAAGATTTCAGTTGGCTGTACAGGTTCTAAAGACACACAGACACTGCTAAACTGATGGGCCAGTAGTACGTGTTTATAATCAGTGAATGTGGAATGAATGTATACTGAAAAGTTGCATGAATTGCCTTCATTATGCAAAAAAGTTACGTGGCATTCCCCTTTAAAAGGGAAAATGATCTTTAAATTAAAGGACCAGTAACATCAATTTTTTATTAGTGTAGAACGAAAGAAAAACAGACTTATTAAACTTTTAAATCGCTAAGTCTTTATTAAGAAATAACTTACCGAAACTCCACTTGCGCTCCTTTTCAGAAAAGGCGATCCATCATGCGGCGCTTGATTTCTCCTCCCTGCCTTCCTTATAGTAGATAGCCAGGGAGGAGAAATTAAGCGCCGCATGATGGAATATCACCGTTTTGCCTTTTCTGAAGAGGAGCGCAAATGGAGTTTTGGTAAGTTATTTCTTAATAAAGACTTAGCGATTTAAAAGTTTAATATGCCTTTGTGTTTTTGTTTTGTTCTACACGAACAAATTTTTTAATAAAAAGTAATTGATGTTACTGGTCCTTTAACTTTAAAGGAAAACTATACCCCCAAAATTAACACTTAAGCAAAAGATAGTTTACATCATATTAAGTGGCATATTAAAGAATCTTACCAAACTGGTCTATATATTTAAGTAAATCTTGCCCTTTACATCTCTTGCCTTGAACCACCATTTCGTGATGGTCTGTGTGCTGCCTCAGAGATCACCTGACCAGAAATACTAAAACTCTAACTGTAACAGGAAGAAGTGTGGAAGCAAAAGACACAACTCTGTATGTTAACTGGCCCTTATTTTTTAAAATGTCAATTTTCTATATACGATTACCCAATGGCACATACTACTAGAAAAGTATATTATTATGAAAATGATTTATTTACATGAAGCAGAGTTTTACTTATGAGTTGTTTTATGCAATATCTTTTTATAGAGACCTACATTGTTTGGGAGTATAGTTTTCCATTAAGTATACAACAGACTAGCTTATTCTTAACATCTTTTTAATTTGTCCTATATTCTATATTATTTGGTTGTCGAACCAACATAAACTCTCTGTAAGGTTGCATTTTTATTTTATGTGTTACGTTTCAATGCTTATTTGCCTGTACAGTACCTGTCTAACCCTTTTTCACCTTCTATTTAAACTACTGCCAGATTGCTAGGGCCCCAGCAACCAGGCAGTCCCCAAATGTCCATACCAGAAAGCTGCAGAATAAAAATTTTCTAACTTAAAACCCATGCATTTCAAATGATCTTAAAATAGCACTGACTACATCATCATAAAATGTTAAGATGATCTACCCCATTTAAATTTGTATTAAGAGTTACAGTCGCATCTGAACTACTCCTTTGAAAGAACATGATTTTAATATTCTGACATTGCAACAGTACATTACCCTTGTGTTTTGGCAGTGCCTTACTTCCTATTTGCTGCCTGCAGAATATGGTTTTACATATATTTTTATTGTAAAAACAAATGAGACGGCACCGGGATGCAGGTGTAATCCTCAGTAATGAAATCCCAATCCCAAAGACAGAGACACATATTGCTGGCATATCTCCGTGTTGCTAAACTTACATAGTCTTTGCTCTCTGACTGTGAGGAGATGTTTCCTGCGGAGGTGCTAGGTTTGGCTTCCGATCCATCAAGTGATTTGGCGTCAGGGAACAAGAACTGCAGAGAAGGGGGGGGAGGGAGAGAAAATGCACATTTTTTTCAGTTTTTCATTGCTACAGTACATCTAGTTATACTTGGTTACTAATAATACTTTGCCTTATGTAACTACATAAATATATAATAGAACTCTAACCGCAGAATGACACAATCCCTTGCAGCAGAAGTATGCACCTGAACTCCAACACTTCCTTAAAAACTGTCACATCTTGCTTGCTTGTTAGCATACTAAGAAATGGGTTTAACTTGCCGCATACCTATTTTGTCCCCTTTTGTTGTACAGCTCTGAATTATGGAAAGGCTGTCTCCCATAGACTCCACTTTATCCAAATAATTAAAAATGATTTCCTTTTTTTCTGTAATAATAAAATAGTACCTTGTACATGATCCAGATTAAGATATAGGTTTAGGACCTGTCAACCAAAATGCTCGGTACCTGGGGTTTTCTGGACAATGGATCTTTCTGCAATTTGGCTCTTCATACCTTAAGACTACTACAAAATCATGAAAACATTAAATAAACCCAATAGGCTTGTTTTGCTATCTGGAAAACAACAAGTCTGAGCATTCTGTGTAAAAAATTTGGATTATTTTATTATAATGCAGTCTATGGGAGACAGCCTTTCCATAATTCAGAGGTGTCTGGATAACGGGTTTCCGGATGACGTATCCCATACCTGTATAGTTAATCCTTATTGGAATTAAAACCAACCTATATGGTTTACATGATTTCTAGTAGACTTTAAGGTATGAAGATCCAAATTATTCTGGATAACAGGTGCCATACCTGTACTTGATTCCATCTAAAATATAATCAATCCTCATTGGTAGAAAAAACAGCCGCTTGGTTTTATTTAATGTTTAAATGGTATGGAAAGATCCATTATCTGGAAAACCCCAGGTCTTGAGCATTCTGGACAACAGGCTTCATACCTGTGTTAGGGATTCAACATGTAGTTATTTCCCTGCTTTGCTGGTGGTCCTCTTGCATTTTCTGTCTTGGATAAATCTCCATTGTTCTATCTATCTCCTCTCAAACATTTTTAACACATCTTAAATGCCTTCTATGGTTATAGACACCTCTTGCAAGTAAGTCAGTAGGGGATGTGGTCATGTGATTAAGGCTGTACAATTACGGTGGTGGCATGGCAAGTAAAAATAGACTCAAACAGTTATCAAGTAGAGCATTAGCAGATATACTTCCCTAGGTTTGCTATGAACAGCTCAGCACAGAATTTATAGTACACTTGTGAATAGTGTGCCTTCTGTATTCTCTTTTGTCATCTAAAGGGAATAGGATTTCAATTTGGAATTAAATGTGCAGCTATTTGGTCTCGCCGCTGTTAATATGTCTTCTTGCAGTTCCAATCTAAATAAAATGTCATTGTTCTTAAGAGGTCTAACCACAACCTGCCGCAGCATCTCCTAAACATCTTATGTAGTAATATTTTATAAGGAAGTTGTAGGTAAAAACAAAGCGGAATTACACCAAGTAAAATGCTGGCATGCCTATTACCCTAGATGAACAATTCAGGAGGTAAAATGTAGAGTACACTTACCCTATAACACGTAAGGAATATGAAATACTGGCTCTTTCACTTCTGAGTAAAGAACAGCGTTGAAAAAGTTGGGGGCAAGCAATTGGGATTTTACAGCTTAGAGCCTAGTGAATATCCTGAACTATGCAGTGTTACAATGGTTTACCTCTGCTACATTGACAACATCTTGTTAATGTGGACTCCAAGTGAAGAGGACCTCCTTTTTTTCTACAATAGCTACAACACTTTCCACCCCACCATAAATTTCAAATCAAGTCACTCAAAAACAAATCTTAATTTACTGGACACCACTATGGAAATAAAAAGGTAGGAACCATGCCACCTAAAACCAACAGACAGACACACATACCTCAGGAACGACAGTTTCCACTCCAAACATATAAGGAACTCAATCATATACAGCCAGGCAATACGATTAACACGTATTTGCTCAGACCCTATAAACAGAGACGAACACCTAAGAGAACGTAAGAGAGACTTCATCAAACAGACAATAACCCCAGAACAATAGACAACTCCTCCAGTACAAACAAACTACAAAGAATGACCGGTCCCCCTCGTAGCCACATACCATTCCCACCTAGAGGGGCTACGCAAAATCATGAAGGAACTCCAACCCATGATACAGGGGGATAATGGTGTGCAAAATATATTGCCAGAACCTCCCTTACTGGCATACAGACAACCACCAAACCTTGAAAAACTAAATTGTATGAAGCGTCAAATATGCCCCAGCAGAAAGTGGGACAAAAGCCTGCTGCAAGCAAGGAGTAAAACCTTGGTGAACCTGGACAAACACTACGCTAGCAGATGTCCTTCCATAGATCCAACATCAATTGTGGGAAAACAGATCTCCTAGTAGCAACACACTTCTGCAGTGACAACCACAGTACAGGTATGGGACCTATTATCCAGAATGTTTGGGACCTGGTGGTTCTCATAATTTGGAAACTTCATACCTTAAGCCTCATAAAAAATAATTTAAACATTCAACAAACCCAATAGGCTGGTTTTGCTTCCAATATCTCAGTTGGGATCAAGTACAAGGTACTGTTTTATTATTAGAGAAAAAGGAAATCATTTTTAAAAATTTTCATTATTTGGATAAAATTGAGTATATGGGAGACAGCCATCCAGTAATTCAGATCTTTCTGGATAATGGGTTTTCAGAGAATGAATCCCATACCTGTACTGATGCTCTGCAAGTCACTGTACTAATGGGCAACTTTAAAACACATCAGAAGCGAAAGGAATGGGAATATAAATTCATGCAGAAATTCAATTTCCTACAGTGCGACCTCAACAGGGACAAAAGTTTTATGGGCAGATATGAATAAAGGTAATACTGCTAGGTGGCTGTAAGATCTGCACCCAGTGGACATACACAAAAGACTTGCACTTGACCCAGGACTTCTGCCACCTAACAACTCTATAGAGAACCCTAGCGGAGGGACTTTGATCAATATCTGTATAAGAAGAATTTTACACATATTCTTTAGATTGATAAAAAACATTTTACTCAGTGCTAGTGTGTATAAATGGTATGATCTTTTAATACCATGCATGAAAGCTCACATTTTCATTGACCAATAAAAGATATCACCTACTCTATACTTTTTGCTCCTTGCTCAATCTGGCCAAATCAAGGCATGAAGTATATTGTTTGGAGGAGGGGGCTGAAACGACATTAATTGCAGACTGCAGCTGCCCCTAACTTGCCTGGTTATAGCCCTCCAAATTATAATGAAGGTTTTCCTCTGTATTTAAGTGCCACAAGCATCACCTCCTCTCTAGACCAGATCATCTAACTCTCTAAGAAGAAGCTGCAGCTTATCTATTCCCATATCCCCTGCGTTTCTCCTTCCCCCTTTCTCAGTCTCATACACCTGTGTAAAAGTTCTTCTCAGTCTGTTATTTGTATTTGGAATACTCAGAAGCCTCTGGTATCTGTGGATGACCAAGCCAAACCCAGTAAGCTAAGAATTGAAACAAGGGATATAAATCCATCACATACATGTCATCTTTTACTCATGGAACTCAGAGTACCGCTACTCAGGCCACAGCACACTTGATATATTTGGGATGCTAAAGCATTAACAAGATAAACAACAGTTATGATTAATTCACACTCAAGCAACGCTATAGCACTTCGTAATTAACACATCTATTAGAGACTAAACTAAATTCATCAATCAGGGGGTCACAGGGAATGTTTCCAAGAAGCCTGTGGAAAACCAAAAAACCTGCCAGAAAACTTTAGTTTAGAAACGTACAAATAAGATGGCATTGAGGACATCGTTGTTTAAGGGTGACTCGTCGGCTCCCCTACGCTTGCGGATTTTCTTTCTTGCACTGTGGACCATGCTGGTTACAGACAGCTTATGGATATGCACTGGAGCTGGCTCGGTGAGCTTTGATAGTGCTTGGCTTATATCTGCTACCTCTGTTATAGAAAGAAAAAACATTTATTTCTTTGCATTCACAGCTTTCACTGAACAAAACTCATGAGGTTCCAAACTGTTTAATTTGCTTTTAGATTGTGGCTCTGTAACGCACAATAAAGTGATAAAATACCAATGCAGCATTATAAAACCCATAATGACGAACGACAGAGTTTGCAAAACAAAAACTCAAACTTATGCCACAAAAACAAGGATTGCTCTTTTTCACTTTTTCATAAGGTTCAGGTTATGGCACAAGGGGAATTTTGCTATCTGCTATTAAGCAGCACATTTCTACTTAGAAAACTTCTTATTTGGCTTCCTCTTACCTGCAGCCACAACTTTAATAAGTGATGAAAAGAATGCTGTTGCATACTCACTTATTGCATTGGAAATGCTGAATTCCCTGTATGTATTTCAGGTTATGACCAACTCTGCAAAAGGGTTCCAATAAGCAATAGAACATAGAACACAGATACAGTAGATATTGCAGTTACTGAAGTGAAGGGTTTACTGACACTATGGGGCTACTCTTCTCCACCAGATTGTACATGAAACCGGTCATAGCCAACAGCTGTACATTAGTACCAATAGCATGGCTGGAGTTAAGAAACCATAGAAACAGCTGTGGCTCCAGGCACTGGTTTAACTCAGTCCTGAACAGATACAGGAAAAGCAGACAGTATATACAAAGGGTTCACTATGTAAAATAATCACAGGGCTCATCACTGGAAGGCAAAAGTAGCTATAAGTGAATCTTTGGTTTGCTTGCCTGTGAACCTGAGAGCGTTTTGCTCCTCTGCAAAACTCTATGCATTTGAAGAGCCATTTCCTGCTTATTCTGGATATTCTGAGGTTCGTCAATCTGGTATGTTTGATAATCTCATCTACCAGTGCATCAGTGCATGATACATCAGCAGATTAGGAAGTAAACAGAAGGCACAGCTCTTTACTTCCTGCTACACAGACTTGCACACAATGCAATGGTGACAATTGAGTGTCTGGCTCCTTATAAAGTATCCGTCTGTTAAACCCGTGGGTTCACTGATCGGATACTGTACAGGATTGATTCATTTTAAGGGACTGGATTTTGGCTGAAGACTAAGGATATAGATGAATCTGAAAACTGGAAAAAATGTGAGGGATATGTCATATATAAATGTCAGCCAAATCATAAACCAAATACTGGATTTGGTGGATCATTAGTGATAAAGAGAGGTAAATTCTTTAATTTTGCAATATATATTAAAGGAACAGTAACACCAAAAAATTAAAATGTTTTAATACAATTTAAGGTTGCACTGGTGAAACTGGTGTGTTTGCTTCAGAGACTCGACAATAGTTTATACAGTATAATCAAGCCATGGGGGCAGCCATTCAAAGCTGAAAAATGAGAAAAAGCACAGGATACACAACAGATACGCTCTGTAGTATACAGCATAAAGGGATTCTTCAGAACTTATCTGTTATCTACTGTGTATCCTGTGCTTGAATGGCTACCCCCATTGCTACACAGCATCTCGCTTATATAAACACACCAGTTTTAACAGTGCAGGGCAAACATATATTATATTTCCATTCCTTTAAACACCAGTTCGATGGCTACCTTTTCCATTCTCTTCGAATGCAGACTTTCCCAGCAGTTCATCTGTAGATTCTTTCCTTCTGCAAAGTCTAAAAAATTCTGAAACAAAATCACCTGTTAAAAAAAAAAAAAAAAAAAAAAAAAAAGGATTTATTTAATTTTGATGAGATGGAATTAGACACAAGTGATCATGATCATACTGTTAGAAAACTAAATTTTGTAACTGCTGTAATATTTTGATATATACCAGCCCTCAAACTTGTGGCAAGAGGAACAATTAATACATTACATACAGAAATCTGCACATTACTGTAGTATAGTAAGACTGATCTGAAGGTGACAAGGCCAAATTATGCTGCTGCCTCTCAATGTATACAAATAAGCACACGCATTATATCTTACTGTTATCAATACATAGTATTATATGCATTAACAAACTTTATCATCACAGTTTTTACATGTACACAGCCTGTAAATTGATACTCGCAATGTGTATGTAGATCTAGCAAATGCGGGTCTGGGTAAATTAAACTGTTCTTCCATAAAGTCAAGCACAGAAAAAAATATATTCACTATTCAGTGTGAAAAAGAGGCAGCAGATAAATGGGGGTTTATTTACAGCAATGTGCCTCCTGCAGCTTATAGACAGAAGCCTGTACAGTGAGTGGGATAAAATAGGCTTGCTTGCTGTCTGAAGTACTGCACTTACTGGTTAAGGCACCTAGAGTTTCTAACTTCAATGATTAAATGCCAGATGAAATCAAGAACAATGTATGATCCTGCTATGTAATAAGGGGCAGAAACCCATGTCAATGGGAAGCTTTCTGCTTTCCTAATGAATCTTTTTATTCACTGTTTATGTAACCTAAATCACATTACTTTCTTTGTGAGTTTTGAAGCTAAAGGCAAGTAGTTAATAGCCATGTCAGCAATGTTCAATAGCCTCCCTACTGTCAGTTTGCCTTCTGTTGTCCTTTCTGGTACATCAGCGAGTGCTCAGTTCTAACACGATTATGAGAAGCTGGTAGGAAGTCTTTTTTGGGTGACATTAACCAAACAAGGACTTTTAATAAGTACTTCAGTCAAAAGGCATGAACACCACAACCCAAGACATACTTGCTTTTCTATACTGAACTGAAAAAGAATTAAAGTTTATGGCACCATCATAGAGGTGGACACAAGTCAGTGGTTTTAAGTGGTGTTTCAATTTCTTCGTTGACTTCATAACCTCTTGTTTTGCCACTTACCCAGCATGCACTGAGGATTATCTGCTTTCCGAACTCGCACAGACCACTGAGGAGCTTGAAGAGGATCCAAGTCTCTGCAAAATAAATCACCTCAATCAATCAGAAAGCAGTACAGTGGTATAATAGAAAATGTCAGTACTTTCATATTGATCCATGGCTTGAATTATTAAACACAACAGAGAATCAAGCAATAACATTTGTGTGACTCACGAGTATACGTCATTGTCCACAATTATTCCTTCGGTCAGACAGGGCCATGTCGCAGCTAAATGGAGTTCACTGGAGAAAAAAATATTTGAACTAATAAGGGTCTATCAAGGGTTTTTCTGTGAAATGAGACAGTAAAGTACAAGCTTTTTTTCTGCAATAAAAGTGCTGTAGTGGTTAATGCAAAAAATACTTTCCAGTTTTCAATGGAAATATGGCAGTATACGTTAAAACCCAATATGTTACTATTGCAGCTGATGATGACTGATTTTCAGCCAGATATCAGTCGGACCGGCTATCAGGAAAACCCCTTACTGTGGCCAATACAATGACCACTTTTGAACTAATGAAAGAAAATTTCTGACTCATCACTGACCTCTGACTGATGTTTCTTCTCAGCAGTAAAATCTACACATGCGCTGATCACTCTAAGATATTAGAAATAAAGGTAGAAAGAGAGGGAGGAAGAGATATAGCCAGCAACAATGCTATAGGCTTTAAAGGGGAAGTAAAGTAAATTCTATAGTAAATAGAATAAGGCTAAAAATACTGTACTTTGTATAAACAAACTGCAGCACAAGCTTAATCAAACAAATGATTTATGCTTTCAAAGTTGGCCACAGGAGGTTACCATCTTGTAACTTTGTTAAACATATTTGCAAGACCAATGCTGTGCACATGCTTAGTGTGGTCTGGGCTACTTAGGGATCATCATAAATTATCAAAACAGCACAAGTCAAATAATATCTGCCAGAAGCCGATACGGCAAGACTGATTAATAATCAGAATAGGCAGTCTGCACTGGGTCCTGTGTTTTTATGTAATATAATGTGGATTTTATAGTTTTTGTATTGTTTAATACAAACTTTCTTCAACTCTGCAGTACCAGTGGCTGCAGCAAAATAATCCTTTAAATAGAATCCCAGTTTATAGGTTTCTCCCTGCAGCTGGAGTGGCAAACAGAAAAGTTGGAAGGGAATGTAAAGGCAAAAATAATCCAATACAAATCTCTACACAGCTTGATTTCTGCATGGCTTGGAAGTAAGGTGGGGACTCCCCCTGCTGTTTATAAGTATGATTGTTTCCCTTCAGAGCAGTTAGGGACCGTCTGACAATTCCTATGCACAGCAGTAAATCAAGGGAGAATTTAACTGCATACAGTCAGTTTTCTTATAAAAACGGTACACATTTTTTAATTAAAGTATATTGGAGATAGGTTTCTTTTTCATTAAAGAAAGTAAAAATGGGATTGTATCTGTTTGCCTTTACATGCCCTTTAAAAAGCAGATGATTATCAATGCTAACTGGTACCTACTGGTTACAGCACTGGTGCGATTAGGAAGGCACTGCGTATTTTTGTCCATGCCTACTAACCTTATTGGATCTTCACAAGCTCCAAAGGGAAGTTTCCCAAACTCCAGCCCTCCAACTTCACCACCAATAAGTGCATCAATGTCTTTTAAAAAAAAAAAGAAAAAAAAGAAAAGAATAGTCAGCATTGTGTGTGTGTGTGTGTGTGTGTGTGTATACACAAACATATATATACCTTCTTATGGGCAGAACTCTGCTTGTGGAACAGAGATTTCTTGTGAAGAAAATTGAAAGTGTATTCACACTTACACGAAAAGCAACAGCCATGGAGCCTCCTTGCATGACATGGGGTACTAGATCTGTCACCTTTTTATTGACTGCTGGGGCATTCTCCTCCTTACCTTATGCATGAGGTAGGAAGGAGAATATCTCAACAGGCAATAAAAAGGCGATAGAACCAATACCCCATGTCATGCAAGGAGGCTCCATATCCATGGATTATATGTCCAGTGTTTGCTTGCCTCAGAGGACACAGGAAATTCTAAACTTGGTTAACTACCTAGGGTTTTCTTAGTGTTTTTATTCGCTTTCATTTTATTTACTGTTTTGCAATTCATATTTTTGTACACATACATGCAATGTTTACTGCGGTAATATTAAATATAATATGAATACATTTTGTCCTTGTGCTCTGACGAACTCATCGCCCATATGAAAGTCTATTTGTATGTGTGAAGGGGGAAAGTTAAATATTTATATGTTGAAAAACTACTACTGCTAGCAGGAAAGTGTGTTTGAGTGTAAATTAACCCTTTGACTGCTGGAGTGCTAGTATGATCTTACTGTGACTATCTACCATAGGAGAGTGAGTTAATGATAGATGGTGGAAGCGAGTAAATTATCTGGGTGTGGGTGTGTTTTGGGGTGTCTGATGTTAGTCTAACCTGCATGCAAGGTGAGAGTGTAACCCATTATAGCTAAACCCAAGAGTTACGTGTGGTTGAGTCCCATTTTCATGACAAATTGGTAGCAGCGCTGGGACATCCAAGGGTCTCTTTGTGGTCACAGCCTCATTGCACCCCCGCCTAATGGTTTTAAAAAATAGTGGTGAGCACAACTTTCCCTTGTTTGTTATAGTTTATATAGGAGCAGTGACCAGCTCCATGTTGTAGCTCCCACCCTTCCCAGCTATAGTCAGGTGATCCCACTGGTGTCTAATAAAAGGGCAGCCAAGTATGGAGGTTTACTTTGAAAGCAGCAAGTTAAGTTGCAGGTAATACCTAGTCCCTTTGTAAAATGTATAATGAAGCAATAGAATTCTTAATGAATCAGATAAAATTGAGCATAGGACTGGCCAGATATGGGATGACTTTGACGTAGTTGGCCAGCTTAAATATATTGCAATATATGGACAAACAATCCCTGTTTTGTTTAAAGGGTAAGGCATTTTTTAGTAGCAGTATGCACAAAATGTCGCTGTCTTAAATATATTGATAATGGGTTGAGTGCAGAGGACTCTTGTATTTGACTATATGTATTTTGTGGTCACAGCCTCATTGCACCCCCGCCTAATGGTTTTAAAAAATAGTGGTGAGCACAACTTTCCCTTGTTTGTTATAGTTTATATAGGAGCAGTGACCAGCTCCATGTTGTAGCTCCCACCCTTCCCAGCTATAGTCAGGTGATCCCACTGGTGTCTAATAAAAGGGCAGCCAAGTATGGAGGTTTACTTTGAAAGCAGCAAGTTAAGTTGCAGGTAATACCTAGTCCCTTTGTAAAATGTATAATGAAGCAATAGAATTCTTAATGAATCAGATAAAATTGAGCATAGGACTGGCCAGTTATGGGATGACTTTGACGTAGTTGGCCAGCTTAAATATATTGCAATATATGGACAAACAATCCCTGTTTTGTTTAAAGGGTAAGGCATTTTTTAGTAGCAGTATGCACAAAATGTCGCTGTCTTAAATATATTGATAATGGGTTGAGTGCAGAGGACTCTTGTATTTGACTATATATATATATATATATATATATATATATATATATATATATATATAACTTTTCAAGATGGACCAGCACTCCAGTTTGTTCAATCAAACGTGAATATTTATTTGAATAGTCACTCTCGTGTCCAACGTTTCGGCCCACATCTTGATAAAGGCCCAGATGTGGGCCGAAACGTTGGACACGAGAGTGACTATTCAAATAAATATTCACGTTTGATTGAACAAACTGGAGTGCTGGTCCATCTTGAAAAGTTGCATAATACCGTTTGACCGGGCACCCACTACGAACTGAGAGGGTTAAAGTGCAGGTACTTTCTGAACTTATATATATATATATATATATATATATATATATATATATATATATATACACACATGTTAACCAAATCTAAGAGTAGACAACTCTATGCACATATTTAACAAGGACCTTTTAAATATTTTAAATGTAAAAATTGGTGGAAATGAAAATCTCAGTTGTAAAACTGACCTGACTTGTCTAATGGGTTAATCTGGATTTCTACAGAAGTAGAGTTTAAATGCAGTTGCCTTGAAATTCAAAAAGAGAGACTTTTCTCTGACGATTTGATCTGCACAATCCCATTTACAGGGGAGTACTCAGTTGTGTGATTAATACAAGACCTACAAGTGATTTGCTATAGGCCAGTGCAAAAAAACATACTTTGACATTTATAATCAAAAAATTCTCACCTGGAGGTTGCTGAGGCCAAAAATATTGCTGCCAGTCTTGCAGTATGTAAGTAAAGCGAATGGCAATGTTAACAGGAGGTAGTACCATCAGTGGGCATCCCTACAAATAAAAAGGCTTTATAAGTATATGGATGAACTTGTTTATAAAAAGCAAATAAAAGGGACACTATATAATTAAAATGCTTAGTACAGAGGAATACCTATGGGAACATCTTTTTATGGTATCTCTCTGGGCTGCTCTTGATAAATTGTGCTTAGTACAGGGTGATACCTATGATGGCATAGTGTTATAATATCTGTACAGGCTATGGACAAACCTTAAGGTGGCAATTAATGTTACAATTACGATCTTTCCTGTGACCAAAGATCATTTGTTTTCAGATGTGTCGAGCTTAATAGTCAGATATAGAGATAGAAACAATAAAATTCTATTCAGCAGGCCGATGTTTGGGTGCCTACAAAGGTGCCCTATCAACATTTTCCGTCCTGCCCAATGGACGAGCCGATCTCGTCTTCTAACAATATCAGTTGTCTCGTCTTCTGCCATACATGCCCCGAAAAATGTATGAAAAGTCTGTGCATCTATGGCAACCTTAAGGCTATTCCTGCTGCTGGTTTATCAATATAATTAATTTGCTAAAATGAAACATAGGGGGCTATTTCCCTTTACTAAGCACAATCTAGCAGGAACAGTCTCCTAAGTTTACACATAGCCTGTACATACTCTGTGCAGGATATGAGAAAATTTAAAGGAATTTAAATGTAACTCACTATTCAACAAAGGCCGTGAGGCTTAGCTGGACAACCCCCCATGCTGTATTATGTCAAAATAAATTTCAAAAATGAAAGGGAGAGAACTATGGTGTATCTAAAGCTCCCTCTGTTGGACACACAAGTTACAGCCAGACAGAAATGTTGGGACTGCAAAGAAGGCTGATATTTGTAATTTAGACACTTTACTTGTACTACTCAAAGAATGAAAAATTATATTGGCACTTCAACAACCATGGGTTAAATAAAACAAATAATCTGAAGTATTGTATAGAAGGCCTAGCCTTCCATGCCATCACTATCACTGAGTAACAAAGATATTTTGTGATATACTTACAATTTTTTGTGATATACTTACAATTTTAGATTTGAATATATCAAGGAGCCCAGATAAATGTGTATACTGATTGGGAACTTTCCGTAAATGGACCATCTCGAAATCAGTCCGTACTCCAGGACCTTGACACTCCCCTATGTAAAGTTTTCTCCATTTCTGATGAACTTGGACAAAGAGTGGCACCTGGCTGCAGGACAATTCAACAACACAAGGGGGTTAATAGAAATACAGTCTTGCAGGTTGTGTATCAGACATAAATAATGGGAGCTTTAAAGCTGGACACACACTCTTGACTAGAATTGACCTTATGCAACAGACATTAGGCATTTGGGTTAACCAGTTATTTCGTGCTAATAAAATCATTAAAAAAAAAATTTTCATACAAAGTAGAGGTTCTGCCCTGCTTTATGGCTAAGAATCTAGTTATAGTTATAACAGAGAATTCTGTCACAGAAGCACATATCCTATGTGATCCATCCCTATTGTAAGCAGCAGTTCTGCCACGCTTTATGGCTGACATTCTAGCTATATTTGTAACAGAGCATTCTGTCACAGATCCTATCTAATACCCATTGTAATCAGCAGTCCTGGCCTGCTTTGTGGCTGAAATTGTAGAATTCTACTACAAGGGTCATAGCAAAAAGGGCATCAGAGCATTCTGTCACAGATCCTATCTAATACCCATTGTAATCATCAGTTCTGTGCAAAACACGGGTAGTGAAAGTTAAACGGAGCTCACCCTTTCCTGTAGCGTGTTGGCCGCAGCTCTCGCGATACTCCGGCAACTCCAAGCCGGCATCTGTAAGGCAATTCCTGTGTATCGCTGTTCAGCACTGGCCCATCCACATCAAGATTCGCTACACTTATTCTTTGAAAAAACGGCTTTATTCAAATTCCATAAGTGATAACAGGCAGTGGGTAAGTGGTACGAACTAACGCGTTTCGTGCCCTTTCTATTGGCACTCTGATGAAGTGCCAATAGAAAGGGCACGAAACGCGTTAGTTCGTACCACTTACCCACTGCCTGTTATCACTTATGGAATTTGAATAAAGCCGTTTTTTCAAAGAATAAGTGTAGCGAATCTTGATGTGGATGGGCCAGCGCTGAACAGCGATACACAGGAATTGCCTAATCATCAGTTCTGGCCTGCTTTGTGGCTGAAATTGTAGAATTCTACTACAAGGGTCATAGCAAAAAGGGCATGTTCTACACCAGCGGTTTCAGCTGATAGAACAGTATCTGGTCACTCATGGAGAAGCCAAGTGCGCCAAGGTCAAGAATATTAGGAGCGATGAGAGGCATCGAAAGGTGTTTCCACTGGATTGCAGTGGCAGAAATTCCCTGTTTACAACACTTGAAGATTTTAAACCTTTAACAGGAATCACCAACAATGAGATCAGAAAGCTGATTAAACCAAAGGAAAACAACTCTATAGCATCTCTATGCTTGTCATGACCCAATTCACTCAAAATGTAAAAAATAAATGATCAAAATATAATAAATAATCGCCACAAAGTTTTCTTTAATAGGAAATACACATCATGAAGGAAAATCACATTTAAGATTCAGGGTACAATACAAATAAAAGAAACATTATTATAAAGCCTTTAACTTTCGATTGCTTCTGCAAACGCAGAGTTTGGATGAGTGAGGAATCTCATGCAGTAGTGTTTGGACACTTGCTATTAAGCAAACTGTGTGAAGATGGACATCCCCTTGAATAATGATAATTTTTTTGGTGATATATATCTGAGAATGCTTTGTGTAAATGAATAAATAAATAAGAAAAAATGGAAGAAAGAAAACATCACCAGACTAGAACATTTTTACATAGTAAAATATGTGCATATTTGATTGGGATTCAAATGAAGCCCTAAAGCAAGCGTTATACACACTGTTCCAAGTATTCCGTGGAGCTTTGTGCCCTGACAGTGCCGTAATAAAGTTAAGTGTATTGATGTTATTTATAAAGTCTTTACCCAGCTATAAAATATTTAGCTACAGCATAAATCACTTGCAAGATCTGTCTGGGTTTTTAAATATCAACTGTTAAAAAAAGTAAAGTGATTCTTACAATGAAGAGCTCAATTCAATAATAACAAACTTGAGTAAGGTCCCTGGAAAATAATATTTTGATTGCTTAAACATGCGAAATTGCTGGCAGTTGCTTCATAATGGAAGCAACAAGTAGAGGATCCCCCACACTATATGAAAGTGTTACTGACTCAGTTTCAGATTTATTTTGTGAAGCTTTTGGCCACCCAAGGATTTAACTTCCTATATTACTCCACTAAAAAAAGTCACAGTTCTGTCTTATATCACTGTAGGTGTGACTAGCTGAGTGGGACTATAATGCACTTCCCTCATTTATTGAGTAAGCGTTGTATAAAGATGGGTGGGAGTAAGCAGCACGTGTGTCCCCTTTCATTCAAAACAGTTATCATGTGTGAGACTTGTTTCCTGGACTATGATGGATACCTCAAAGTCCAGGAAACAAGCCTCACAAATGATACCTGTTAGAGGTTTTGAATGGAAGCTTGGAAATAAAGGTCTTTTTAACTTGTTGCTTGAGAGACACTACTTTAACCTTTTTCTTTTGCTGATTGGAATATGAATTAAACTGGAGCAGAGACCAGTTATTGAAGTGCCAGCACGAGCTAAATCTCTCCTGCTTAAAGGGAGAGGCTTGAATGTAAGTTCTTTAAGTTTAACCTATAATTCAAAACATGCAAGGAGGAGGCATCAAGGCTCCTGCTTATGTGCCTGTGCCATGGGCTCTGAGCAGCTGTTGAGAAGCTAAGCTTAGGTTTTGTCGCAAATTATTAGCAGAAAATGAGGTTGGCATGTAACATAAGAGGCTATGGGTACTATATACTTTGAGTTGGTCCCTAAGCTCAGTAAGTGACAGCAGCACAGAGCATGTGCAGTGAACCAGCAGAAAAGAAGATGGGGGCTACTGGAGCATTTCGGAGACACAGATCTTCACTGATAAAGAACTGCTGTTGCCTTGGGCCAGTACAGAAGCCCAAAACATAATGAACAACATTTCTAGCCTACGTCTTTAGTTAAGCTTTAGTTCTCCTTAAACAAAAGATCCCCTTTCAAATACTTACATTACACTTCTAACGCAAAACAGAATAAAATTAGGGCCCCCTTTATTCTGTTGCTTTTGTTGCCTGTAATATTACACAACCTACAGACAAAAACAGCAGAAGATAAGGGACACTAGGGGGGATTATTATCCATATCTAACAAAAATCTAACATGGTTATGCCAAAATATCTCGATACAACATGTTTAGCTAAATCTGCTGCAAGTCCCCTAAAATACCATAAACCCGAGATTGAATTGGAGATATCAGAGACCTAGAGTTCTTTACGAGACAGATTAGTTCCTTATTGTACTGTTTAATGTGGTTGGGGCAGAGGACATGTTATTTACTGTAATACAATTATCTTTCCAATACATGAGATTTATAGATAATTTGTGGGCACTCTCTTTAGTGATTAGAAATGTTATGTGGGTTTTAGATCAAACTACAAAATGTGTCAGGTTGTCAGACCTTTAGGTTCTTCATTTATTTCTTTAACTACAAACATTTAATTAAAGATAGCAGCTTCAAGACAGACTTTACAGAGGTTGAACTAAAAAGAAAAATCATAGCTTGTTTCCGAGTTTATATTATACAAAATGGGCACTGTTATTTTTTTATGCCTAGAAACACTGCTGAATGCTCACTAAATTCAGACAACGTAGGAGAATAATAAACATTTGTATTTTGCCTGCACAGAGGTTGAATTCTAGAATGAGATTACAGTACAGGTATGGGACCTGTTATACAGAATGCTTGGGACCTGGGGTTTTCCTGATAATGGATCTTTCTGTAATTTGGATCTTCATAACTTAAATCTAGTATTTAAACATTTAATAAAACCAATAGGCTGGAAGATTAATTATATCTTAGTTTGGATCAAGTACAAGGTACTGTTTTATTATTACAGAGAAAAAGGAAATCATTTTTAAAAATTTTAATTATTTGGATAAAATAGAGTCTATGGGAGAAGGCCTTTCTGTAATTCTGGATAACAGGTTTCCAGATAACAGATCCCATACATGTCTTACAAAACTCTCTGTAAGATCAATGATACAATGGCATTTGTATACTTTAAAGCTGGTCATTTATCTCGGCCTAATGTAATCAGGAAGAAATAAAAGGCGTATTTTAGTAACATATAAGCCTGAGTAAGTTAGCCTTAGTAAGCTCTTACCAGCCAGTGTTCCCCAAGGCTATTGAAACTGAACTCAGGAGAAGGTTGCACTTGGACTCGCTAATAACAGCATCATTGGCAGCCGGCGATATGACCACAAACTCCCTCAGCCCATACCTGTAAGAGAGTATTCAGACATTGGGAGCTGTATGACTCTTCCAGCGAGTTGCAATTAATTATTGTGCACATTTGCTGAGTCTACTATACAATTCAAACTTCATTAAACACAATAACCTGGGTTGCACATTTGAGGGTATAGTGTCTTTTGGCCAACCTCACAATGTGCAGCTTCCCAGCAATAAAAGAAATCACCAGATATGATCACTGGACACAGCCTTTACAAGAAGCATTTTAAAATTTGTAAAAATGCTGGTAATAGAAACTAGCTGTTTTCATTATTAAAGTGTAAGTGCCCTTGTAATAACATCTGCAGGTACTTGCATTATACTTTATAAGTATCTACTATAAAGTAACAAGATAAACTGTATCCGGCACTAATGCAATGCCTCCTGCTCTCTTTCTACAGGTCGGGCATGGGTGAAGTTTTTATTTCCGAGACTAAGAAGCCTTTACATTTCCTGTTGTTTTGAAAGCAATGCAAAGGCTGTTATTGGAATGTCTGCCACTAGAGGGAGTGCTTGTTACATAAACAAATTTTACATGTTTTTTTTTGGCCCGTGGCGAAGAATGCAAGGACAAATGGAGAAACTGGACTAACCTCTGCTATATATTGTGCTTAAATGGTCAGTTTTTGCAAACAGCTATTCATGTGTAAATGGAAGCTCACTGATAATATAAGCCCCAGCCTGTTACAGTTCTTATTAATATCTATGCAAGACCCAGCAAACTGAAGATTTCCATTTAGCTCTTTGTATGAAATTGCTGGCCCACGACATTGAAAATCTTGGCCAACACTCATCTATGAGAAACAATATAACACATCCCACACATATATATATATATATATATATATATATATATATATATATATATATATATATATATATATATATATATATATATATATATATATATATATATATATATATATATATATATATATATATATATACACACACCGGTATATATATATATATAGATATATATATACAAATATACAGAGAAGGACTGTTCTGGGAACACAATAAACTAACTTCAGATCTACGGTTTACAGGAAATATGCTCACGAACATAAGCATACGTACAAAAGCAATTAATACAGTATGGGGATATAGCTTATTGTGTACACAGGTGGTAGTTTAGCATTGATCTGTTGGGAAGAACTATACAGCTTTGAAGCAAATCAGTCATATTTCTCATAGAGCCATTCCTGCAAAACAGCCCCTGTAAGTAACTTCCAAGTAGTAGACACCTTGGGATTGTGACACACAGAGACTTGCAGCAATATACTAATCTTACATTGGATCCTATAGTAAGGTCCTTTAATATGAAGCTGGATAACAGGCAAACCCTTCCACTCTCATTAACAGGTAGGGTCAATATCTAAGATACTTTTCTTACAAAAATGTATGTATGTCCTACATAACTCCCCCATCATTCAACAGGCCTGTTGGTTTAAATGGGTAGACATAGGGCCGCCATCAGGGGGCCACAGGGGGGACAGTTGCCCCAGCCCGCCGGATTTTGTGTCTAAGAAACGTTGATCAATTGAAGTGTGAGCCCCTTGGATTAAAATTTGGGATCATCCCTTTTGCAGTAAAAACAGGTATCGGCTATTTTTTCATATATTGTATTCCCCTCATACTTTACTCTCAAGAAGAAACAATATGGCAGCTCCCTCCCATGGACATAAACACAAATGTCATGCCTATAAAGTGTATTTTCACATATACACGTAACCCTCTAGCTATTTCAGAGCGGTCTAGTACTCGACAGCAGATCAATGTTCAACATCTGGCAATTTGTGATTTAATACCACTGATTTTCTAACAAAACAGACAAGGAATTTTGGAAATGACATATGAAACTATATATAACATATAAAAATATACAATTCAAGTTGTAAAGAACAATTATTAATAGAAGACTGCATAAAGTTGAACATTTGTAAGTAAATACGTACCATCTCACTAGACAATGTGCTACAGGTGGGAAATCGTTGTTAGTGCAGAGCAGATCCTGCATGCACACGGGGATGGCATCTGTCAACAAAAATCATGTTCATAATTCTGGATGTCAAATATTTTATAGTCCTCTAGGTTCTCTCTCAAACTCCAACTGGCTCCTGATAAAATTGCACATAGTGTGTGTATATCTAAAGGACCTTGTAAGCGCCACTGGGGCAGGGACTAATGTGAATAACGTCTAACCTTTGTAAAACCCTGTGGAATGAACTTTATAAAGGTAACTATTAGTCAAAATACAACCTGGAGGCATGAGGATGATCCTGTGGACAAAGAAGCCAGCATACTGATACTATTAAAGGAAAACTAAAGCTTAACTAAAGAAGTAGGCTAGAAATGTTGTACATTATGCTTTGGGCTTCTATACCAGCCCAAGGTAACCACAGCCCTTAAGCAGTAAAGATCTGTGTTTTCAAATATGCCCCAGTAGCTCCCCATCTTTTCTTTACTGCTGATTCACTGCACATGCTGTGTTGCTGTTACTTACTGAGCTTAGGGAATTATTAATGTCACAATAAAAGGCTGATTAGTAATTAATACAAATAATTACTACATGGCAGCACAGAAACCAGCGCAACTAGCATCAGAATTTAATAATCAGCCGGTAGCATTAGCTTATATTACAGGCCAACCTCCTTTTCTGCTTGATAATTTGAGACTACCCCTAAGCTTAGCTTTTCAACAGCTAATCAGAGCCCACTGAACATGTGAGTGTTGCAGACACTGTCCAAGATGGTGACAAGTTTGAAGCCCTGGATCATTGCTGCTATTGAGAAGCTGAAACTTTAGGCTGGTAAAATAAGTTCAGTATATAAAATATGGCATTTTTAGATAAATTCATTTTTAGGGTTTAGTTCTCCTTTAAGTGAGAAGGAAAGTTGAGATGCACTTGGGGGTGCCAAATGTTAGGCACCCCCAAGTGATTGTAATGACTTAATTGAAACCTCGGGCCGGTGCTCCTATCAGCAGAAAACTGCGCCGGCCCAGGCTTTTACCAGTGAGCACCACGGATCGATAGACTTCCTTCTTCCTCTGTCTTCGCGCGGCTGCGCGTACGCATTAGAACGAAAAGCCGAACTTGAACTTAAAAATCGGCTTTTTCGTTTTACTGCGCATGCGTTAGTCCGGGGAAATGTGAAGATAGAAGAAGACGGCAGTCTATCAATCCGTGGTGCTCACTGGTAAAACCCCGGGGCATTTTCTGCTGATTGGAGCACCGGCCCGGGGTTTCAGGTAAGTCATTACAATCACTTGGGGTGCCTAACATTTGGATAGTGCATATCGACTTTCCTTCTCCTTTAAGCATGTTTCAGCAGGAATGGCATTCTAAGTTTGCTCACAGTCTATACAGAGATACATTGAAAACAGCCCAAAGTAGCACTTTAAATTCAAAGACAGTATAGGAACCCTGTGGGGAGCATAGTCCTTCAACATAAATATAAGGTATCTAGTAAGAGAATATGGCAGCACAAAGACAAATAATTATTTCTAGAACGAAATTCATTACCTTCTCCTGTGTCTTCCTTTTCTTCTTTCTCTCCTGAATCTTGCACTAAATAATGGTGACAAATAGAGAATCTGAAGTCTGCAAACAAAATCTCATCTCTTTTCTCCTCCCAGACTCCTGATGTATATTCTCCCTACAAAACAACATATGTCATCCTATGAAGCAAGTAACTAGAACATTTTATTGTCTGTGATACAAAGAAGAAAATACAGACCTTTTCTGGGGCTTTATTTGATGTCTCCCCAATTAACTTCCATTCATTTAAAACTTCTTCAACTTTTGAAATAAATCTACAAGACAAAGTGAAATTCACAAAGATTCTGCAAATAGAAAATAATGTACTTGTTCTTTGTGTGGCCCATGCACCTTCAGAGTCTCTCACTGCTATTTCTCTTCAGCTAGAGACAATGAAAACAATGGGTAGGTATTAAATAATCAATACTCTAGCAAACCAAGTATGATGAGGTAGGTTGCAGGCTGTGATAAATGTAATAATCAATACTAATTGGATATTAATATAAATATCTGTATGATGCTACTGCTCTGTTAGTTGCATGCAGACATGTTTAAAAATTATTCAAGTGCAGTAATTCTTGGGGCTGAAAAGTATTTATATAAGAAATTAATGGGCAAGAGTATCAGGGAGTAAGGATGTGCAAGCTCCCATGGCTGGTGTGTGTGTGTGTGTGTGTGTGTGTGCAAAAAGTGCAGTCACTTTTTCTGTGTCTCCACCACAGGTTGTATTTCCCCATATACGGCCTTCGACTCTCTTCTTCACACACTCCTATCCTCTATCCCCAGCACCTATCCCCATACTCAGTCCCGGTTTCTCCCCTTCACACGTACCTGTCCATAAGTGCCTATGCCCGAAACCCAGTCCCTGTTCCTGTCTCTCCTACACACATACCACAGGCACATATTCCCTCATACCAAGCCTGTGTCTGTCCCGCACACACATGCCTTTCCCACTGGCACATATACCCCATACCCAGAACCTGTCTCTTTCACATGCACCAATCTCCTATTCCCAGCCCCTATCTCTCCCACCCACACTTACCTTTCCCACAAGAAACTCTTCCCCATACCCATCCCTTGTCTCCCCCCCCCCACACACACACACACTTATCTTTCCCACAGGCACCTATCCCCCATACCTTGTCTCTCTCTGATACACACACACATCTTACCACCGGCACCTATCCCTATCCCTTGTCTCTCTCTCCCACACACACTTACCTTTCCCACAGGCACCTATCCCTGAGCCCCTGTCTGTCCCACAGACACCTATCTCGCATATATACTGACCTCTCCCACTCTGAAGCAGTGGTGAAGTCTGTGATCTCAAACACCTCGGACTCGGGCTGCGGGGAGAGAAGAACACACTGTAAATCTGAGAGAGACCAATGGAACAGAAACGATAGGCAACAGCTGGAAACTCACATCACTGTCAGCCGCCATCATGGGCCGGTGAATACGTCAGCACGGTGCATGCTGGGAAACAGGAACTAGAGCAAAACATTGCAGGGGAACAGGGAGTGTTGGAGAGATCGGTGTGTTTCATAGGCGGGTGCCGGAGATCGTGATAGTCAGGGTGGGAACAGGCTGCCAGTGTGTTATACCGGGGTGTTGGGCATCATGTTAAGGTGGTCGGGACGAGGGGAGCTGTGTGGCACAGGGGGTGTTGCTGCGAATAGTGTGGAACAGGGAGTGTTGGGAATAGCATTATTGATGGAGTGTGGAACAGGGCATGCTGGGAACTGTGAGGCTGCGGTGGGACAAGGGGTCAGTGTGGCACAGGAGTTGCCAGGTATAGTGATAATGGGGATGGGACTAAGGTCAACGTGGCACAGGGGGTGCTGGGAATAATGAGATTGGGATTGAACCAGGAGTGGGTGTAATAGTCTATAGGCCAGGGATAGTGACAGTAGGGTTAGAACTAGGTGGACAGTCTGGTATGGAGGTGTTGGAAATACCGTAGTTAGAATGGAACTAGAGAGAAGTGTGGTGCAGTGGGTGCTGAACCTTTGTACCCTGTAGCATTAGCTGTTGCCCGTATTGGTTCTGTGCCTCTGATATTGCCCTTTTATATTACATGGGCAACCATATGTTAGGCATTGGGTTAGGCATTTTTAATCAAAGCACTTTATTACAGGGCATAGACCAGTGACCAGTGAAAAGCATGGATGAAAATACATTATATAATGATGAAGATATAATGATATGATCGTTTGGCCCTTGAGCTAATTATTGGATAAGTGCTACTATGCTGGCAGTTGGATCAACTCTCAGATGTGGACCTCAATCCAATGATAAAATCAAACATGGAGCAGATTTTCTGCCAGTTATTGGTTGGGTGGGTCTGTTGGAGGCAACAGCCTTGATCTCTACCTGTGTAATGCTATCTTAACCTCAAAACATCAATCTTGGTTATCAACATGGTGACCTGTGAGTGCTGTCACTCCTACAGTTTATGTATATCTTTTGCTTATGTCCTTATTGTTGGTTCTGCATTGATTCTTCTGTCAGTGTCAAAACCAAGGTTTCTAGTAAAACATTATTTTCACAGTGTTTACATTTAAACACTGTTTTTTATGGTGCAAATTACTTGGCCAGTCATGCAACTTGTATTGTGTTACATATTCCTTCCCTCAAGGATAAAGTGAACAAATCTTGGCCACTTTGACAAAGCGAAACGCGCGTCAGTCGCACTGTGTTTTAGCTTCAGTTAGGCAGGGCGACGGAACTTATGTGAAAATGGGGCAGTGAAGGTGCACTGTGCTTTAGCTTCGGTTAGGCAGGGCGACGGAACTCACGCTAAAATGGGGCAGTAATTGGCGGGGGCTACCTCAGGGTGGTGCGGTATGGTGTGGGTTCTGGTCTATGAGTTTCAAAGGCGGATATATTCCCATAGACACTACCAACTGCTGCCCAAATGCTTCAGTAATATATGATGTGATTGGGCAGATTTAATATCAACTATTTCAATAAACAGTGCGTTGATCATTAAGCTATAGCCCTCTGTTCACCATTTACTAATTCTTGTTTTCAGTGTTTAATTGATATAGTGCTATGCAGGGCAGTGATCCCCAATCAGTGTCTCGTGTTGCTCACCAACTCCTTGGATGTTGCTCATTGGCCCCAAAGCAGGTGCTTGAATTCCTGGTTTGGAGGCAAGTTCTGGTTGCATAAAATCCAGGTGTACTGCCAAATAGAGCCTCTTCAAGCCTGTCAGTCCACAGAGAGGCTTCCGAATATCACAGGTAATATTTGGCACACCCAAGAACCTTTTGGATGCTTATGTTGCTTTCCAACTTCTTTTACATTTGAATATGGCTCACAGTAAAAGGGGTTGTTCACCTTTGAGATAACTTTTAGTATAATGTAGAGAGTGATATTCTGAGACAATTTGTAATGGTTTTCATTTTTCTATTATTGAAGGTTGTTGAGTTATTTAGCTTTTTAGTCAGCAGCTCTTCAATTTGCATCTTAACCAACTGGTAACTAGGGTCCAAACAAGCTCTTTCCCTCATTTGCAGCTGCTTCAGACAGTGTGTCAAGGAGATCTGGAGGCCCTACAGCACTTACTGGTCTGTAGGCAATCATGCTGTGAGAGTATGCAATGATTCAGTTACTCAAGCATAAAAGTGATGAAAAGCTTTAATTAAAATTACTCTTCTGAGCACTTTTGTAAGTTAATGAGTGCATATACCAGCAGATTGCTTATTGTTTCAAATTCATTATTATCAGTTTCAATTTCTTATATCTTGAAACAAGAAAAAAAGCTGAATGAATTGTAACATTTGTCTTATGCTCGCTCTGCGTTGGCTTACAGCACTACTACTCCAAATGGTACAATTCCAAAAAGAACTTGGGTTTTGATATTAAAGAGGCCTGACTATCAGCAATAGGTTCATTAGAGTGAAAAGCAGGCAATTTTATTTAAGTGCATATATTTGAAGTTAAGACTGAAAACGTGCTGTTGAAGGACAGCTTTCAATCCATTCAAGATCACAGAGCAGTTCCAGGACACAAAGATTTGCAAAGGGCACGGCCCGACCCCTCAAATGTTAGCACTTCGGGACGCTGACCTGTTTGATAAGCTTCCCATAGGGAATTGCTACACATTGCTGCCAGTCGTGCAGGAACTTCTCAATCAATGCAGGAACTTCTCAATGGGCTGTGTTTGTGGGGATAAAGATATCCTTGGGTGGCACAGAAGTGGGATCTTATCTTGTTCTGTACAAAGATACTGGAAAAATACAGCTTTCACATGTATATAAATATACTTCATTGACTGTTCTTTATATTTTTTTCCTATATTTCCTATGGGATGATATGTCTAGTAAAGAAGGATACTTTCAGGAAGTGGCTATAACTATGGTATAGATTTTCTAAAGGTGACAAATACATAACTATTACCTCCTCTCCAGCCTTGCAGAATGGCAGTGAACAAGTTTTGTCTAAAAAACATATTTATCATAGCATGGATGAAAGTCTCATCATTTCACAAGGAGAGCAAGACTTAACTTAATGATCATTGGCAATATCGAGACTAACAGAAAGCAAAACCTGTTTGTACATGTTGAAGGGAAAAGAACTGAAAAATACTCTATCTTCCAAGAAGGGTCAACTGAGGTTCATCAAAGAGAAAGGACAATGACAAAAAGCAATGAAGAGGGAATTAACCAGTCCTTACAATGGGACAATATTTTTAATGCCAATATGATAACTTTGTAGGAAAAACGTTCTCTGCAGCCTTGATAATTGCCACATCCAGTGAAACTATGGAAAATGTATCTGAAATCCAGGAGGATATTGATAAAAGAACAACCCTTGATGGCAAAGAATCTGTTAACTCACTGCATACACCCCAAGATGGACAGTTGCCTCTTATACATATTGCATTCTCTATACAAGGGACACAAAAACACAAAATTAAGACTCGATTTAAACAGTTTCTCATGAAGACTCTGTGAGGTGTTTCTCACAATGTCAACCACAGCTTTAATGTCATTGCTCAGAAAGAGAACAAGAAGGGAAAGAAAAATAGAAAAAACTAGGACAAAGTCTACTTCTGATGCCCCATTGAAGTAGAAACAAAAGCCTCGCTCTGTTAACAAGAACATTAAGAGTGTTCCATTTCCTCCTCTGGAATTAACTACTTCAACCAAAAGGTTGAGATCAAACTCTTGCTTATCAATATGTCCAAAGAGTAGTAATTCCCCAGTTATCAAGAACCACCATATTTTACAAGGATCACCTACCATGACATTTTCAAGAAAATATATGAAGGTCCAGATATATATATGAAATGGTTGTGATACCTTTTTATCCCCTTAAACTAGAGATCCAGTGAGTGGCCAGTAGGGATGGGCGAATTTGACCGGTTTCGTCAAAATTCTGCGGGCGGCGAAATGTCGCCGATGCCCATTAAAGGCACGTCTTTTTATTTTGACGCACAACACCATACAAGTCTATGGGCGTCATTTTTTTGGCGAAAAAATTCACCCATCCCTAGTGGCCAGTTCTGTTTATAGAGAATCACACTCAGCTATGTCTAAGAAAGGCTCTGCCTTTAAAGTTGCAAGGTTGCCTTCTGCTAATGACTCCAACAGGAGAAGGAAACCAAAATAACCGAAGCAAGAGATGTGATTCTGGCTCAAGACAAAAGCATAATAATTTAGCTGCAAAAGATGAGAAAAGTGTAACTTTACAGAAAATGGAGCATGGTGTAATTATTTCAGGTAAAGACTGGCAGATCATGGAAAAGAGTAAAGATATTCTTGATAGTAGAGACTCAGTGGCAGTGGCTGTGGTCTTGGAACCCTTTGAAAAAATATTTATCATGCGGACTTTTCTATAATAAAAGAGGCCAGCACAGAAAATTCACTCTGAGCGTGTGTTTTTGTGTGATGAGGGGGATCTGGAAAAATGGACCTAAAATACCTAGATGCAGAGGTAGTTATACAGCATATAAAGTGGTGTTAAACTGATGGGGCTTATGAATACAGTTTCACAATCAGTACAGAATTTTTTACAATAAATTTAGGAACCACCCAGGTAAAAAGCCAAAGGTCAAATAGTTTATGCCTTCCAGTGTCAGACAGGACCTCTTGGGGCCTATTAGAGAGTCTGATATCTGTGTCCCTCTGTCACAACTTACTTAATGATATAGGGCTATAGGCTATGGCTATACCAGTAGATGGTATGACCTAAGAGTTGAAATTCTTTTAAGGCCCCACTGTAGGATACTTTCCATGTTCAAGGTTTGTGTTTTTTGGCCATACTTTCACGTGGTTAGGAAGGGGAGGGGCATGGACCAGACACAAAGGACTGACTGCGGTAAGAGAATCACAGTTTGTAGAACTTGGGTGGGTTAGTATTCACTTTAGCTGCTGTAAAAGTGGCTGCATAACCATTTTATTGAAAATGCATTGAAAGTATACTTCATTAAAAAAGTGGATAACCATTTAACGGAGTAATGTTTAGGCTGATGCAAAGTGGGAATATAATGAAAGGCAATATATGGTGTATTACAAAGATGCATGTACATTTTCCATGTTCATATGGAAACTTTGGCCCATTTGCATTAGCCCTACTAGGAACCTGTCCCTGAGTAAATAAATCTAGTCTTTCGCTACCACTTAGCCTTGTACAGAAATAACAACTAGCCAAACAGATAAACATGATGGGGAACCCCAACCAGCTTATCATTTAAGATAAAAGGCCTGCTCTTTTATCTGACCATGTGAAAGAAAAAACTACAGAGAAACAAAGTACCCTGATGGAACGTGCTAATTACAATAATGCAAATGAGTTTTACCTTGTGGACTTACCAATGAAATGCAACACTTGCATGAACATTATTATATTTTATATAGTATATCATTTATATTTTATTGCTTTGTTCTAGTAGCTTTCCAAACTGACTAAGACAAAGTTGAGTCATTCCTACTCAGAACTACACAAACTGGCAAGGTCTACTCAAATATCTTTATTTTCCCCCCAATTATTTCTGCCCACCTACCAGTGGTAAGAAAATATCAAGTTTTATAGCCCGCTTCACCTGGATAAATGACATCCCTGGTGTACGTGGCAACAATATGTTTTAATGAGAGAACGTGCTGTACCTAAAAACTGGCTCATGAATATCAACATGGACCTGATTCAGCTTGACAGAGAACAAAGATTTCTTTCCTCTGAAAAAAACTGTTGAATTCTTTCGAAACAGTGAAAAAAAAAATACATTAAAAAATAAATTAGCGATAGATTCATTCTCTGTGTTTTTTTTATAAAAAAAGAAATTAAAAAAATCCAAAACAACTGCTGGAAAGACATGCTCATTAGAGGCATCTTCTTCTGATCAGCGATCCGGGAGGAGCAGTGGTTTCCTTTCATCTGAGGTAGATCCATGGAGAAAGGGAGGAAAATCCGCTGTTTTTTTCTATTCACATCATGCCTATTGATAATATGACCACTATAGAAATGGGGTATAAAAGGCAGAACTGTAAGGGCAGCCCACTCTGCAATGCTTGGAAGTACTAATTGATACAGAAAATTTACAGTTAGTGATAGAAGTTTAGTAAACTGTCAATAACTATATGTAGTTGCACACGTATCACACAACAGTCTCCATATATTATTACTGTGTTTGTTTCAACAGTCTGCTGGTTGCAACACAAGCCATGTCTTCAACCTCTCTGAGAACTCCATCAGTGGATCTTTCCCTTGGCTAAGTTTTATTGGCCCATGTATGGCCACCTTTAGACCACAAGAAATACTCCTTATATGCTAGATGTATTGGTATAGGCAACAACGTTGCTCTGCAGGCTTAAGCAAAGCCCTGCAATTAATGGTACCAGTAAATGCCTGGTCCAAATTTATTGGTATCAGGTGTACTGCAGTCTCACAAGCCAAGGAGAACTAAGATTCTTTTGACCCAGTTACAGCAGAAAATGAGTATAAGAAGCTACAGGAAGAGGTGGACCTTTTTAAAGCCTTGGACCATGTGAACATTGTCAGTTACTTGGGCATATGTCATGAGGATAACATGGTGACCATCTTTATGGAGTTTGTGCCAGGTGGCTCAATCTCTAGTATACCGAGACATTTGGGCCATTACAAGAGACAGTAGTTATCAAATACACAAAGCAAATTTTGCAAGATATCACCTGCCTTCAAAGTAACAAGGTCATCATCAGAGACTTTAAAGGGAACAGCGTTATGCCAATGCCCAATAGAATTATAAAGCTGATAAACTTTGGAAATGCAAAACGCTTGACTTACTTGAACAAAAATGTTGCGGTCTGACATATGGAGCCTGGGCTGTATAGTCTTTTGAGATGGCAACAGGAAAGCCACCCCTGGCTCATATGCACAAAATGGCAGCCATGTTTTACATAAGAGCCAAGAGAGGACTTATGCCGAACTCTCCCTGATCATTTTTCTAAAAGCGCAAGAGCCTTTGTAAACCTATGCAGCCATGAGATGCGCCATGAGCTATAACATCTTCTAAATGGTATCTATATTGCACAATTTTATGGTTGAAACAGAACTGGATTTTAGGCCTGTCCAACCCTAATGATGGAGCTATGTTACCCATAAGAAACCATTGACATGTAGCATTATCCTTTACAGAACTCACTAAGTCTTATTCCATCAGACTGGTTTCCCCACCTCCCTGGCTCATAGCTGAATGGAAAACTCCATGCAGCCCTTTTTAGCCTGGACCTTTTTTACCATTGGAAAGAGACAGGCCCTTGTACCATGATCAGGGCTGGGCAGTTGGCTACTAAGGTGAGTTCCAAGTCTTGAGACAAAGGTGAAAAGCTTGCATTTTACAAGGTGCGGCAGCAGCCTAAGAAACAGCACCTTCCAAGTAGATTCACCTATCTAGACATATTATAACAAGGCTATGGCACATAGGGCATTTAATTGCTCATACGCCGTATTAGAGACTGACTTGGCAAGATCTTCAGGGCATTCTTCCTAATGGCACAAATATTGGTAGTTCATATGTTATACAATTGTGTTCAGAATAATAAGCAGTGTGTTTAAAAAAAAAGTGAATAAACCTTAAAATCATTATATCTTTTATTTCCATAGATGCAACTGCATTGGAAACACTGCACATTCTTTTCCAAATCAAAACATGAAGAAAAATGTATCTAATTGTTATACCTTTACAAAAAGTAAAGAAAAAGGAATATTAGGCTGTTCAAAAAATAGCATTCTGCATTCTTCTTTACAAACTCAAACATTCACTGTTGATAACTGAAAAATGTTTCAAGATTTTGCTTTCCTTTGAATCATTGAACTAATATTTATTTGTATAATCAGTATTTCTGAGAACTGCTGCACATCTGTGTTGTATGGAGTCCACCAACTTCTGGCACCTGTTACATACAGTCTTTTTTTCAACAAAGGGAGTTTGCAAAGGCTTCTTGCCGATAATTTGTTTTCACTTAGCCGTCTTCTAATAACAGTACTCACAGGTATTTTGGCTATTCTTCTATCCATTTGAATGGTAAGTTTTCCATTTTCTTCCAAATCTTTCAGGTTTTGGTTGTCATTAAAGCATTTGAGATAATTTTAGGTGAGCAGCCTATCATTTTCTCCACTTCTTTATATGTTTCTCCCTCTCCAATCAATGATCTATTTTACTCAGATTTTCAGAGAGAAATACACTATAACCAGCATGCACAACATTTGCTGGCGAACTTCTTAAATAGGGACGTAATTGACACCTGTTTTTTCACAGAATGAATGACCTCACTAATTGAACTCCACACTGCTTTTATTTGGAACAAGCCATTATTTGGAACAAGCCTCAATTAATTGTATCAATTACACAGAATCAGCAGCAGTCATGGCATGACTGTTGGGTCTGTTGGTTTTCTATTACTCTACTACACTTAGTAAATTATTTGCCATATAGAAATATAATTTCTACCAAAAATGGTGATTGATCAGGTTAGTGATGTTGGACTGCTATTATTCTGAACACAACTGTATATTCTATCTTATATGTAAAACATACATAGAAATATGTTATACATATTGCCTGTTGGTCATAGCGATAAAGAAACATCTGATAATGAGCTGTACTTACAAAAATTGTCAGCTATGGTGGTGGTAGATTCTCAGACGGCTGTTCAGAACCTTCATGGAAACCTACAAAACAAATCAATTAACTGTGATGTTTTCAGAAAATGTACACAGAAAGTTCACAGAAAATAATTGAATAAATGTTAGATAAAACTAAAGCTGGTAATGTCCCATTCCAGATGCAAGTCACACTTTCAAACTTCTCTAGGGCCCTGCAGTAGCCCCTCCCAACCGAATATGACTGATAACTGTAATGTTGTTTTTTGCTTCATTACAAACACTCAACTTTGAAAAATATTCTATCTTAGTATATGGCAACACTGTTGCCTGCCCATTCTGTAATTTAAGGTTTATATATTAGGCTTATATTGTTATAAACTAAGATACCCAGAACGGTCAGTCAACCAGGATTGTCTGGGAGTCACATGGTTTCATATGCTGGGAGAAATAGGCATTTTCATGGTATAACTGGGTGTTGTTGGGTTGCACCTGGCCATGACCAAAGCCCTTTTGGAAATTGAATTTGGGAGGTTGACATCTTTCAACACATTTGGATCAGCTTCCCTTTGGGTAAGTAACACCAAATGTATCGTCTGCATTTCTTACTTGTGGGCTGCTTTCTATGGTCAAACAGTGGTTGGTTTAGTCCCAGTCTAGAAACCATGTGTGGGGTTTTTCCATTGCAATGCTCACTTACAGACTTGTTAAGGCACTGATCCCCAACCAGTAGCTCGTGAGCAACATGTTGCTCTCCAACCCCTTGTATGTTACTCCCAGTGGCCTCAAAACAGGTGCTTATTTTTGAATTCCAGGCTTGGAAGCAAGTTTTGGCTGCATAAAAAACAGGTGCACTGCTTAACAGAGCCTCAATGTAGGTTGACAATCCACATAGGGCCTACTAATTGGCCAGAACGGTCAGTCAACCAGGATTGTCTGGGAGTCATATGGTTTCATATACATCCCTTATTTGGCACCTTAGGAACATTTTCATCCTTTTACTTTAATGTTGCTCACAGGTTCAAAAGGTTGGGCATCCCTGGGTTAAGGAAAGGTCTTAAAAATAAAACAAAAAGCAGACTGGGTCCTAGCTTGGCAATGATACACAGACTATCCCAAGAGGGAAGTACAGATAATCAGAGCTGTATATCTTTGGAAGTGTGTGTTAGTGATGTGCAGGCCAGCCCTTTAACCTGTGGGTCAGGTGGGTTCATGCAGCACTAAATATTTGTCCCAGGGCAGACCCACAGGCCAGGTTGGGTGCGGACTGTCAAGGGTCAGGTGCGGGTTGCCAATTTGTTAACCTGCAAGTATGTACATACGTGTTTGCTTACGTGCATGTACCCAGGAAATAAAGAGCAAACTACACCACTTAATAAAAAACCCAAGGTTACAGAATATGATATAAACTTCGAGAACAATATAGAAAACAGAAAACAGGTTATAACCATAAACATTTTAAACAGCTTCCTCTCATATGTATAAATACAAATATACAGAGAAGGAATGTTCTTGGCATGCGATCAGTTATATACCTCATAATGTACTTTCTATGGGGAACAATATGGCACCTCCTACCCATATGTATAAATACAAATACACAGACAAGCAATGTTCTGGGCACACACAAAGTTAACCCTTGTACTTTACCGTTTAATGTTCACATCACACCAGGCATTTGCTCCACTGACAGAGAAAGGTCGGCTGCAACTTGGGCTGCCTGTCACAGAGTGGCAACTACATGTCACCATCACTGGTGGTACTGAAATCAACCATTTGAATAATAATTATGGCAGTTAGCTCAAATGGAGGTGTGTGTCATAGGCCAAAAAGAAACATTATGGGCAGGACTACACGGCCGTTTCGCAGCGATCCGACGCGCTGAACAAAATCGCAGGCGTCACGTCAGATGTGACGGAAACAAGGTAAGTAATGCCAGTGTCAGATTGTGTCGCATTGATGATCAAATGCCCTATAGCTGCACCCACTCAAATTAATAAAAAAAGGAATATACTGGGAAGCAGGACAAAGTAGTAGTTTTTACTCACATGCTTCATTTTAATTTTTTTTAAAAAAAATAAATAAAATGGCGATACTGCGCAGCACAGGGTCCACCCTCAAGGCTTCAGAGGCTTATAACATTATTTAGCAGATCAGTATACTAAATTTACAGAGTGGTGGTATACATCACTAAAGCGCTGCAGGGACCAAACTGTGTGGCTTTCTGTAAATGTCACGATCAGCAAATTTAAAAAAAACTAGAATTCACCATATGTAAGAAGATGCAAATACTTTGCATGAGAACAGTAACCAATAGCAACCAATAAGCGGTTTTTTTTTTAAACCGGTGATTATTAAATTCTACCTGATAAATGTGCTTCTAATTATTATTATTATCTTTCCCTATTACATGTAATACTACAGGGATCAAGAGGAACGCCCTGCAGCAGAGCAGCTCTTGGCCCACCCATTTATAAAGAGGAGAACATGAAAATTCTACATACTGGGAAAATATCTACAACATCTCGTCACCAAAATTGTAGAAGTAACATTTGTAATAAAGATCTGTAAATAGTGATGGACGAATTTGTCCCGTTTTGCTTCGCCACGAAATGGCGAAAATTCGTGAAACGAATTGAAGTCAATGGGCGTCAAAATTTTGTCAATTTCATACCCACAATGTACTTCAACATGTGCTTAGATCTCACCCACAGGAAAGATCTTAGCCCATGATTAAGTACCTTGCAGGTACAAAACGCGTAGGGACACACTTTTAACTATGACTAATAAAGTATGTTTCCTATACACCACAAAAGGTAGATCTGGAAAGGCAGATTAGTTCACCATTACTCAGCGCCAGATTTTCAAATAGGGCACCCCTAGGCCGGGCACCTCCTGCACCCCCTACCCCAGGCGTGCGTGTGTGCGCAACAGACGTGTGCACGTGCTCTACCACCATCGCGCACATGCAAGCTTCCACCAATGCACGCTTGAGTGACCCCTACCCCCAGCTCACATTCAAACTCACCGAGCTGCTTCTACGCTCTGGGATTCCTGTAGGAACCTGGAAATATGGATGCAGCTGGGCACCATGCCACCCCTACAAATATGCCGCCCTAGGCCCGGGCCTTGCCACAAAACCGTGCCTGCCATTATTCTCACAGAACTGCAGGAAGCAAAATGTCCAAATGCTATTGGCTGCTAGTCAAAAACGTTTAGGGGCAGAACCCACTTTCTATTCATTCCTTTTGGATTTTTAGAATCTTATTTATCAATGGAGTTCACCATTTCATAAACAAGTTTTTAAAAATCCTATAAAAATGAGTTTTTCTGTGGTGATTTCTAATCTCACATTTTGATAAATCTGCTCCTTATAATATACCTGCTTTGTGGCCATGCTGTAGTGCAAAACACAAACACACGGTACTCTGTCACTTGTGCAATGCCCAGTTTAACCTTCTCCTAAGGGGAAATTACATTTTCGGCCCACCAATTTCTTTATAATAAAACATTATCCTAATCTGAGCATTTTTTCCACTTGCCTTGTTTTCTCTAGTTTTCTAATTTTTCAAGACATTCAAAGTATCTAATGTATCTCTGGTAAGTTCTTAGCAATGTCACATCACAAGATGTTTTTTTTTTGGGAAAGCAAAGAGGAAATCTTAATACAGGCATAGGACCTGTTAGCCAGAAACCTGGAGAAGGGTTTTTTCTTCATAATTTGGATTATCATACTATTATCAATAGAACAATGGGCAGCCAACCAAATAGCATCTGACACCTCCGCTGAGATGCGTTTGCTTTGCTAAAGGTGCTCTCTAGGCCCACCTAGTGGTAGACATGAGAATCAACCAAGCAGGAAAAACCCTGCCTTTTCCTGCTAGGGAACATGACCTAGTACTGGCTCCTTCTGAAAGCTCAGAATCAGTAGTCAAATGAAGGGTTGTCACCTGTTCGGTTTTGACCAGGACAAGCTGGCCGGGTCAAAATTTCCTACCTGGTTTTCCAAATTAGGAAACCAGGGCAGGGTTCCCTATGATTGATGTGGCGATTGGCCAATCATCGATCACCACGTCGAAGCCCTGCCCTTGATTTCACAACTTGCCCCGGTCTATCATGGCTCCGCCCCATTAAAATCACAACCCCACCCCCTGCCTGGAGTCATATCGGGCAAAAGGTAGCAACCCTTGGCAAATGCACTGAGATGGCTGCCTCCACAAAATTAATTTGTTGGTTCAAGAATAAAATTTTGAATGCCAGAGTGAATTATTAGCAATGTAAGTGTAATTTAGAAATACATTGTAAACCATAAAAATCAAGACAGAATCCCTTAAAATCATATTACAATTACATTTTATCTTATTACAGAGAAAATAATTTAAAAAATCTAATTATTTGATTAGAATAGAGTCTATGGGAGATGGACTAACCATAATTTAGAGCTTTCTGTATAAAGGGTTTCCAGATAATGGATCCTATAGCCATATAAGCATAATCTCATACAAACAAGGTTAGCAAACAAAATATAATCAACTAAGCAATAATGAAATAATTAAGTTAACTTTCTGAAGCCTCGCCTCTGCAATCTTTTTCATGCAGGGGTCAGTCAGAATTTAATGGCCTACCCTTTGTCTAATATAATTAGAGTGGACTTTTTCAAAATAACCCACCTCCGACTGAGACAGATTCAATACATACTCTAGGTAAAAATACAAAAAGATGTATTAGACCTGGCAATCAAAATCACCAATGCCTACAAAGAATTAAATTAAACATCCGCCGGCCCAGACCTGCTCCCCCCCGGCAAAGTTAGTTACCTGAAATTGCCCTTAAGAGTTCGCTCACGTATTGGTGTAGAGTAAGCACACCATCTTCCAGATCTTCTTCTGTAAGTGAGCGCTGTATTGGCACATGCGCAGTTGGAGCAGTCTTCTCGTTTGTAGCAACTGTGCAAGCACCAAAAGTGCCGGAAATTGCCGAAAAGAAGGAAGACACGAAGAAGACCAGAGATCCGGAAGATGGCGCCCTCTGAGCTTACTCTGCACCTATACGTCAGCAATTTCAGGGGTAACCAATTATGCGGGGGGGGGGGAGCAGGGAGGTAGGACTACCTAGGGGGATTTTCTTATTGGGGGTTTATTTCACCTTTAAAGATGGGCTTTAGCTTACAGGGGTTACATTTGAAAGATGGTTCCACTTGATGCATGTACTGGTCGAATAAAAAGGGATGCCTACACCAACTTCATGTGTTATTCTATGTACATGAAGGGCCAATATGAGAACTAGCAGGAACATACATTGTTTTTTGAACATCTGTGTATGGTGGCCATACACAGGCAGATCTGCTCGTTTGTCGATGTCGCCAAACGAGTGGACCTCTCCCAGATATGCCCACATTGAGGTGGGTGATATTGGGCTGATCTGATCAGTATGAAGGCAATACATGTTGTTGGATCACGGGACTGCATCAACAAACAGATGCAGCCACGATCCGCCGATTTTTTACCCTGCCCAATCGGCGTCTGGCCAGATATCAATTGGGGAGGCCCGTTGAATGTCCCCACACACTGCCCAATAAGCTGCCGACTCAGTCTGTCGACAGTTTCTATCAGCCCGTGTATGGGGGCCTTAACATACAAAATAAAGAAAAGCATGTGATTATAAGGAGACATTGTGTCTATACATATAAGCATCACTTACCTTATGCCTCTGTGCCGGACATTGTGTACATATCTCTAGTGTTAAGTTGTTAATGGCTTTGCATTGTGCAGGTTCTGGATCCAGGGCCCATATTCACAGCAAGAACAGATATTCCCATGGCCACATATCAAGTTAAGGCATTTCAGCCTAATCAGTTAGACCCACCTTGAAATATCTAGCTTAGGTCTTTATTGAGAAGATTAAATGATACGCAAAGTATTTCAACCGGGTGTCAAAAAGTAGACACCACCCACCCAGGGAAATCGATTGTTATTTTGTTTTCCTGAGGCCAGTGCAAGAAAACTGCAATGACCAGTGGACAAATCTGTTTTCTGTACCTGTGTATGAATACACATGGCTATGAACTGCAATAGTTTCCTTTAGACTAGTGATCCCCAACCAGTGGCTCACATGTTGCTCACCAACCCCTCGAATGTTGCTTCCAGTGGCCTCAAAGCAGGTGCTTATTTTTGAATTCCTAATTGGAGGCATAAATACCAGGTATAATGTCAATCAGAGCCTCCTGTAGGCTGTCAGTCCACATAGGGACTACCTAATGGCTAATCAAACCACTTATTTTGCACCACCTTGGAAAAATGTTCCTGCTTTCATTGCCAACAACTTTTACATTTGACGAATACTCACAGGTAAAAAAAAAAAAGGGTTGGGGAGCCCAGTCTTATAAAGGTATAGATTATGTGCAGAGCTCATTCCTTCTGTTGCTCAGAAGGTTGTTGGTGGGGAAATGCAAATGGGACCACTTTTACACAAATTCAACTTTAAGGTTAATGGCCACATAGATTATTAGGACCATGACAGGGAACTAGAAGGTTGTAATCACCCATTTAATTCTATGGCAATCACTTAAAAGTGAGGATGCACTTATTATTAGCCAATAGTCATATAGAAACATTATTGTTTTCAAGCAACACAAAGGACCTGAGTTCACAGGCAACTGGAAAGAGGCACAGGGAAGGAAAGAAGCAGAACAGAATTATAAGAAGTTCAAATATGCAATGTTACAGCTAGATATATGGAATATGATCTGTACATTAAAAGGTGTATATCACTTTTAAAAGGACTGGGACTGAAAGGGAGTACTAGAAAACTTCAGCCCGATGAGCACTTGGGGGTTAGCTGTTGACCTTATGCTCAGCCTAGCTGTTGACCTATAGTCATGTGGGACTAATTCTAAGCAAGTTTCCAATATACATTCATCAAAAAGTATTTGTTTGTAAAAGTTATTGCTATTGTTCTGACTAGCTTGATATGCTGTATCGGTAGTTAGTTCTGCTTCCATCAAAATGTAATTTACCACAATGCTTGGCTTGTTCTGTGATTAACTGGAGAATAATCTACAGTTAAGTCATACTTGGCTATATTTGGTTTGGCAGTTTAGCTGCTTTTGAAAATACTACTTGGACACGTATAGCCAAATCAGTGGCCCACTTAAGACAGATAATCCTGTCATCCTGATGGAGGATGATCTGCCCTGATGACCACATTTTGCCCAAAAGAAATGGAGGAACCACATCTCTGTGGCTACTATCACTTCCTGCTGTTCTAATTGTTAGTGCAAGCCTGTATATGGTTGGATGTGCCCACAATATCATTTAGGATTAAACCCTCAGCGTCACAAACAAATAGCAAACACCAATAGACACCAATAGAATAGAAGGCCATATTGTAATAGGCTGCATCTTACCATATGTTGTTAAAGGAATTGATCAGTGTAAAAATAAAAGCTGGGTAAATAGATAGGCTGTGCAAAATAAAAAAAAGTTTCGACTACAGTTAGTTAGTCAAAAATGTAATGTATAAAGGCTGGAGTGACTGGATGTCTAATATAATAGCCAGAACACTACTTTCTGCTTTGCCCTTCTCTTGGTTTATACTGATTGGTTACCAGGCAGTAACCAATCAGTGATTGGGGGGGGGCACATGCATCATAACAGTTTGCTTCTGAACCTGATGTGCATGCTATAGATCAATTGCGAACTAGCTGAACAATTTTGTCCCATGTGGCCCCCCTTCAAGTCACTGACTAAAGGTGGCCATACATGGGCCGATAAAAGCTGCCGACAGACCGTGTCGGTAGCTTATTGGCCGTGTATGGGGCCCCCCGACGGGCTTCACCGATCGAGATCTAGCCGAAAGTCGGCCAGATCTCTATCGGATGGGACAAAAAATCCTGTCGAAACGCGCCTGCATCTATTCGTTGATGCGGTCCCGCAATTCGACCACCCATTGCTATTCGTTAGGATCCGATCGTTGGGCCCTAGGGCCCACGATCGGATCAGCCCGATATTGCCCACCTCAAGGTGGGCATATCGGGGAGAGATCCGCTCGTTTGATGGCATCGCCAAACGAGCGGATCTCTCAGTGTATGGGCACCTTAAGAGTTAGAGAATTGAAAAGCAGGAAGTCGTGCTCTTTTTGAAAGAGTGACCGTATATACAACAGTTTATAGATTACATGTATTTCTTACTGTTTACATATTTTTACACTGAACACAGAAAGCTGCATGGCACTGCTGAAGTCTTAGCTGAGGAGACATGGATTCTGGAGCTAGCCAAGCAATGAAGTAAACAAATAAATAAAAATTGCTGTATACTGTAAAGTTACTTAAATAAGACACATTCTGTTTGCCTATTGCTTTAATTGGGAAAATGTATGCATGTCTGTCGCTGTGACAGAATGCTCGCTTATACAGATAGCTAGAATCTCAGCCATAAAGCAGGGCAGGACGGCTGTTTACAAAGGGTATCAGATAGGATCAGTGCCACTGTGACAGAATACGGTTATAAAGAATGCTGTTTTGAAAGAACAAGCAACAATACTCAAGTACAGCACTTTATACCCAAGAGTTACATTGTTTTTGACACAGATACATACAGCTTTTTCATTTGATTACAGTATTCAATTGTTTCAATGGATGTGAAGCATGCAAACAGTATATGCTTCCCCTGCTTGCAAAAAAAAAACGAAAAAAAAACCACACATTTAACATTTTAGCAATATATAAATTATATGTTAGAGTGATGTAGACAAAAATGTTATTTTAAACTATTTGCATTTGCAAACCTGACCTCTCCATCTTCCAGCCTGGCACTCAAAACATGGCCTGGTTGCTAGGATAAGTGGGACACTAGCAACCAAATAGTTTAAATTACAAACTGGAAACCTACAAAAACGTACAATTGCTCAGGGTGTTTTTCTAAGCACGTTTGCAATATATAATTTTTCCGTTTTTAACTGTATTTTATATTACATTTTTAACAGTGCCACCTGCTGGTCAGTTCCTGTAACTGTAAAGTCAGAAAGAAAACAGAAGTTTTCTGATGTTGCTCTGCTCAGAAAAGAGATCAGAAGCCTCAGATGTCTTTTCCCATCTCCTTCCTGAGCAGAAAAACTTTAGACAACCAACTTTCTGTTTTCCATCTGAAGTTATATCTCTGAATGTACAGTTATAGGAACTGACCAGCAGGTGGCGCACAATTATAAAGGTATGGGATCAGTTATCCAGAAACCCATTATCCAGAAAGCACTGAATTACAAAAGACCATCTCCCATAGACTTCATTATAAGGAAATAATTCTAATTGTTAAAAATTATTTCCATTACCTCTGTAATAATTAAACAGCACCTGGTACTTGATCCCAACTAAAATATAATTAATCCTTATGGAGGCAGCACACTCCTATTGGGTTTATTCAATGTTTAAATTATTTTTTAGTGTTCTAAGTATGGAGATCCAAATTATGGAAAGACCCCTTATCTGGAAAATCCCAGGTCCGATCATTCTGGATAACAGGTCCCATACATATACTGACAATTAAATACTTTAAGGAAAACTATACCCCTCAAACAATGTAGGTCTCTACAAAAATATATTGCATAAAACAGCTCATATGTAAAAGCCGGCTGCATGTAAATAAACTATTTTCATAATAATATACTTTTTTTTAGCAGTATGTGCCATTGGGTAATCCTAAATAGAAAACGGCCATTTTAAAAAACAAGGGCCGCCCCTGGGATCATATGATTCACAGTGCACTCAAACATGCCAAACAAACTATACTTGTTAGGTCACATGAACCAATTAACAGACAGAGTTCTGTTTTTTTCTTTCTCTTACAGTTAAGAGTTGTAGTATTTCTGGTCAGGTGATCTCTGAGGTAGCACACAGACCATAACAAAATGGTGGTTCAAGGCAAGAGACCTAAAAGTGCAATATTTACATAAATATATGTTTGATAAGATTCTTTAATATGCCACTTAATTTGATCTAAACTATCTTTTGCTCAAGTATTCATTTTGGGGGTATAGTTTTTCTTTAAATACCTCTAAACTGAAAAAATAATGTAAATTGCAAAAGTGCTTAGAAGAGCACTCTGAGAAACTTTACATTCAGTTTTTATGTTTATTTATCCTTTAAAGGAATTGTTCAGTGTAAAAATAAAAACTGGGTAAATAGATAAGCTGTACCAAATAAAAAAATCTCTAATATAGTTAGTTAGCCAAAAATGTAGGCTGGAGTGACGATGTCTAATATAACAGAACACTACTTCCTGTTTTCAGCTCTCTAATTCTGAGTTAGTCAATGACTTTAAGGGGGACCACATGGGACACTGTTGTTCAGTGAGTTTGCAATTTATCCTTAGCATGCAGCTCAGATTCAAATGCAAACAGCTATGACAGCCACTAAAGTCTCCAATCAGTGAAAAACAAGAAAGTTGCAAAGCAGGAAGTATAGTTCTGGCTATTATGTTAGACATCCAGTCACTCCAGACTTTATACATTACATTTTTAACTAACTATATTATAAAAATATTTATTTTACACAGCCTATTAACCCAGTTTTTATTTTTACACTGAACAATTCCATTAAGGATTAAAGCCCAATTGCAAATTTGTCTTGCAATATCACTGTCTGCATCACGTAAAACAAACATTTCATGGACAAAAACTACTTCTAAAGCTGTACAAGGAAAGAAGCCTAAATTATTGCAGTTAACTATTCATTTGCAATTATAAACAGCACAAAAGAACTGAAGCATCTACCCCCATGATATTGTACATTTATTAACGGCTCCAAAATTATTATGATAGGAGATGTAATGTTAAAATAATGGGGGGGGGGGGGGAGAGAATTTGTTAGCCACCTCCAGTACCCCAGTTGGTGCTCAGCATTTTAAATAAAAATTAACCATCCGGGGTACGATGTTCTGAGCACCACACTATTCTATACTTTGCCTAATGAAATTGGATGCATACCCTGTACAGAAAATGGCAAAGCCATTCTGTATTGGACATGCATTTGTGCAAATTGTCTCAGAATATCAGTCTATACATCATACTAAAAGTTAATTCAAAGGTGAACAAACCAATTAAGAGATTTGGAGAACTGAAAATGCATCACGAGGAACAAAAACTGTTACTACATGGATTTGAATTAATAAGCAATAGAATGGGTTCTGGTAAACTATGGAAACACACACATACATGACTGGTACAACATTCTATCTATATATATATATCTATATATAGATATATAAATATTTTGTAATATTTATATGATATTGAGAAGTGCCTTACAGATACAACAAGAAGTTCTCTAAACTGTTGCATTGTTTAGCAAAATAGCAAACTGCAATAATGTGATTTCACCAGTGATTTATGAAAAATATTTATTAAAGAGAAAAAAAAATGAATACAATTTAAAATTGCAATGACATCAAGCTTCCAGAAAGCAGGGCTTTAGACAACAGCAAGATCCCAAACTATAAACACACGCATTTGTGTGTGTATCCATGTTATTGGCGGTGGTGGTGGATTTGTTGATATATAACAACCTAAACTAATACAGACACCCAGTGGGGCTGAGGATTTTACCAATGCTCCATTTCTTAGCAATTTTGTCAGTAAAACAGGCAAAACGGATCCCCAACACGAGAATTATTCAGAAGTCAGTTTTACAGGGAAAGCTGCTTAGAATTATAATTTAATTAGGCAAAGGTGTTTTTGGTTGGCGTTCCCCTTTCAGATGATTGCGCATAGACAAACAGCAGCACCTTCAGCCTTACTGAAAGTCCTTTTTGGCATGAACTAATTCTATTGTTGTGCTAGCGTTGTATAGTCACATGGCAAATTTTGTCGTAGGCAATAAATCTTCGCTACCATTGGTGATAAGATGTATCTGGTCTCTTTCCTACGGCTAACATTCAACATGTGTTTGCTTTTCAAAGCCGCCCAAAGTTTCCTCGCAAGTAAACTTCGGACAACTTCATGCCGAGTATGTTTCACCATCAGTTATTTAAATATTAGCTAGTGGAAAGGAAACAAAAGATGTCTTGAATTATCACGGCAGCAAAATGTCATTACCCTAAGGGTTATTTCAGACCGAATGTGCTTCTCTATATTGCCTGATAGTTGCTGCTATTACTGACAAGCACTTGCAGGAGTGAGCAGCATATACGTTAATGACGGGTAGCAGGTTACTTATAGCATCACAGGTGTTATTTCCTTAAGGGAAAATATACAATAAGGGCTTCTGCTCATTTATTGTCATATAGAGGGTCGGACTTGGTCAACAGGACATCAGGGAAAAAAAAAACTCAGTGGGCCCTGGCCCCATCCCTGCACAAAGGCTGGCCTCCCTAACTGGCTAGGACCACAAGCAGAAAAAGTTATGTGGGGTCGTAGGGGCTTTGTGCCAGTGCTGTGTGGGGGCCCTGAAGCAGCAGACTTGGGCCCCCCCATCCTGACACTACACATACAGGCCAAACATTATGATAGTAAAAATGGTGCATAGTTCATTCTAGACATTATTCTACTACACTAATCTACAATATTGCCCCATTTAGCTGAAGCAATATATATATATCCATACCTATATGCCTAGAATGGAGCACCCTCGTTTATTTGCTGCTCCCTAAAGCAGGAATACTACAACCCCAAGTGTTTGTAGGACTAGTAACACCAACAGCTCACACCGTTCATTTCTGGTCTGTACATCACTGATCATCATTTATGCTTTTCTACAAAACTTCTTTTAACAAGTAGAAATGCTACTTGGATGTTCCATGCACACACACTAAGAGGCAAATTTATCAAGGGTCGAAATTTTTTATGGTCCAAACTGTAAAATTAGAATAGCTACTCAAATTCGATTCGTTTTTTAAACAAATTTGAATTAGATTTTCAAGATTTATCATACTCTGGCCCTTACGAACTTGATTTCAACTATTCACCACCTAAAATCTGCCAAATTGCTGTTTAAGTCAATGGGAGAAGTCCAGGGATCAATTTTGAGTTGTTTGCCTTCCTGACATTCAAGTTTTTGTTTTTTTTTAAGAAAAACTCGAATCGAGTTTTTAAAAATCAAATCGAATTCGATTCGAGTTTTTGAGATGATTTAATCGATCAGAGTTTGAAAAAGAAATAATTTTATTAAATTTCGATTGGTCGAATTTCGAATTTATGGGAGTTTGTAAAAACACTCAAATTAATTTGAAATAAAAAGTGCCTCTAAGTCAGATGCTTAAGGGTTGCAGCTCCACATACAGAAGAATGCTGCCAGTGGTCTGTATAAGCCACATTATAAATAAATACAATCTTTGGGAAATTAAGCTAAAATGCTTGGTTCCTGTACATCACACTAGCACATTCCACAGCAACAAATTTCTTCTATTCAACTACAACACCACTATCAACAATCTGTGGCTTTGGGACGCAGAAGGAAGTGTAGATCTGCAGTACCTACAAACTACAACTGGGAGATGAATGCTATATGCACGCTATAGTTGAAAAAATTTAAATAAACCTAGTTAAAGAGGCACTGAACCTTCAAATTAACTTGATGAAGACAGTGATTCTGTTTGGAAGTTCAGCAGTAATGTGGTTGCTAGCATCCAATTTACTCTAGCAAACCAGGCAAGGGTTATAACAGGAGACTGGAAGATGAACAGAAGTTGGCCTGAAGCCTCAGAGAATAACAGCTTTTTGGCTGCCGGGGACAGACACCCTCACGAGAAAGCTGGAAAGGTAGAAAAGGACAGCAAATAAACAAAAACTACAAGAAAAATGAAGGACAATGAAAAGTTTAGGACTGAACCTGATGCCCTCCTGCTCACTTGAAAGTCTGCATTCATCTGAAAGGTCTGATTGGACATATCTAGTTTAGAGCAAACACCTTGAACGAAACCAATGGGTAGCACCTAACCTTTTCACTACTCATATACATACACAAGTTACTAGTCACGTGTGCAGGATTTGCAATGAAAACAATGATCAATCACATTAGAATGTCTATAGAGATAACTGCCCCAAAGCTTGGTTCCTCTGTATGTACTACAACAGAGTGTCAACTTACACTGTACCCAAATTTCGGCAGTCTCTGCACCTATTCAATCGTGCACAACACAATATTTATATTATATCTACAGTTCCAGTTTTCCAAAAGCACCTTAAGACTTGTGGAGGGCACACGTTTCATATACAAATTATTCCATAAAAAAATAAAACTTTTTTTATTTTAAACAATCTAATCTCGGCATTGATTACATTTACAATAAGTATGATTAGACTTATGGTAAATACGAATGCGAAGTTCAAATACAGTAAAAGCCTTTAATATAAAATGCTAGTCATGTTAAACAAAGGACTGCACATACTATATACAAGCAAAATGACACTAGCAGAACAGTTAAAATGAAGTGGTTTCACTGGTGACATTAAAAAAATCCTAAAATCATAAGTACAATGCATGTCCGTGATAACTCGTTTATTGTTGGAATAGCAGGAGCACTGGGGGTTTCAATAAACTATCACTGAAGACTGCATTGATTTGGAAAGAAATGAACCACATCCATTCTCCAAATTCAGAGCAACATGTAGTTTGAAGATCTAATAAGAAAACAATGATCCCTGTAAGCTATTAAAAATAATTTCTGGTGTGTATATATGTATTTATATATTTATATATAGATTTATATTAAAACAAAAGAAACACAAGAAGAGAACTTAATAGCTCACTAACATTTTTTCACTTTTTTCTATAAATTTAAATGCTTTAATTACATTAATCTACATTACCATTATTAAGTAGCAACTCTGTGTCTATATTACTGCATCAAGCCAATAAACACTTAAATGCACTTCACAGCAAAAGATTATGTAAACTTTATTTTTTTTTTTATTTGTCTTTTTATTTTAGTTCTGCTTATCCTTCACAATCCCAAGGCTTAACCACATGCCAGATGCAGTCATTAGGTTAAATGGAGGCAACCGTCAATTGCCTTTCTCAGTAATGGGTGGAAAAAGCTGGCTTTGTGGTATTAACCAGTTGGGATGTTAGTGTGCCCAAGGGGTTAACTGCCCTCTGTAGTGGTTTCCTGTTCAATAAGCCTAGATATGGGTAAATGCAGGCCCGTTGGGTGATGTTGACCTGCAACTCACAGCACCCCGACAGTCAAAGGCTGGTAGTTTTAGTCTCAGTCTGTAGGGCCTGTGCTTGCCCATACTGATTTTACTATTCCAATGCCACAAAGGCCAGTAAGAACAGTTGGCAGGCCAGTTTTTGCATTGCAAGGACATTATGAAATACGACAAAGCCATAAATGCTTAGAACAGATTAACTTGACAAAATAAAAGTTTATCTATTTGTTTTTTTCTTCGAGCAGCTCCAAACCTGAGTATTGTAAGGTTATAACTAAACATACAAGAATGTATGTACATTTATTCTCCACTCCCTTGTAAACAGTTGCCTGTGTAGTCTGTTTCCATCCCTTTATCTCTGACATGCATATCATACATACACTTTAAATATACAAAAAGGAAAAAAAATGTGCACTCGCTCAAAAATCTAAGCAACAAAGAAATGTTGGCCACACTAATGAAAATCATAAATAAGTTATGTTCGAAGTATTCTATAGGCCTGGATGCAGCCACCCATTCCAATGTTCATATAATCTTTGAAATACTGAGTTTTTTTTTGTTTTTGTTTTTTGCACCGTTCATGCGATTACAGTATTTATAATACTATCATATGTGGAGATAAAGACATTTTTACTAGAACCACTTCTTTTCAGATCGAAGGGTCAAAGCAGCACTTAAATTAACTGTATTAAATCTGCGGCAACAGACGTTACCAATGTTAAATCAGGAAGTTCCTGTACTAACATTTATTAAATTAAAAAAAAAAAAATTTATGAAAAAAAAAGGAGGGGGCTCCTCTATCATAAATCTAAATAGCTAAATCACATGTTCATTCCTTGAGCACTTAACAGGGAATCCAGCATGTCGAATGTATCTTTGTAGTCCATATGCTGGCTGTTTGCACCGTACTCGTGACTGGCATCAGGGCCGTTGCTCTCCACTGGCTTCTTGTCCAGTTTCACGAGGGTGCTGAGATGCCCGTAGCCCACCTGGTATGTGACAGGGGGAGGAGGGGGTAAGGGATGGTTAAGAATAGAGTTGTGAGAGGATATATACTGCTTAACAGAGGAAGAACTAGTAGAACTACCTGAAGTTTTGGAACTTTTGCTCATTTTGGAGTGGTGGTTGTATGAGGCATCATTGGAATGCGGCCTCTTTCTTGAAGAGCTGGAGCTGCCGCCATCACTAGGCAGGGCAACAGGACTCCTCAAAACGGTTGGTTGCAATCCATCCATGCTAAGCTTATTGCTACTATTGTTACTCCCACTGCCAAAGTTATGTAAATGGGAATGCTTGTGGCCGCTACTGTGGTGTCTGTTGGAAGAATGCTCTTTGTGCCTCTCTTTGTGTTCCTTGCTCAAGTGCGGACTTGAGTGTTTGCTCTTCCCGCTGCCCTCATCGGACGAGCTGTGTCTGTCTGCTGAAGATACTTTTATTTTCATTTTCAACTCCTCTTTGCTTGCACCTCTTTCTGTTGGAGGAATAGGTATCCGCAATTTCAGAGAACCAGTTTTATCCTTTTTATCAGAGGAGTGTTTTTCAGTCTTTTCATTTGCAAGAGGAATTTTCATTTTAATAGGAGATGTAACAGAACCACTTGCAACTGTTTGGCTGTGCTTTTTGTACTGCTCGTGGCCTGGAGGATATTGGTCCCTTGAATCAAGTTCAACAGTTTCAAGCTTCCGTTTCTCCCTATACTTGTCCAATGACATTTTGTGTGATATAGCCAGTGACGGAGCATAGACCTGTCCGTGGTGCTTGCCACTGCTGGATTTATGAGCATGTTCTGATTTAACAGTAGAATGTTCAGAGCCTTTGTCAGACCTATGATGTAGCCCAGAGTGAAGCTGTACAGCAGCCCCTTGCTGAAAGTACTGTGGAACTTGAAGGACACCTTCTGGTTTCTGGCTATAAATTTGGTCAGTCCTATGTTGTTCTTGATGTTGAGGCCATTCATGGTGAGACCCCATATTATAAGATGTACTTGGCATTGTAGAAGTCAGTAGTGCCATTTCCTCGGGATTGTGACTTGTCTGGAGAGGCTGGTTCCCTGAGTTCAAAGCTACTGGAGCTGGAAATGAAGTGGATGCCTTGGGAAAGCTTGCAGTTACCGGATCCACTAAAATGGAATTCTGCTCCAGGGATGAACTAAGGAGAGAATTATCAAGCTGGCCATCTGATTTTGGTTTCCTGGCAGCCTGGTTTGCCTAAAAAAAAAAAAAAAAAGTCTTAAATGAATGCCAACACCCACAGGATTTTCTAGCAGCTTAAATGAATCACACTATTGAGGATGGAAACATATAAATGGTGTGAATCCCAAATAACCCCTAATGTGCTACAGTATTTCTTTGATTACTTTAAGGGAACCTTCACTTGAGATTAATGATATGCTGGGGAATATGAAAATTAAGTGGGACTAATATCCAATGTAACTGGTGTCCCAATGTGCTGGGGTCCAGCCACTATGTGCACAGTTTGTAGGTTGTCACCTTCACTGTGTGGGTCTCCTTCTAAACTCCCAAATACATAGAGGCTAAATGGTTACTAAAAAATGTAACCATTGTTCGGGTAGGGGTACTGATTGCACAGGGACTGATGTGAATGATTTACATTAATTTTAAAGAACATAAATAACATGCCAGCAGTAAGTAAATGTTAATAATGTAGACTATAACAAGAAGCTCATAAGCCTATTAGTGCAATTAGGTTTGAGTGCTCAAAAACTGCATCGATCAGTGTATGCCAGAAAAAAAATTGAGAATGATTGTGTTTTGTCATAGTGGTTTCTCTTTACCCTCCAGTTTCGAATCCTCTTTAATCTACTAGGAGTTTTTTCCAATATTTGCAAAAATTCATGTGTTAACTCTGCAAAGAAAAATACAAGAAATGTTATGTGCAGATGAAAACACAAAACTTCATATCACAAACATTACAGCCTCTATAATCTGCATGACTCCCATGCCAAATGGAATTTAGAGTCAACACTGGTGTTCCGTTACCAAAGACAGTCAAAGCAATATTTATCTAAACCCCAGAAGAATTTACATAACTACATAGCATACCATTACATACCCATGCAATTGTAAGTGCTTGAGGCCTGGTCTAAGTAAATTGCAGCTGTTCAAGCATTGCTTAAATATGTTAGAGAATGGTCAGTTCTAAGCAACTTTTCATTTGATCTTCATTGTTTATTTTATAGTTTTTTTTAATTATTTGCCTTCTTCATCTGACTATTTCCAGTTTTAAAATGGGGGTCACGCACCCCCATCTAAAAACAAATGCTCTGTAAGGTTATTGCTACTTTTTTTATTACTCATCGTTCTATTCATGCCCTTTTCTATTCATATTCCAGTCTATTATTGAAATCAATGCATAGTTGCTAGGGTAATTAGGTCTCTAGCCACCAGCTTACTGAATTTGCAATATGGAGAGCAGCTGAATAAAAACCTAAATAACTCAAATACCACAAATAATAAAAGACGAAAACATATTTCAAATTGCATCACAATATCACTCTCTACATCAAAATCAAAATTAATTCAAAGGTAAACAAACCGTTTAAAGCCAGACAATTAAAATTATTTCTGAAATGTAGTACAGGTTCCAGAATGCTTGGAACTTGGGGTTTTCCGGATAACAGGTTTTTCCATAATTAGGATGTTTATAGCTTAAGTCTACTAGAAAATCATGTAAATATTAAATAAACCAATTAGGCTAAAAAAATAAATCATTTTTAAAAACTTGGAATATTTGTATAAAATGGAGTCAATGGGAGATGGCCTTTCCATTATTGAGCTTTCTGGTAAATGGGTTTTCAGATAACGGATCCCATACCTGTAACACTGATTTGTTTAGTGTATTTCTCAAGCTGTATACAGTGTACTAAAAGCAGATGTAATCAATGCAATTTTCATTAGATTGATTTAGCTTACAGGAATCTCATCTAACAGACATTGTCCCAGTGATTATCTATTATTTCACAACTTACCATCCAGAAGCTCTAATGTAACAGTCTGGTCCACATATTCCCACCAGTGTTTTCCATCTGTTGAAACTGGGATCTCCCAGTTGGACCACTTGCACGCCAGGTGAATGCATACACATGCAATTACTGTTGGCTTGTGTTGAAGGCAGAATGTAGTGAGATGCAGACTGTTAAAAAGAATTAAAACAAAACCCCACATTAGATAACAGTTACTTAAGGACAAATATGTAGCCATGCAGATTTTAAGACTTCTACTGGATCGAAAGTCAGTATATGAAAAAGGTATCCTCTTACGTCTGAATAAAAAAAATTATACTAACTAAACCATTGGCTGAGAGCAGTACCAATAAAATATATGGACCATGGCATGACCATACACTAATATATGTGTATGTAAAAATGTCCAGATCTTAAGGTATACAATCCTGAATGTGCGGTTTGTGAACAGTTTGCGAGATGGTTTAATTTGATCACAATACTTCCTACTGAGTCTTGCTATAACAGACACTGAAACGATGAGGAATTCTCCTAACCTGCTGAAAGAAAGAACAGATTTGAAGTTCTTGCGATACGTAAACTGATACATATGTCAATGTAACAGTGGCATATACTTTAATGATACCGCCCCTAAATGCCCTTCTAACAATGAACTTTACGAGATACAAAAAGGGGCATGCAGTTGCATTACAAGGTAACTCAGTCAGTGCTATCAATCTGCTTGGTACCAACTGGGCAAGTGAGTAAATTCACACAAATTGGCTAGGTATTATATTATATTTCAAAAATGAATGTCACATATATACCTAAATCCTTAGCAAACTGAATAACTTCTTGTTTTATGGGAGAAATCTATAGGCTACTTCATACAACTGTTGTAGTTGGAGATACCTCTCAATTAGGGATGCACCGAACCCAGGACTCAGCCTTTTTCAGCAGGATTCGGATTCAGCCAAATCCTTGTGCCTGGCTGAACCAAATCCAAATCTTAATTTGCATATGTAAATTAGGGGAGGGAAATCACATGACTGTCTCAAAACAAGAAAGTAAAAAAAAATTCTCACGTTTTCCTTTCCTGTCCCTAGTTTGCATATGCAAATTAGTATTTGGGTTCGATTCGGTATTTGACCGAATCTTTCACAAAGGATTCAGGGGATTCGGCACATCCCTACTCTCAATAGACAACAATTACAGCTTCCAAACCCACATAAAACTTGCTCTGCAAAATACTTTTATGCACTCTGGAAAAGATAAAGTTGCCACACTAAAACATATCCCCAACTACAACCTACTTGGTTTTCTCGCTAACAACGCTACAAAGAATTCTGCACCACAGCAGCTTGCAAATATAATTGCAGATTAAACACAGCAGGTGCTGAGAGACTAAATATGCCGGAGACTACACAAAGAAACAAATAATCTTACAGATAAGCCATTGTATATTGGAAGATATGGGAAAGAATGTTCAAAAAGCAATATAAACAAAATTGACAAATTTCAAACCAACTAAATCAAATTCTATGACTACATATTTCAAGGGAAAAAATCTGGCCAATTTTTATGTTCTATAACAAGTGTTTTCTGATAATTACAAGAAGTGACCAGCACTGATAAAAAGTAGCTGTATTCACAGTCCTTAAAGTTATTTTAATCATGCCATCTTTAATGGAGATTTCATTGCTTACAAATCCCTTTAAAAATTCTGAAAGTGAATTTCAAAAGGAAAAACAAAAAAATGCACAAATTACAGAAAATAAAAATCAAAAGTTTAAAGAAAAAAAGCACAACTTAGAAAAGAGACGTGGTAGAGGAAACATTGGAGAATATTGGAGAATAGATCCTACACTGAATCTAGATTCTGAGTCCTTTAAAATGGAATTGTGAAATATGTGCAAGATGAATTAGAAATGAATTGTTCATCTTTCTTGCATAGTTGGTTTGAAAAGACTAAAATGTTTTTAAATGCCAATACAAAACTATAATGCATCTTGAGAAAGTAATATGTTAAGCTTGTTTTTGATATGCAATACTATAAAGTTCTTAAAGTATCTTTATACTTACCAAGATGCTCTAGGGTAAGTTTAGTTCTTTAGATGCTATTCGGGGCTACCAGATTTAGTTCTATGCACTCAGAATCAAGAAACTGATCAGAAAGCAACACTACATTTCTTATTATGCATTCCACCCCTTTGTGTCAAAGGCCCTTCTCCAATACAGCACATTACACACAGGAGAGAGACCAGGCCACTGGAAATAGCCTAGCCCACCCTATGTACCAAGGCTAGTAAGACACAGGCAGGGGACCCTGCAGTAAAGAAAACTATAGTGTGCTATGACAGTGCAACAAAGGTTCAGGATAACCACCTGTTGGTAGCCATGAAATAGGATGTCTGGGCCAAATCCTTGCTTGCTGTAAAAACAAGGGGGAGAGGGAGGAAAGAAAAAGGATATTAGTTATTTACTTGGAGAACATTTATGCAATATCAATGCACTTAAGTCTGGAAACAAATCTAATCTGAATCAAAAGGAAACTTAAAATTATTCTGACATGATTAAAGTAAACACATTTAGGTGTTCTCCAGGACATTATTTTACTGGAAAACCGTTTGAAAAACGATTTTCTAAAGGGGAACTATCGTGAAAATGAAAATTTAATATAAGCTTCATCATGCTGAAATAATAACTTTCAAAATATAATCAATTAAAATTTCTACATGGTTTCTGAAATTATTAAATTATCGTCACTATTCCTCTCTCTGTTTCTCTTTATTCTATCTTCATGCAGCAGTTGGGTGTCAGTTGACCAGATCCCAGATCGGGGGGGGGGAGGGGGCTTCCTTTCCTAGCAGATGAATTTGAGCTAACTCAAATAGCAGATTCCATAACAAACAAAATCTAACAAAATAACTGCCATTTGCACAAAAGGCATGTAGAGACATGATGTCTGGGGATTTTAATAGAGTGAGCTCTAATACATCTTCTAGGCAAAAGGAGCCCCCCTAAAAGATATAAAGAATCGAACTGAAAGAATATCTGACAGCCAACTCTCCTGCATGAAGAGAGAATGAAGAGACACAGATGCCGAGAGAGGAAGTGTGAAGATAAGACTGATTATTTCAGAAACCATGCAGAATTTCTAATTGATTGTATTTAGAAAGTTTCTTGTTTCAGTATACTGAAGCTTATATAAAATTTAAATTTTTGCTATAGTACCCCTTTAAATGTACAGCAGTCTGAATTTTCATGGTAAACTCAGTTTAGAAATAGAGTGAGGTTGCCATACTTCCAAAAATCCTGGGTTTTGAAACAAAAGAGTTGTCACTGTTCCCAGCAAAATTTGGTCCAGGAGAAGTCATGGATGAGATTACTGTAACTATGTCAGTAACTCTATGGGAGTTTTCACTAAAATCAGGAAAATTTCCACTATTTTTATAAATCCACTTCAGCCAAACTGTGAGCACATTTTTACCAAATTTATCAATAAATTTACTCAAAAGAAACTGGTGCGGGAAAAGACTCAATAAAATCATAAAACAATAATTGTATGATTTTTCTGGATTATCGCCCGAAAACCACTAATTCTTCAGATTATTGTATTAAACCCATTGATATTTTCCAATTGTAAATGGGACATCTGCCATTGACTTCTACATGACCTCAACAGGTCATTTATATTTGGCCTTAGCAGCATTGGGGTTTAATAAATCGTGAAGAATTCAACGTTTTTTTTCCACCGACCCAGAAAAAATAAAACGGACTTACGACATTTCAAAAGGCAGAACAACCAGTGTACAAAAAAGAAAGACAGATGACTACATTTACAAATAACTGTAAAACCTTGCAAATGCTTAATGAATGTACATTCGAAAGTTGCCTAAAAATAAATTCTCCCACAAGAACAGACAGTTTGTTAAGTTAACACAATACCTAACAGCTCAATAAAGGCATACGATGGTAAATACCTGCACAACAATAGCCCTAGCAACCAAAAAATTCATAAACCTCAAAAGAGATTAGATTACATAAGTCTACAAGATACTAACAGTAATTGTTTTAGGTAACTTAACTCCACACGAAGAACAAGTAGTACTGAAAGATACAGACCTCTTACTAATTGGGTACATTTTACGACATCTGTATGTGGATGCTCGATAGTGATCTCAAAACCTACAAGGTGGGGAAAAAACACAAACCATTTGTCATGGGTGCACAGCAAAGGACATAAATAATATTTATCCCACATAAAATGTTGAGTTACAAAGAAACAACACACAAGAAGTTGGACTTACCTAAGGTCTGCAACATTATAGTTTCAAGTGTTACCAGTTCTTGCGCTTGCTGTAAGTAAGCCTAAAACAGACAGTTGCCATTTGAGTCCAAAACACATGTATGCACTAAATGTTACACCTTTAAAAAGTAAGGTTACTTGCCATTTATTAACACTAATTATGGGGGTAATCAAAACAATAGTCTGCATAAAGAAACTAATTGTTTATGTCAACTCAAATCAGTATCCGTCTATCATTTACTATTCTCTGCACCGAGTGCTGGCTTTGACTACTGAAACACTAACAGAAGCCAGTGCTCTGCTGGTCAATACTCAAATTCCAAAGAAGTCTTGTATCCGTTGACTTCTATTACACTGACAACCCTTTAAATACAGCACTGTCTGGTGTGGTACTTACTTCACTCTTTGTGTCCAGCTGTGGCTCTACAGGATTAAGACAGGCATGGGCCACTTTAATAACATGTTCAAGTTTTCGTGGCTGTTCTTCTACTTTGGCAGCCAGGAACAACGCAGTAGGAGACATTACCTGGTCAAAAAAAAAAAAAAAAGAATATAAATATTATGCTAATCCTGGCTTGGAAGACACTGCAAAATACTGAATTTACCACAAAAAAAAGGAGTATCTTCAGTGTTCTTAGAATTTTCTCCTTGAGTTGCTTTTTTGTTTTGTTTTTGCAGTCAGCCTGATATCAAGACTGCTGAACATTTATTTGTCACCTTAATGAAGCCCCACCTAGAATTTTATGCTTCATGAAGTCATAGGAATATGGGATACAAAACATATTCACTGGCAAAGAATCACCAGAAATCTAAGGAACCTGGCATTATTTTCATGTAAAACTACACTGCTCCAATGTACACTATCTGATAGAACACTAATATCACCTAGTTCAGGTACAAATAGTATATGAATGTCTTTTAATGGTGCCAATGGTGCTTTTATAACTGCCACCCTGAATACAGTGATGTTTCTACAAAATCAACTTCTACCCAATAAATACAAAACAAGAAAAATAAATTCCTCATACTAAACAGCCCTCTAGTTCCCCATTAAAATAAGGTCACATTGAAAGAGGGAACAACAGACTTTTTATTCTTTGCAGACCTGAGAAGGAAATGAGCAGTCTCTTTAACTGGGGACCATGGTACACACTGCACACTTAAAGCTAACACTGCAAACAGCAGGCCTCTTTGAAGAAACTTAAGATACAGATACAGCATCTACTGTCAGGAACACTTGACAAGGTGCCTTCAGGGAAATGTGTCCTATAATTTAAAGTATGGCTACTTTGAAATATTAGCAAAAATTGTATCAATTCTAACAGCTGTCTTTAAATGGGTTATTCAACTTCCAAATTTTTCACCATAAACAGTCTTTTGGCAATTGTTTTCCATCTTTTATTTTTTAACGTTGTCCCAAAATTTAAGTTTAATGTTCCGGTCTAGTGTTTCAGTCTGGCAGCTCAGTGATTAAGGAGATTTTAGAATGGTTACAATTTGCTACATTTCTCAGCAGTGACTTTGGAATATTAGCAACTATTGAATGAATTCTAAGACATGCTTTTAATGAAGCTCAGGGATTCTGATCAGCAGTGACAAACATAAGAAACGTATCAACTAAATTTATCAATTCAGAACCGTTGGCAATCCCCTTCCAGAGCTGCTTTAGAAGGTGAAAAATGAAACTTTATACTTTAATATTAGAAAAACTGTCACAATTTCTGGTGAACTGTCTCAAACCAATTGAACTGAAAAAGTTTTGAAGGTGAAAAACCCCTTTAAAAGCAGTTAGAACCAACAGGGAAAAAAAAAGTGCCTAACTATACAAGGTGCTGCAGGGGTCCTCTGGTTCCACTGAAACCAACCCTTAAGCTTAGAATATACAATGGCATTGTTGAAAATGCCCCACTTCCTACTTTTAGGAACCCTCTATCTCTTTAGTACAAAAAATCCCATGTACAAACAAGAGATCCACGTAAAGTGTTCACCACAATGGCAGCAGAAGTACTAGACTGTCCAGCACAGAGCCCTAGTAGCTGAATGGAAGCAAATCCCATGAACCATAAGCCAACAGCTATTAAAAACCATCCCAGATCAGAAGTGGTTATAGACGTAAATGCGGCACCCTTGCAACAGTATCTTGACAAACTGGCAATCTGGGCAGCTGAGTGACAAATTAAATTCAATGTTGATAAATGTAAAGTCATGCACCTGGGATGTAAAAATATCCAAGCCACTTATACCCTTTATGGAACTGCACTAGGCAAATCCATCATGGAAAAGGACCTTGGAGTCCTTGTAGATAATAAACTTGGCTGTAGCAAGCAATGCCAGTCAGCAGCATCAAGGGCAAATAAGGCCTTGAGATGTATTAAAAGGGGCATTGATTCACTGCAGGAAGGGGGTCATCGGCCATTCCGATTAGAAGAAAGGAGGTTCTGGCTAAATATTCAGAAGGGTTTTTTTTTTTTTACAGTGAGAGCATCGAAGACACGGAATTCTCTCCCTGACGTACTGGCTAATATAAGATAGCGTTAAGAAGGGGTTGATGGTGTCAAGCAAGTGAGGGATTACAGGGTTATGGAAGATAGATCATAGTACAAGTTGGTCCAGGGACTAGTCCTATTGCCATTTTGGACTAAGGAAGGAACTTTTTCCCCTTCTGAGGCAAATTAGAGAGACTTCAAATGGGGCTTTTGCCTTCCTCTGGATCAACTAACATTTAGGCATGTTATATATAGACTTAAAAGGTTGAACTTGATAGACGTCTTTTTTTCAACTTAACTTACTATGCAACTATATAAATGTCATATATACTGGCGTGGGCAGACAGATGTCCAGAGTTTTGCCCATATAGTAGAGCTAGCAATAGCTATATAAAAATCAGGTAAATTTGGTTATGACCCAAGATTCAGAATGGCCATGCCTTGTTCCAATATAGATTTGTTACTGAAAGGATATGGCCATTGACTGTGCAATAGCCGAAATACAAAAAACAAAAATGGAATAGCTCAAAGGGTGTGTACATTGCTTTACAAAACAGAGTACATTTAGATGAGTCAAGCATTAAATGTTGGCTGCTCTGTTTCAGATTTTGGAAACAACCCAGCTTTTTAACCTCATGAGAATCACGATAAAAAGACATTTGCAATTCTATGGATAAAGTACCAGTCTAAAACAAGTGCATTTCATTAAGACTTTTGTTTCCTGTTTAACAAACAGGAAGTTGTACCTGAGCTATAGTTCTGAGATCACAGCTGGAAATGACAACTGCCCAAGCATAGGATAATGGGAAAAATTCACAAAGATGTCACACAACGATTCTGGGTGTTATAAAAACAGGACTCCCTACTGCTAGGAATCCATAGTGTACTCACAACTAAAAACAACTGTTGGTGATATCAATGAGACATAACATTGAGAATTCTATCACATACATCAGCAAGATGTCCAAACCAGCCAGAATCACTGTATGCCAATGCTCTAAATTTTATGTAAAAAATGAACGTTATTGACAAAAGCCTAATTCCAGCATAGACATGGAAGCAAAACCAAATCTGTAAACATTTAGAAATACAATGTTCAAGTTTTACAATATTAAAGACAGCTAAACACTGCCAATTTTAAGGAAGTAAAAAAGTTAATTAAAAAGAAATCACCAGCAATGAATGAGATGTTAGTTTTCTAAACATGAATAGAACAAAATAAAAACTTACATTTCTGTGGAATTTGGTAAAAGAATGATGCATATAGAATCTGTGCATGTAAACAATGGCGGTATTTATTGTCAGCTGAGATCTGTAAATGTATGGTTAAGGCAGAATAACACTACTGATAGTACAAGGTGAAAAGAAGCACATGTGATATAGTGATACCCAAACAAAGTGAAGCCCAAAAGAACATATCAGGAAATTTGCGTCTCAAAAGATGCTAGGGCAGACAAAGGCACAGACTCTTTAGCATGAGCAAGGATGTCCAAATGGAACTCTTTCGCTGTTACACTCAACAGACCATGGAGGAGGAGGATGATGAATGCAACAGCTGGATGAGTGAAGTCAGTGTTGTTTAGATTCCAGCATCAAAGACTTTAATGGGGGGGGGGGGTAGACAACCATATGAATACAAATATTCATGTTAATTATAGCACAAGTAGATTAGTAATCTGGCCACTGGGGGCACTCTGCTAGAGGGCGCTCATCAGAGCAAACATGGAATCTTCCACAGATGGGAACACAAAATATGTCTCCTCCGCACATAAACAAGGACAGAGTTATAAATCTGTGTACTGAGCTCAGAGCACCTCTTTTCTTTGAAAACAACATTTTGGGCACCCCCTCATTACACCCCCAGCTAATGTTTTAAAATTGTTTAGCGGCGAGCACAACTTTCCTGTTTTGCTAAAGTATAATTATATAAGGCTCCATAGGCGAAAAGAAATGAACGCAAACCCTGCATTATATTTCCCCTTTTAAATCATTTTCGGTAAACAACGGTTCCTTCAGCTCCAATATACCAGAATTATCATTATAGCACCATACTACGTGAAAACCTTCACCACTAGTAGCAGATGTTTGTGCTCAGGGAAGGCAGACTGAAGATAAATGAATGGCTGTAACTGGATGTAGTAGTTCTGTTCAGCACTGCTGCTTATTTCCCTTGAAGCCATGCTGAAGTCATTTTTGCAAACTGTTATTGAGCAGTCTTCTGCTACCATGTTTCAAAGGTTAGACCTAGTAGGACAAAGAACAACAAGAGACTGGTTTTGACAGCAGTTACAAATAGTGTAACTTTAAATACAGTGAATATACATATAGTGCGGGTACACTGGAAGTTACACCTGTTTACATTAGTCAAAAATCTCTTTGGGGGTTTATTTCCCCTTTAAACTTAAACCCACAGAGGGACAAGCCTAACTGTAAAACACATTGTTCGTGACCAACAAGCACAACAGTACTGAGGGCATTACATATAGCACAGAAACCCACAATTAGATTACCCTGCAACATGTAAAAGCCAAATTGCAGCATATAAAGGGCCCACCAGAAAGCCTGGGTGCTCAGTGCAGCTATTAGTGCAAGAGCCGTAGGCTCAAGATCGCCTGACCTACAATTAATTGAATCTCCGACTCTAAGCCCGACCAGGGCACATCCAACAACCACCCTCAGAGCCCTGTCCACTTTCCTGCTCAAATCCCGGCTCATGGATCCTATCTCAAATCACAAATCAAACCAACCCGCCCGCCGGTAGGGTTTCTCCGGCAGAACTAGGCCTCACACGCCGGACGGCAAAAGGATACACATTCAGCCGCTGCCCCATGTCCTGGACCAAGTTGGCGGCTTGCTGACGATACGATAATTCCTTATCCGCCTCCATCCCGCACTTTCTTGAAGGGCTGCTCTCCAATTGTTCCCGGGTGAAGTACCAGCGAGAGGCCGGCGCTCGGCAGTCCGCCATCATGGCACCAGCCGAACCCTATGCGTCACAATCACCGGAAGTGCCGTACTCACTGAGTCACAATCCCCGGATGTGCCGTACTCACTGAGACGGAAGTCTGGAGGCTCACGTGACGGGTCTACCATTGCGTCACCGTGCTTCTATTCACGTATACCTCTGATTCGTAGGGTTCAGCGCAATGCTACATTGCTTTTACCTCCCTCACGCAACAGACGTAGACACGCCCCTCAAAGAGTGCAACAACTAATAGCCAAGGTGTATGTTGCACGGCCGCAGGGCGGGGCTCATGTGTTGAATAAGCTAAATGAAAAAATGGTAAAATGGTAGTCTGGCAGTATGAGTGTGAGAACTTGGCCTAAAGTGGCAGTTTAATGAAAAAAAAAAAAACCTGGTCATTTTCAATTTTTAAAGTAGAAACGAGACTATTTTGGCATAATGATTGCTGGAATTGCACCTGTCCCCACTTGGCTGCAGTTCAAATGCAGAAATGTTGAGTAAGAGGACACTATCAGGCCACAAGGTAGCCTGTCTTCTTTCAATATACAGTCGCTTAAGCCTGTGCTATGCTTCCCTTAGGGTTGCCACCTTTTCTGGAAAAAAATACCGGCCTACCTATATATTTATCTTGTTTCCCTATTAATAACATTGGGATCACCTGGCAGGTGGCAACCCTACTTGTGCGCCATCTGTCTCTGATCTGATTGGCAAGTGTACTTAAAATGGTCATCCATGAGCAGATTTCTTTATATAAAACAACAGATTTTAGTATGAATTTATAAAATAGTCCACATATGGGCAGGTTTACTTAGCTCGAGTGAAGGATTAGAATGAAAAAAACTTCGAATTTCAAATTTTTTTTAACTAAAAATCGTTCGACCATTCGATAGTCAAAGTACTGTCTCTTTAAAAAAAAACAACTTTGACTACCTACTTCGGCACCTAAAACCTACCGAGCACCAATGTTAGCCTATGGGGACCTTACCCCATAAGCTTTCTAAGCTTTTTTTGATCGAAGGAAAATCGTGCGATCGATGGATTAAAATCCTTCAAATCGTTAGATTCGAAGGATTTAATCGTTCGATCAAACCAAATGCGGTAAATTCTTCGACTTCGATATTCGAAGTCGAAGGATTTTACTTCGATGGTTGAATATTAAGGGTTAATTAACCCTCGATATTCGACCCATAGTAAATGTGCCCCTAAGTGTTACATTGATGGGGTGAGAACAATCAGATCATTCTGACAAAATTGTCCCGACAGGTTTAACATTTTTGTTGTGATGGGACAATCAGATAATTATTGTTTAATGATCGTTCACTGAGCATGTCTTTTGCAAAAGTAAACAAAGGCATGGAACCATTTCTGAATATATGTATATATCTTGTAGCCAACATGACAAAGAAATTACAAAAATCTCCTCATGTATCGTTAACCATGGATGTCTGAATTGTTTGTTTAAAGGGAACTCCACAAAAACATAACTTGTGCTTTTTGAAAAGTAAACATAATTTCAAGCAACTTTGCAATATACATCAATTAAAACATATGCAGACTTTTCGTGATTTCTAATGGTTTCTGACAGTTCCCTAAGCCTAGCCCCCTGCTCTCCCGCTGATCTGTCTGACTTTGCTGAGCTGGCTGACTACTGTTACTTTGTATCAGCAGCCATCTGTCCTCAGCCTGCATCCTCCAAACCCCACAATTCCCTGCACACATGATTTCAATAAGGAAAGGAACATCACAGTGCAATGCATTGTGGGTTGTGTAGCTCCTGCATGCTGTCTGTAAGCTGTTTTAGTCCCTCATTCCCTGCTAGGATTTCAAATGATGTAGAAAGGGAAGAACTGTTAAACAGCTGGATTTCAGCATTTATTCATACTTTTTGAAGAAACAGGTAACTGTGATGGATATATTAGGGGTTTCTGTGTTATGTGGGCCTCTTTATTAAATTTTGGTTTGGAAGCCAGAGTTCCCCTTAATATTGCTTAGCTAAGAAACCTGCCCATGTATGGCCAGATTTAAACTGTGCCAGTCGGAGTGTCAGAAAGCTCCTGAACATCCCTAACCAGGGGAACTGCACCAATGAGGTGAGTTACATAGTTACATAGTTAAATCAGGTTGAAAAATGACAAAGTCCGCCAAGTTCAACCCCTCCAAATGAAAACCCAGCATCCATAAACACACCCCTCCCTACTTTCACATAAATTATATATACCCATATCTATACTAACTAGAGTTTAGTATCACAATAGCCTTTGAAATTATGTCTGTCCAAAAAATCATCCAAGCCATTCTTAAAGGCATTAACTGAATCAGCCATCACAACATCACCCGGCAGTGCATTCCACAACCTCACTGTCATGACTGTTAAGAACCACCCACGTTGCTTCAAATGAAATTTCTTTTCTTCTAGTCTAAAGGGGTGGCCTCTGGTACGGTGATCTACTTTATGGGTAAAAAGGTCCCCTGCTATTTGTCTATAATGTCCTCTAATGTACTTGTAAAGTGTAATCATGTCCCCTCGCAAGCGCCTTTTTTCCAGAGAAAACAACCCCAACCTTGACAGTCTACCCTCATAATTTAAGTCTTCCATCCCTCTAACCAATTTAGTTGCACTTAGTCTCTGCACTCTCTCCAGCTCATTTATATCCCTCTTAAGGACTGGAGTCCAAAACTGCACTGCATACTCCAGATGAGGCCTCACCAGGGACCTATAAAGAGGCATAAGTATCTTTTCATCCCTTGAGTTAATGCCTTTTTTTATGCAAGACAGAACTTTATTTGCTTTAGTAGCCACAGAATGACATTGCCCAGAATTAGACAACTTGTTATCTACAAAAAACCCTAGATCCTTCTCATTTAAGGAAACTCCCAACACACTGCCATTTAGTGTATAATTTGCATTTATATTATTTTTGCCAAAGTGCATAATCTTGCATTTATCAACATTGAACCTCATTTTTCAGTTTGCTGCCCAGCTGAAAAACATGCCTCAGACAGCATTGGTGAGCAAGTTATCTGATCCAGAAATAATTTGCTCCTGGTAACTTTAACAGATGACTTTCCAGTTTTTAAACTGGAAATGCGGGTTTTCTAGTGCAAGAGAGTGCACTTGCCTATATCTCTATTAATTGTAGATTTTAGTATCACAATAGCCTTGGGTATTATGCTTGTCAAAGAATTCATCCAAGTCACTCTTAAAGGGTTTTACATATGAGCTAATTCGGTGCTGTGGAAAGTGTCCTAACACAGAACATTACACCCTGGTTTGGTAACAGCTGTGTCCAGGATGGCAAAGCCCTTCAGAGAGTGATACATGCAGCAGAACGCTACTGCAGGTCAGCTCTTCCATCTCTGCTGAACATTTAAACCAAGAGATGCAGGACCAAAGCCCTCAGGATTCTCAATGACTCATCACATCCCAATAATGGACTGTTTTACCAATTAAAATCAGGGTTTTGCAGTATCCTGGCCAGAATTGAGAGACTAAAAAGGAGTTTCTATCCTCAGGCCATTAGACTGCTGAACCAGGACATGCCACCTTACCCTTATTTACACTTATGTAAATAACATGGTTCATCTTGTACTACATATGCTCTGCTATATATTTAATTTTAAAAAAAAATAGAATTTTTTTTTTTTACGGTAATCTTTTTGTACTTAGTTGTAGTATTTAACTAATATGTTTTAATTTTGCACAGTCTAAAAAAGTGGATCTGGATGCATTTCACTGCATGTTGTACTTGTATAACTATGCATGTAACTTGTATAACTATGCATGTGACTAAGAATCATCGTATCTTTTATGCCATATATTTTTATAGAGACATACATTGTTCAGGAGTATAGTTCTCCTTTAAAGGGATTCTGTCATGATTTCTATGGTGTAATTTTTAGTTCTAAATTACACTGTTTAGGGTTAGTTCACACGAGGAGATTCGGGGAGATTTAGCGCAGGCGACTTTTCATTATTGTCTATGGGAAAACACGCTGAATTAGTTTGGGGAGATTGTCGATCAGAAGACGAGGCGATTAGTCGCCAGGCGACAAAATCTCCCCGAATCTCCTCGTGTGAACTAACCCTTACATTACAAATACTTCACTCTACCCTATAAAATTGTGTTCCTAACCCAAAAAGTGTATCTCAGGCTCATTGTGCGTGATCCTGTGTTTTCAGAAAGAGTCAGCAATTTACAGTAAAACTGCTTTCAGATAAGCTATTGTTTCTCCTACTCACTATAACTGGAGGAGTCGTAGTGGGACTTGGAATTTTAGGGCAAGGGCAAAATAGCACATTGCATACTTATCTCCAACTAGTCAGCAAAACTCTTATCTGTATTTAAAAGTACAGTTTCAGCCTGTGTGTGGCTTCACAGAATGGAGCGGAGATCAGCTTCAAGATGCCTGCTTTTGCATTTCTCATGCCAATCTCCGCTTTGCTTGTCTCTGTGTTGCTGCACACAGGTGGAAAACAGTACTTTTAACACAACTGTAGTTCACATAAACAAACTGCTGTGTAGCAATGGTGGAAATTGAAAAATGACTAAAAGGCACAGGTTAAATAGTGGATAACAGATAACACCATTATGTTCTACAGAGCATATCTATTATCTGCTGTGTAATCGGAGCCTTTTCTCCTTTGAATGGCTGCTCCCATTGCTACACAGCAGCTTATTTATATAAACTATAGTAGTGTTTCTGAAGCAAACACAGCAGTTTTTTTTACCAGTGCAGGGCAAAACTGCATTATATTTTATTACTTTAAAACACTTTAATTTTTTGACATTACTGTTCCTTTAAGTACCAGATTGTAGGAAACATGTAAAGCAGAGTACTATGGGGTCTGTATGTATTTTTCTCTTTAATAGATTAATAAATTTTTGAGTTTTTAAGGAATCAGTGGTGTTATGGGATACTTTTTTACATATAACCCACTGATTGTGATCAGTATATATGAACTATGTGTATCATCATCATCATCATTTATTTATATAGCGCTGTCAAGATACGCAGTGCTTCAGTTGCTAAGGAGATTGTGCCTGCTTAAAAAAACATATATATAGCAATGCACCATATCTGCTGGCAGGTGGTGCATTAGCAGATGTTATGAAGAGGTGCAATTCCACTTAATTTTTTGCAGTTCCAGTTGCTTGGGCCGTATTCTGAAACGATCAGAACAATTAATTTATGATATCCATCCTTTGGTCTGTGAGGCAATCAGTCAGCACATGGAGGCTACTTGTGTAGAGCCACCAGTTGGCAGATCTAGATGTCCTCTGAGATGTCAGTGCACATGTCTATTGTTACCATCACTGGGTGATTCAAGTGCCAAGGATACAGTGGGAAATTCCTATTTTTAAAGCAATCAGTGCATGCCTTTAAGCAATTGTCTCCTCCATGCTTAGGCACCTGTGTATCCATACTTATGTATGTATGTATGTAAATTGTTCTGATAATGATAAATGTTTCCTTGGGGCTCTATTGTGCAATCATTCAAACTGTGTTCTGTCCAGTCCCAGAAAAGTCAATGCATTTCCAGCCAATATTGTCTCCTGTTAAAACAAAGAATATGAATAAATTTTGGGCGTAAACTGATTATCAGACCATTGGCCACATTTAACTGTGGAAAAGAGCAGAATCGTTCTGTAACTTGCTATTTTCTGCATCAAAAACTCTGCTATGGGCGGTGATTTGGAGGACAGTTAAACATGTGGCTATATGTTTGTGCAGAAGTGTTATCTGCCCTAATTCATTTTCTAATTTAAAGGTTCAGTTATGATAGACAATGAACATTCTCTGTATGCATTCACTCATAATATTGTAAATGTATATCATTTCTCTAGTGTCATACCTGGTGTGACGTTAGCTTTAAATGTTCTAAACGGAAGTAATTGGTATGTTAAAGGGTGTTTCATAACCTTCTTTGGGCACCCATATTATTTTTAGGAACCAGGCTGGTGACCCACAAACTGGCTTACAGTGTTTTACCTTATTATAAATATTACTATCTATTTTAGGAATGTATTTTCATGTGTTAAAGGGGATCATAAATATTTCCCATAAACACTCACCATAGGTTAATAATCCATGAACTAAATGAATGTGTCTTTACCTGGGTATTTTCATTGCTAAATAATGCAAACTTAATGCAGAATGTTTCACTAATGTAACAGAATTTAAATGGACATATGTATAAAACAAAACTAACAACATGAAACTTGCAATAAAAATGTAACCTTTAGTTTCTGATCAAAATCTTCCATAGACTCAATTAGTTGTCCAGGTATTTGTTCTCCTAATGGAAAGGGGTAGTCACTTCCCAAAACCACGTTATCCTACATACAAAAGAAAGGCAAATAAAGTAAAAATGAGCAAAATAAAATCAAATTAAACTATAGGAAGCAGTAAGGTTGCATAACTGCGTGTAAGTGTGCCATGCTGGCAATCACTATTACTTGGCATGTTTGTCTGTTTTTGACATTAGCTGATGGGGTTCTTGTTTTTCCTTCAAGCCTAATTGATATAAGATTAGTATAGATATGAATTTGTAAAATAATTTACTTGTTCCCATAAGGCGGCCCATAAGGTACTGATTTGGTTGGTAGATTTTACCCATAGCATTCAATCATCTTTGCACATATGGCCAGTGCTGTGGCAGTTATCAAATACCATCCTGCATCCTGACATCCAAATATAAAAGCATATAATATCTGACTACATATGGGTACTTTAAGGGCTAGTTCACCTTCACAAAATGTATTGTTTTTAAACTATTACTCATGGACTTGAAGCTTTTCCAGCAACTAATTGTAACTGTGGCTCTGTGACTGTAACACACTTTAGTGAAAGGGAAACTTGTAGACACCTACATTGGAACAGGTACCCCCTGAGTAGATGCAAAGTTGTCAGGTTTTGGAAGTTTTTCCAAAGTCCCCAGGTGGTAAGCAAACCAATTCCAGGTGAGTTCAGGTAGTTGGTCTGAGTAGGGGACCTAGTTGGTCTGAGTAGGGGACCTAGCAGGATGGCAGGTGCAGCTCGGGCATGGGTCTGCCCATCTGGACCCGCACAAGACTTTAAAACCATGCTTACAAGGGGCTGAAGCTGCTATAAATGCCAGCAACAAATGTGTCAATGTGCAATTGTTGCTTTGTAGAATTTACATCGGTCAATATTCTAAGTAATGGTTGCTGCAGTTGAAAATTGCCAGCAATTAATGCATCAAAGCATAACAGTTTAGAGAGTCTGCAATACATTTTGTAAAACTGGAGAATGGTAAAAAATAGAAATAAAAATAAAAAAAAGCATTATTTGTGATGTAGTATTTCAAAACAGTACATTAAAGTGCCAATTAACTACCCCTTTAAAAAGAGCTGTAAACTGCAATTGTATCCAGACATGGTACCTTTGCTAAACTTTTTTCATCCATTTAAGATCTTTGCAAATAGTGCTTGCATTTGTAAATGAGCCCTAAGGGTCAGGGCACACAGGCAGATTCAGGGAGATTAGTCGCCCGGCAACAAATGTCCTCTTCTTCCTGGTGACTAATCTCCCCAAACTGCCTCCCCTGCCTTCCTGCCGGCGATTTACATTTTAGCCTCACGAGGAAACTTCGGGCGACTTCAGAAAAAATATTGCGCCCGAGTGCCATCCCGCTAGCAATTTACATTATAGCCGTCAGGAAGGCAGTGCAGGGAGATTAGTCGCCCCGAAGAAGAGGAGATTTGTCGGCTGACGACTAATCTCCCTGAATTAGTGTGCCCTGACCCTAAGGGCTTTAGCACACGGGTAGATTCGGGGAGATTTAGTCGCCTGGCGACTAATCGCCTCTTCATCGGGGCGACAATCTCCCCAAACTGCCTTCTTGAGGAAACTTCGGGCTACTTCGGAAATTGATGTGCCTCGAGTGCATTGCTGCAGGCGATTTTTCATTTTAGCAGGCGGAAGGCAGGGAGAAGGCAGTTCGGGGAGATTGTTGCCCCAAAGAAGAGGCGATTAGTCGCCAGACTAAATTTTCCTGTGTGCCTTGACCCTAAGGGCTGGGACACACTGGGCGATTTGGGGAGATTTAGTCGCCTGGCGACTTTTCGCCGCGACTTTTCTCCCCGAATGCCTCGCCTCGCTCTGCGCCTGGATAAAATGAAAAGTCGCCGGCGCTAATCACACACAGCGATTCGTTTTCTGAAGTTGCCTCACGAGGAAACTTCGGGCGACTTCGGAAAACGAATCTCCGCGTGTGATTAGCGCAGGTCGATTTTTCATTTTAGCCAGGCGCAGAGCGAGGGAAGGCATTTGGGGAAGAATGGATGTGGCGATTAGTCGCCAGGCGACTAAATCTTCCCAAATCGCCCAGTGTGTCCCAGCCCTAAAGGGTTTTTTCAATCACAATTTCATGTTTCTATTTTAAACCACTTGGTGTCACTGTGGATTTGAGAGCCAGCAATGTGATTGTGTGTATTTCTCAGCCACCTGATAAGTTCATTCTGCAACAGATAACCTTTTCACTCAAAAATCATTTTTCCCTTTGGAGACATCTTACTGACCCTTTGATTTATACTTTGCAGAAGTCAAATGTATGGCATTTGGTTTGGCGATAAATCAGGCTAATTGTTATTTGATTATTCAGCAATACTTTTTATCAGCTACAGAAATGAAGATGTAGAATAACACAGCACATTTGGCATTTGCAAGTTATATATTTGCTGTGCTTTCACAAAGCAACCAAAGAGGTCTATATTTTATTAACAGTACAGAATGCCTTTTAGCCACATTTAAGGGGATTTTAGGCTACGTTACAATTTCACTTTTAAATATACGACATGTAAATTCAAAAAGCTTGAAATATTTTAGTGCTTAAAGGTGAGTTTGGTTTATCTGCTTATTTTAATTTGTTTGCTGTTCATTCTCTTTTGGTTATTTCTGTTAAAGGAACAGTAACACCAAAAAATAAAAGTGTTTTAAAGGAATGATAAAATAATGAACTGTTGTCCTGCACTGGTAAATCTGGTGTGTTTGCTTCAGAAACACTACTATTGTTTACTGCTGTGTAGCCATGGGGGCAGCCAATCAAGTACAGGATGCACAGTAGATAACAGATCAGCTCAGACAAATCCTGTTGTATGCTACAGAGCTTCTCTGTTATCTGCTGTGTATTCTGTGTCTTTTTTTTGGCAGGACCTCCTTGTGGCCCAATACATAGCCTTTTATTGGCCTTTGTAGGACAAGCTTTACTCCACCCTATTGTAAATCTCTTTAATTTTTGGAGGTATTTTCTGTTTGGACATAGGTCACCATTTCTGGTCCAATTACCATCAACAGTTTACTTTATCATTATCTTTCTACTAGTCAGGCCTTGGTCACACAAAAGTGCTGGTTGGGAAACTGGGTGGTGCAGCTCCTGATTTCTTTTAAATCATACTGCCTCCATGGGGTTCCAGGTTGATGTCTGCACTGACAGTATGAGCCCAGGTGAAAAGTATTTACCAGAATGAAAATCCTAATATTAAATCTATACTGACTTACTTTTCCAATTACATCGACCAGAAATTTCAATGCAAGTGGGTCATGAACCAAGGAATCTGTATAAAATTTGCCAAGGTATGAATATGGGGCAGTTGTGTTATCAATGGCACACAGATCCGGACGGACTTTAAACCCATGATCAATACGACCGATTGTGTAAGGAAAGGCACCTCCTGAAAAAAAACAAAGGATGGATTATTAGGCACTGTATTGGGATGCTGCCAGTAGAAGTAATGTAGGCTGGCTCATCTGTATTGCTTTTTTGGTTCGGCACAAATGCAGATACATTTGTAATGTAACGATCTGTACTTAATTATAATAATAATAGTAATGCCTGAGTGGTGGATGAAAATGAAAATTCGAACCCCCTTTAAACAAAATAGGCACTCCCTTCTTTATTTGCTATCCCACAGCCACAGTTCCGTCCCAGAGGCTATTATCCCACTACTACTATAGTCACCATCTCTCCTGACTACACCTGCTATCCCACAGCCACAGTCCCTTCCCAGAGGCTATTATCCCACTGCTACTATAGGCACTATCTCTCCCTACTATATCTGCTATCCCACAGCCACAGTCCCTTCCCAGGGGCTATTATCCACACTGCTATTATAGACACCATCTCTCTCTACTATACCAGCTGTCCCATAGTTATAGTCCCTTCCCATGTTATCCCCACTGCTAATATAGACACCTACTCTTCCTACTATACCTACTATCCCACAGTCAAAGTTCCTACAAAGAGGTTATCACTACTGCTAATATAGGCACCAACTTTTCGTACTGGACCTGCTATACCACAGCCCCTTCCCAGAGGCTATTATTCCACTGCTACTATAGGCACCATCTTACCCTACTATAATTGCTATCCCACAGCCACAGTCTCTTCCCAGAGGCTATTATTCCACTGCTACTATAGGCACAATCTCTCCCTACTATACCTGCTATCCCACAGCCAAAGTCCCTTCCCAGTGACTGTTATCCCCACTGCTAATATAGACTCCTACTCATCTTACTCTAGAGGCTATTATCCCCACTGATACTGTAGGCAAGGTGGATTTACATAGCTGGGACCCCTAGGCCCGCTATCGTTCATCGCCCCTGTCCCCTCCCTTTTATTTGCTAAAATTTTTATCAGGACCAGAGTAATTGGGATTGGTTCACAGGATTTAAAAAACGTTCATATCTCCCAAGCATCCCTAGTGTTTGTGAACCAATGTGGGTGTGGTTGGGCAGCATGGCGCCCCTGGAATTCTGTCGCCCTCGGCTAGCCTTGGTGGCCTCTTCACAAATCCGGCCTGACTGTAGGCACCATCTCCTTACACTACTATTCATAGTATCCTAGTACCTTCCCTGAGGCTATTTTCCCTACTACTATAGGCTCTGATTTCTCCTACTATCCCACAGTCAAAGTCCTTGCAGAGGTTATTATCCCTATTGAAAATATAGGTAGCAACTCTTCGTATTGTACCTGCGATGTCACAGTCCCTTCTCGGATACTTATCGCCGCTGCTACTATAGGCACCATCTGTCCCTACTATACCCTATCCCAAAGACAAAATCCCTTCACAGAGACTATTATGGCACTGCTACTGTAGGCACAATCTCTCCCTATTATACCTGCTCTTCCACAACCACAGTCCCTTCCCATAGTCTATTATTCCCACTGCTCCTATAATCACAATCTCTCCCTTTCCATATGCTGTTATTCACTATACTACAAGAGGTTTGAGTGAGCTCTTATCCCCATTGCTAATGTTGGCACCGCTTCACTGCCTGCTTTGAAACATTTTAGTGCAATATTGAAATTGCCAACACTCAATCGACAACTGTTTCACTATGGGACTCTATTCAATTCTGGGGGCCCAGATTAGATGATTACAACTAAAGACTGCTCTAATGGTATCATTTTTCCTAAAAGAATATTTTGAATAAAGTTTTTCTATGAGATACTTTGATTATGACTAATTCCTCCAATGAATATGCAGGAAATACTCAGCTGTCATGAATCTCTTTAGATGGGATTTATTCATAATTTCATCCCAAGGGAGTTTATTGTCAAATCTGTGATGAATCAATTTAGCTTGTGTCACAACAGACACTGTGAGAAAACATAAATGGGAAAGTGACCTGACCTACTCTGGATGGAAGAGGAACTAGATGTGTTTCATTTAACACCTCCATGTACTATCTTTTCTATCAGCTCCCTAGGAAGCTTTTCAAATAGATAGACTGACTAATGCTTATTGCACATGGTAATGACTAAGAGGACTGCAGAATTTAAAATGCCCTTCTTTTCCCGCAACTCCTGCATATACTTTGGAGTATCAAGGGAAATCTCTCAGGAAAGCGGGACAGTTCTCTTGCAATCTCCACGTAGGAGCTTCAGTGTCTGCGATAGGGGAGCAAAGCAAAAAGGGAAGAGTGTTTTGACCAATGCAGATGTCATAATGTGCCTTTGGCCTAAGGGGTTCCAAATGGTTTCAGAATAGGTGCCCTGCTGCAGTAAATATTCATATTTGTTTCCAGGGTCAAGGTTTTGTCTCTCCCTCACTGCAAAATGAATCATGCTTCATATTCTGTAAGCAATAGGGTTACTTTATGCATTGTTAGGTACAGGAGCATAATAGTTAAGTTTTGCTCTCTCTCAGACAGATCATCTTGTCCTACTAATATCACTTGCAACACTGGGGGCTGCACTGGTCAACGTCCCAGCCTTGTTATACTCTATGTTTGTGGTGGGGGGGTTGGTAGGACTAAATGGAATTGATGGGATGGGGTAGGCGAGTTGTATATTGAGAAAGGCAGCTGTACAAGGCACATGCCAAATCAATGTTTGTGTTTAATTGTCCTTGTGTCCCTTTGTAATCCTAAATACAGCTGTTCAGTCACTATTATGGCTGATACCTTCCCTTTGTGCCACAGTGAATGGGTGAAAGAATTTGAAAAGCCATCAGGCAGGGCGTCAACCCCAGCCTATATTCACACATAGGCTCGGTCCTCAGACTCAATGAAATCCAGACATTATTATGTTAATTTGGAGAAAACGCTTGCAATTGTGCACCTGTTACATATAGCCCCTCCAATTCCTATGTTATTTCATCAAATCAATGAAATTAATTTGACATGAATATGACTTTGTATGTAACAAAGGCTACATCTTATAAAATATATATTTTTATTTTAACTGTGATTCTATTAACACATTTCCCGAAACCCCAAAGATACAATGGTGCTTTAGAATTGATTGTGCACCTCATGTGAATTACTATAGGGGATACAAAAAACCCTACACAGCAACAGTATTCATTTTTGGGACCAAGAGTTTTTAAAAGAGAAAGGCAGATAGTAGATAGGTTCCTAGACAGAGAAGCTAGAACATGGATATACAGGTAGGTACAGTTTGGGATTGTTGGTGGCAGAATATAGCACTAGACAGGGTACCTCCATGAGCAAAGCAAACTTTAAGCTTTGGAAATTTTTCAAATATTCCTCCAAGTACCATACAGCAAATGGCAGTAGTTGTTTCAGCAGGCATGCCTAGAAAAAGGAGGGAGTAGAAGATATAAGATATTATAGAACACTAAAATTCTTTGAAAAATGATTTAAACAATATATGCAGGTGTATTAAAAACCGGTTGCAAATTACACGCGATAAAACAGGTTTGTGATGAAGTAGAATCTAGTGACCATTATCAGTATTGCACATCCTTCGTTTGCTAAGCCAGGTATGGACAACCTGCTGCCTGCACCCTTTTCACTTTTTACTCTCAGTGATAACTTATCTTTTCTAGGATGCTGAGAACCAGTGCCGGGCAATGCCTGCTGGGCGGCCCAGGCAACCCAACCGGACACTTCGCGCCCCGACCCCGTGCGCAAACGGGGACGCACGTGCGCAACCGTGCGCAAACGAGGACGCACGTGCGCCAAGGAGAACGCACGTGCCCAAATAAGCGCGGAGGCGTCTGTGTTAACACGCTTTGACCAGAGCGGCACCCACTTAACACTTTTTAGTTCTGCACTGAGTGTGACAAGTTGAATATACTAACCTACAAGCCAGGGCAGCCAGTATTTGGACATTCTTCCACCCAGTTCCATGTCCCATGGGTGGACAAAGATAGAGCAGTTAAGTTCCTCAGCGGCCTGTAATAAGGAACATGTTCTTGTTTCATAAATGCTTTTTCTGTACACGAGCATCTAGGCTCTCGTTGATCAGCAAAGTAACACTGTTTGCTGAAATTCAATACATATATTGAATGTACATAGTACATTGCCTACGCTAGCATTGTTTTATAGGTTACACAACCTATACAGGTAAATGGGCATTCTGAATTGTGCTTTGTACAGGGAAATGTTTATGACATAACTATTGTACCCATGTGTACAGGCTATGAGCAAACTTAAAGTTTTGTTCATGTTGAATTGTGCTTTGCACAAGGAGAATACCTATGCTGCAAAAATGTTATGGTATCTCTCTGTACAGGCTATGAGCAAACTAGGGATGCACAAAATCCACTATTTTGGATTTGGCCGAACCCTGAATCCACTATTTTGGATTCGGCCGAATATACCGAATCCGAACCTTCATTTGCATATGCAAATTAGGTGTGGGAAGGGGAAAACATTTATAACTGCATATGCAAATTAGGTGTGGGAAGGGGAAAACATTTATAACTTCATTGTTTTGTGACAAAAGTCACCCAATTTCCCTCCCCGCCCCTAATTTGCATATGCATATGCAAATTAGGATTCGGTTCGGCCAGGCAGAAGGATTCAGCTGAATCCTGCTGAAAAAGGCCGAATCCCGAACCGAATCCTGGATTCGTTGCATCCCTAGAGCAAACTTAGGGGACTCTTCTTTCTGAATTTGGCTTATTACCGGTATGGGACCTGTTATCCAGAATGCTCTGGACCTGGGGTTTTCCGGATAACGGATCTTTCTGTAATTTGGATCTTCATGCCTTAAGTCTACTAGGAAATCAAGTAAACATTAAATAAACCCATTAAGTAATTTTATTTTAGTTGGAATCAAGTACAAGGTACTGTTTTATTATTACAGAGAAAAAGAAAATAGTTTTTAAAAACTTGGAATATTTAGATAAAATTGAGTCATTTTTAAAAATGTGGATTATTTGGATAAAAAGGAGTCTATGGGAGACAGCCTTTCCGTAATTCACAGCTTTCTGGATAACGGGTATCTGGATTCTGGATCCCATACCATACCTTTATTTGGGAATACTGCTGGCATAGTATTATAATATCACTCTGTACAGGATATGAGCAAATGTAGGAGGGAGTTTTTTGCCAAATTGCGCTTGGTACAGGGGAATATCTCCGACGGGTCGGTCGGGTAAAAATCCAACCTTCCCGATCGATATCGTGGCCAAATAATGATCGGGAAGACCCGTCAGAAGCCCCCATACACGGGCAGATAAGCTGTCAAATCGGTCCAAACGACCGATATCGGCAGCTTTATCTGCCCGTGTATGTCCACCTTTAAGCTATCTGTACAGGCTATGAACAAACCTAAGGGGCTGTTCTTGTTGCTGGTTTATCGGCGTAATTCATTTGCAAGCTGTTCTATGCTGACTATTCCATGGTAATGCTCTTTTCAATGCTCTTTACAGTCTGTTTATGGATTGTACATACCGCATAGACAGGGTGAAGTTCCTTAGAGTTGAGGTCCCATTGGTTAATGTGGGATCCAATCTGTATGCCTGGGAATCCAAGCTCCTTAATGCAGCGATGCATTTCCTGCACAGCAAGCTCTGGGCACTGCATCGGTATGGTGCCAAGGCCCACAAATCTTTTGGGATGCTTTTTAACAGTGGCGGCTAAGTCATCATTTAAGAAACGGGCGAAGTCCAGAGTGTCCTGAGGTTTTGCCTGTTTGGGTTTTTATATTTTATTATTTTTTTACATTTTATTTTATTCTACTTGTTTGTTTGTGGGGGGGAGGGTAAAATAAAAAACATATTCAGTGAAACACTTGTCTTGTAGCAGTAAGTGGGACTAGAACAGTCTGATTGCAGAGTACAGGGGGGAGGGGCAGGTAGTTGAAAATACTGAGAGCGTGCGATGAAGCAGCGTAGCAGAAATAAAAATTTAGTTATAGCCAATTCAGCTATGATATATGAAATAAAAATTGTGTTTTTTCTACTATACTTACCCAGTAGCTGAACATCACAGGGACTGTAGAAAGGACCTGAACAGTCACCCCTGCATTCAGTATAAGATAAAAGTAACATCATTGGGTTATTTAATGCCTAAATATTCGGAACGGGTTTTTTACAGTGAGAGCTGTGAAGATGTGGAATTCTCTCCTTGAATCAGTTGTACTGGCTAATATATTAGATTAGCTTTAAAAAGGGGTTGGATGGCTCTTTAGCAAGTGAGGCAATACAGAGTTATGGAAGATAGCTCATAGTACAAGTTGATCCAGGGACTAGTCCGATAGTCTGACTTTTGGAGTCAGGAAGAAAATTTTCCCCCTCTGAGGCAAATTGGAGAGACTTCAGATGGGGTTTTTTTGTCTTCCTCTGGAACAACTGGCAGATAGGCAAGTTATATATAGAGTTAAAAGGTTGAACTTGATGGACGTGTTTCTTTTTTCAACCTAACTTACTATATAAGTAGTAAATGTAATTGTGGCTCTACTTCAGGGATTCATTTTTGAATATAAAATGTGTCTGGGTAGTGATTTGGTTTTCCATTGCTAAGCCATGCCTGTCTGTTTGAACCCTATACTGGAGCCTATAATTCAGCTATGGTTATAAGATTTATGGTTTAGAAATTGCCTAGGTAGGACAGTGAGCCAGAGAGGAGAGTTGGTTTAAGGGCAGCAATTTATATATGGCTTGAATACGTCTAAAAGTGTTACTACAGGGATAGGCAACAGCTGCAGCAACACAGCTCCCATCATCCCCCCTGAACCCAGCTGATCTGTACCATTCCTGTATTACTAGCACTGTACCTGTTTGATCCATCTCCTTTAACCTCACTTCAGGGTCCCAACAATTGGCTTGAACAACACGGAAAATGTTTCCATCCTTCATCATTTTTGCTTCTCCCTATGGAAAGAAATGAGAAACAAGATGCTGTTTGCTGGTTACATTATTCAAGGTTATTATATTTATAAAGGTTCAACATACTTTGCATTCCTGCACAAGAAATAGTGAATAATGAGCCCGTATTGTAAAATGGGTACAAAGGCCTTATGCTTTTATGCAGGACATGGAACTCTGAGGTGGCTTCTAATATTCTTTTAATTTGCAACAGGGGGTAAAATGTTTATTAAAATACACAGGTTTCAGAAAATCACAGAAATCACTTTACTAAGCACCAGTTGTAACTGGTGACATTACTAAGCACTGTTTATTAGGATATCATTTGAAGGATATTCATGGCTCTTGTGTATATACTTGTAATATATTGCATATCTTTTGCCTTCAGCTCATGGCCTTATCCCAATGTAATGCTGAACAATAATTGCTGACATTTTTTCACAACTTGACACTAACAATAAATTGTGTTTAAGGATAATTCTGTCTGTGAATCAGAGAACAAAACTGTATTAGTTCAAGGGCATACATTGTGTTTGAAAAGCTTGTGGATTTTAATAAGGTGGATAGAAGCTGATCCTTTAGCTGTCCTGCCAAACACAGCTTCGACCTGAGTGCGACTACACAGAGTGGATATCAGCCTGAATATGCCTGCTTTCTCATTTTTCAGTTATCACCAAACTCAGGCTCAAGCTGTGCCTGGCAGTGCTTCTATTTAAAATCTTATTACTACATAAGCAGGTCATCTGAGAGTAGGAGGTTAGAACTTCATTTTCCGAAGTCCCCCGAAGTTGCCTCACGAGGAAACTTCGGGCGACTTCGGAAAACAAAGTGCTCCGAGTGCCATCCCGGTGGCGATTTTCACTCTAGCCGGCGGGAAGGCAGTTCGAGAGATTAGTTGCCCCAAACAGCTGGGCGACTAATCTCCCTGAATCTGACTGTGTGTCTCTGCCCTAAAAGGATACATGGAGGCCTTATGATGAGAAAATAGCAAAGTGAATATGGCCAGGATATGTGTCCAACACCCTGCACTACTGGTTCTGACTTCTGAAACTATGTAATGGAAGACAGCTTATTAACAGCTACATTGTGACAGTAGTTAAAACCAGAGAACAGAAATGGATAAATAAACACTGCTTTCAGTTCCAATTGTGCTTACACATAACATTGTAAAATGATATTAAGATATATTGGACATAGGTTTTGGTGGAGGACTCTCTTATTAATGAGAGAGATGAAGACTAAGCTTAGGCAGAATAAACAGAAACACTGAATTTTTAAACTATATACATTTCCAAATAAGTTAAAATGGAATTAATGCGACAGAGAACAACCCAACATTATTTAAGTTTGTGTAATGAAAATGAAATGGTATTAAAATTTTCATGTCAGTACAAATATACGGTACCACTGCATTGTATTGTATGTATATTTGTCAACAAACCCCAAAGCAAAGAGCAATAATACTGCCTGGAAGCTTCCACTCCAGAGAGAGTACTTATTTATATATAGCTGAGAGACTGCCCCTTGTTTCCATGGTAACACTTGCTCAACTCTCGGAGGACCCAGACTTGATAAATACAATCCTTTTTTTTCAAGCAATAAGCCCTAAATGTCAACTTTAACCAAATGTCTTCATAAACTCTTCCATCAGCTTCACCATGGGAAGTACCAGAGAAGGATATAGAAATGCACATAGAAAAGTTTCTCTCTGGTGCCTCTGCATCTCTCTGTGCTACTTAGCAAAAACAGAAGTAGGGCCAAATAATGGAATATATACTCTACACTATCCCTTAAAATGTAATAATCCTTTCTCATTTATTCTGGACTAAAATATGCAAGCTCAAACGTTCCACAATCTATTCAAGCTAAGCATCATTGTTTGATTAACAATCTTTTAATCATTCCACTAGCTCCTGCAATGCACCCCCCTCAAGCGCTTACCTATCCTGCTTGGTGCGGGGCTTGGGGGGGCCGCATTGCTAGTGTAAAGAGCGCAAATGAGCTCTCTAGCACTAGAAAAACTGAATTTCTGGGTAAAATAACAGAAATTGGGCTCTTAAAGGTACCAGGAGTGGCTTTTTGCACCCCTGGTAACCCTGGGGAATATAATGAAAATCAAAACAACAGTGCTATCTGCTGGTCATTTCTTCCAACTGGCCTGACAGTTGGGAGTACATTTTTCTGCTTAGAAAAGAAAATAGAAGTGTTAAGTGACTCTTCTTTGCTCAAGAGGTTGGTCTAACAGATGGCGTGGTTGTTGTACTTCTTTTTTTGCAATCTTACATTCATTTCAAGCTTTTAGATTTTCTTTAATGATCCTTTTATATAGGGTAAAAAAAGCAGGTATTTTGTGCTGTATATGTTTTTGGAAGCAAGACATAAAGCAAGAAAAGCTGCTGTTATTGCCAAAAAAGTTGGTAGAGACAGTTAAATAAGTACTTGGAATTACGCTGCCTGCAAAGTGTCAATTTAAAGGGATCTTTGAAGGGGAACTCCGGCTACTAAACCAAAATTTGATATAGAGGCCCACATAAGAAACCCCTAATATACCCATCACAGTTATCGGTTTCTTCAAGAAGTATGAAAAAATTCAATTTTCTATGCTGAAATCCAGCTGTTTAACAGTTCTTCATTTTCTGCATAATTTGAAATCCTGGCAGGGAATGAAGGACTAAACACTGATTGAATTTACACATATTGTAACAATTTCTCCACAGCTTACAGACAGTATTCAGGAACTACATAACCCACAATGCATTGCACTGTGATGTTCATTTCCTTATTGAAATCATGTGTGCAGGGAATGGTGGGGTTTGGAGGATGCAGGCTGAGGACAGATTGCTGTTGATACAAAGTAACAGTAGTCAGCCAGCTCAGCAAAGTAGTCAGACAGATCAGCAGGAGGAGAACAGGGGGCTAGGCTTCGGGAACTGTTGCAAACCATTAACAATCACCAAAAGTCTGCATATTTTTTTTTTTTTTCAACTTTCTGTTTATTGAAGTTAACACATTAGTTCAACAGAATGCACTTTTCGGTATCTGTTTACACATTTAGCAATATAATTGTACTGATATTCAATCTTCGCATATCATGGTTTTCACATCTACAAACCCAAGTATGTGTTAACAATTATATAACAATTCCTTATAAATGTGGAAAAAGGGGAAAGGGGAAGAAGGTGAGGGGAAGGGGTTGAGTGAGAGCTCCTGATGGTTGAGGTATTAAATTTGTCTTAGCAATAGTCCTTCTCTATATAACCAGATATTCCATACGTCCTCAAATTTACTGAGCCTATTGTTCAACATAGCAGTAAGCTTCTCCATTTCGATCGACCACCACAACTTGTTTCGGATTTCCTGCATAGAAGTCTGCATATTTTTTAATTGATGTACATTGCAAAGTTGCTTGAAATTATGTTTACTTTTCAAAAAGCTTAAGTTATGTTTGTGTGGGGTTCCCCTTGAAAGAGGAATTTTAGCCCAAAAAAATATTAAAATTAATGAAACATTTTTAAGCATTAGAACTCCTTTACCCATCAGAAATGTTTTCAGGCACAAATAGATATGATACATTTAGACATTTATATGCATGTAAAATATAGATTAACAATATTGTACTACGTTCTCCTAAAACAATGTCACTCCTAAAACTGACAAAAGACTGTTCTGTTCAGAAAGGGAATTACACTGCTGCAATGTAGATTCTGCTCTGACATACTGTAGGTCAATTTAAAATTGTACAGGCCCTTTATAACCAGACACAAAATCATCCAACCCTTCACTTCCATCTTCCACTTCCATAAATCATCCTACAATTCACCACCCATATCTTTCCCAGTTCCTTTTTCACCTTTTTATTCAATCTATACTTCACCATCTTCCTTACCAAATTCGTTATCTGTCTTCTCCCAGCCCATCTCACACTTTATTCTCATCACCAACTCATGTTTTACTTCTTCACCCAAATAACAATGTGTGCTCCATCTTCCACACTCCAAATCCAACCCCAACACATCCTCCACTCTCGAATAAGAAACTCCCAGTCCCTCTCCACAGCTACTTGACCCTTCCCTATTCTATTCTACTATCCATAACAAAGATTGGCTGTTCATTATTATGCTTTTTTTGGATTTCCATAATTTAGAAAATCCCATTGGCCAGTGTGTAGAGGTGCTTTTGCCCAACCAGAAAGCAATAAGGAGCACATTTCTTGTGATCACATTGATTTCTTTACAGACAAACAAACAAATCAGAGCAAACCTTGCAATGATGTTGCATCTGGATCCAACCCTCATATCCATATCTCTGTGTGGAAAAAGGAAAAGAGCCAAGTGAATGTACAGGACTTTATTTAGCAAAGTCTCTTCTAAGCTGATAACATGTCTGGATTTAGTTGATACATATATAAAAAAAACACAAGAGATAGAACTGAGTTTTTTCTTCAGAACTTCAGTCTTAAATTTAAATTTCAATGAGGCATCTAGGCGTACTGTCCCTAGGAACTATGTATCTATTTGGATGTCAGAATTTGGAATGAATATGTGAGGGCCTTAAGAATGATAAGGAATGTAAAAAAAAATGTAGTCCCCCATCTGACCTACGGTGGCTTAAGTCACTGGCCCTGGTATCGAGATACTATTAAGCTCACTTCAGACACAGACAGCATTGAATGATTGATAAAACATTGTTGCTATGCAGGTTCTATTTGCAACATAGTATAAGGTCATTCAAGCTTCAGTTTTGTGTGTTATCTTTTATCTACACAAACAGTATCTTTTTATTATTGTTATTTTCATAGCATTATGTTCATATGTTAGTTTCTGAGCTTTATTTTGCAACAGCACCTTTAACATAACCATGGGTGCCAGATCTTGGTTGGGGAATTTATTCAGGCCTCTCCATACAAAAATTACAGACGTGATAAATGTCTGAGGCTTAAGTAGGCAAAAATTTACCCTTTAACTGATTTAGATACATCTCTTAATCCCTATCAGTGCAATAAGCCAGATACTTAATCACATATTGATTAAGACTTTTCCATTTTTATCGTGTGCCCAAAGGACCAGTCATTTGTGATTATAGTTTCCTAGAATGCTTTATGACAGTTATTAATTATACTGACAGTGTCTGATCGCTGGTTGGCAAATTGATGGTGCTTTGCAGTGCGCCCCAGGCAAACCAGCCGGTCACTTCACGCCCGACCCAGTGTGCAAACGAGGACGCACGTGCGCAAATGAGCGCAGAGGGGTCTGTGTCAACTCGCTTTGACCAGAGCGGCACCCACTTAACATTTTTCAGTGGCGGACTAGGAGTAGGCTGCTTATGAGGTACGTGCCTGGTGCCCCCAAGCTTTGTGCCCTAAGGCACTTGCCTCTTCCGTCTACCCCTAGTTTTGGCCCTGGTGCTTTGGAACAAGAACATCTTCAGTAAGTGAGAGGGAAGAGAAGAGGGAATAAGAGGATGACTTGTAATATCCTTATATTATATAACTGGGGATGCATTACAGTTTTTTTTAATACCCAAGTTTTTAATACACAATGCCTCATGTGACATTGCTAAGCACTTAAAGTATTGTTCTTTATTACTTATCAGTCCCTCTCCTATGCATCTTCCAGTTTCAATTCACTGCCTGGTTGCAAGGGCACATGGAGAGTTAATTAAAAAAAATTAACTTACCCCTTTAAACCTCATAGCTCTCCCAGGAGCCATGTATTTATATATACAGAGAGACACCAAACGAGAAATAGATAGATACAAACAGAAAATAGGGAAAAGGCTAGATAGAGAATTAGAGAGAGGTGAAGGTTGTTGGGGGATTGAGTGACAGAGAACACATTCAATAGATACAATAAAGTAGTAGATAGAGGGCTTTACTCATCGGGACATTGCCAAACTTAGTGATGACTATACTAAGCGAGGGTAACAAGGCTCCAGGTAGGTGCAGACCTGTCGCTCCCCAACTGAGTAGTCCTTGATGCTCATTGCTCACATCAGGGTGTACTAAGCATACACCAGTCATTCAGTTATTCCTGAGGGTACTCATATTGTGTGTAGATTATCTATAATGTGATTACTATATCTAGGGCTAATTAAAACACTACAGCAAAGTGCCATGTGTCTCTGACAGGCCTATATCTGTGATGCTACACCACTATCATACAGAAATATGCCAGTGTCTTGCTCTCATATCACTGCACATCACTATTGTGGCTATTCTTAGTACACTGCAATTACTCTGCAGGAGGCAAATCTTATGTCATCTTATTTTGTGTATCTTAATATTCCAGTAGGGAACACATAAAGAAAAACCAATAAGTGAGAAAGGAGTATTAAGGAGAACGAGCACTGAGTTAATCATTAACGGCTACATGTTTCTTTTCGGCATGACTCAGCCACGAGGATGAAGGTCACTTTGGAGTTTTCATTAATATTTTAACAAGTGGCTCAGATATGTGCAGCGAGGGGGCAGCCAGCTCTGCTGTGCTAATAGCATCTACTGCTTTACTAATAAAAAAGGAGAAGGGATTCCTTAATACTGATGAAGTTAACACAGGTTGTGGCTTAGTAAATGGATACAGTAACTGACACATCTGATATGAACAGCTCCCTGTGCAACATATTTTTATTAGCAGGAATAGAGAGAGTTGCCGAAAATGGAAAAGAGAGACCCTAGTTGCCATGCTAACATGTCCATAAAATTGCAATTTGTCATTAAGTTAACATTAGCCATGTATGTGTTGCTCAGTTGTTTTAAACAAATAAAAATGGATTTATCTGCCATTTATCAGGATTCTTTGAGTTGCATTGGTCCCATAGAACCAGAAGATGGATCATGTGTTCTTTCACTTTCTGCATTTACTCAAATCAAATATTGAGAAAGAAGTAAGAACTACATTGATTAACCCAAACTATGTTTTCTTCCAGGAGTTAATAAGTAGCTAACGAGCCACTGTTCCTTACCTGGATAGCAGTTGTTGCAAAGAGAGAGTTTAGCTAATGACTCAGTACTTTCACTGTTTTGTTGAAAGTGCACCGAAATAACTGGCTCAGCAGAATTCAGGCCAGCCACGATAGTAAGAGCAATAACAAGTCATTCAACCCACCTTCCCAAGCATTTTGGGATCAAAATGGGTTAGTTAATAAAAAAACAGATACATACAGGGTGTAATGTGCCCCTTCTGTAAATATAAGGATATTAGAAGTCACTGAGGAGTTCTGTAACCATATGAAGGCACAAGGTTGCAGGCTGAGTTATACAGGGAACCAGTGGCGTAACTTCAGGGCCCCCACGGCAGCTCGCGTGCCACTAATTCAGCCGGTTCCGGGCGCACTGAGAGGGGCGGGGGGCTTGCGCATCCCGTGCCAGGGGCCGCCCCCCTCTAGTTATGTTGCTGCAGTGAACTTTAAGTGGGTTATTTACTAAACACCGATTATTTTCTTGTCAGAGATTTAAAGGGGAAAAAAAGTTGACTTATTAAACCCAGATGCAGTTAAAAGTCCAAATAAAAAAGTTATCCATCTTAAATCTACTGAGGTCATGTAGAAGTCAATGGCAGATGTCCCATTTACAATTGGAAGATATCATGATCTGCACTGGGTTTCATACATCAATCCAAAAAATTTGTGGGGTTCGGATGATAATCTGAAAAAATCTTGAGTTTTCAGACAGCAAGTCTGGAAAAAAAATGTGCAATGTATTATAAGGGATAATATAATTATAAATGAAAATTGTACTGCAAATATAAGGCTTTTGGAAGTCACCAATGAGTTCTGTGACCATATCAAGGCACAAGGCTGCCGGCTGCATTATACAGGCCAGGGAAATCTGGATATGTCTCATATATTATAAGGTAGGAAATGGGATACCTGGGACTGGGTGTGTTACTGCACAAACGAGAACAATATGGCGTATTCTATGCAAAATTCAGCTATGTTAGTGATGATATGGCAACTCCCACCCATATGGATAAACTATAAATACAAATATACATAGAATGAATGTTTTGGGCACGCATTAAGATATATGCTCATGAGCTACAGTCTAAGGGAAATTATAAAACAGTTTCCTGTAAATGTATAAATATATGTGTTGGTAAAATAATCTCTGTCCAGTTAATGAGAATATAAACACATCAACCTGTTTATAACACAATCAACTAAAATGGTAAAAGGACCACTTGCGATCTTCTGCAAAAATGTCCATATATGAAGGTAAAAGCACAACTCAGCAATGGCCCTTTCCTATTGCTTTGTAACAAATGCCGAGCCCATGTTATACACAGGATGTACTTTTCCTTCCTCACATAAAAATGTGTTCATAATAAGGTGCTGCATTAGTATCAGATTATGAAGAAAAGGTTTTAGCATATGTCTCCTGTGTAACAAGAAAATCGTCTACACGGGGAAGCTTCTGGTGTTTTTGTCATCCACAACATTTAGTAACAATGTCCAAAATGCCAGAGATCACTTCCGATCTACACCTACAACGCTGTAAACAAGCTCTTGTTAGGCAAATGTTACTTCGAAGCACAGACAACCATATTCACAGCAACTATCAACTGACAAGCATTCGGCTAAAGCCAGATTATTGCGGGTCTTGTCTTGTGGAGAAATGCAGGCCGTTAATCCCACGCTGCTTCTCCGCTCCTGCACCAGGAAGCATTGTCTTCACTCAGGTTCAGTCAGATCCAAAACGCTGCATTTTGCATTTTGAGCAGAAATCAGCCATGCCTTAAGAAAAGAAGGGGAGCAGCGGGGCAGCAGATTCTCTACCGAAGAGAGAATCTATCGCCTAGCCCCAGCCATAGCGCTATGTTTATGGGGACCTGGGTCCTACTTATTTTGCAAACCCACAGAGCAGCAGCTTTAAGTATAAATAGGATGGACATAGTAGGGCACTATGTGTTAGAAGGGCAAGATGATGACAGTAAGACAAAATGAAGACAGTTAGTAGACAAAAAGTAGACCTTTAGCTGGTGATCAGGACTCCACGCGCGGAACACAGGCGCTCTAGACGCTGCGCCACACAGACTGACTGCCTTAACCTATTGTCCCCTTGTGCCTCTGCATTGAATGGCAGTGCTGGAAGTCCATCTTCTGCCTAATAGAGTCAATACCAACCCGAGGTACATTTCTAAAGGAGGCTTCCGGTTGGGAAGGTCGTGGGTTCGATTCCCACCTCTGCTAAAAACTTTATGCCAAAACAGCTCTGGTTGGTTGTGCTTCAAATAGCTCTGGAGAGTAATGGAAAGACAAGTGCCATCATCCACCTTCCATTTGGCTGCACCTTTGTTTTACAGTGGTTTCCTTCTAAGCTACACAGGTATCTACTTCAGGCCAGGGGTTCCCCATCTAGCATTTTGCCCTTACCTTTGCATCACTGATCAGGAGAAGGAAAGGCTAAAATAAAGTAAGCTTTATTAGACTGGTCTATATAAATACACCAGTAAACCTTCAAAGTAATGCTGCTCTGAATCCTCTGTCAAAAGAAACACCACATTTCTTTCCTTCTATTGAGTACACATGGACTTCTTTATCAGACTTCCTGTTTTCAGCTTAAACCTCCAGGGCACGGCCTTAAGCATGCTCAGTTTGCTCCTCTCCTCCTCCCCTCCCTGCTGTAATCTGAGCCCAAAGCTATGAGCGAGCAGGGAGAGACTCAGGCAGGAAGTGATGTCACACCAAGCAAATATGGCAGTTTCTATCCTAAACAAACAGAGAACACGTCAAGAGCTGTTTACTCAATTATGGTAAAGCATTCTGCAGAATAAAATATGGTGTTATACTGTAGCTTGCACAATTGTGGCAATAAACTGCTTCGGTAACTTTCCTTCTCCTTTAAGACACTGTTAACTAACAGCTTGTCTAAATCACCCTCCTGTTTCATGTTTTATTTCAGATATTTATTATATTAAGGTTACATAAGAAATAGTTGTTAAATTCTCATATAAATCAATATAATATTTAAGTAATATTTTCCATGAAACAGAATGCTAACAATGTAGCATGTAGATCATAATGGGACAATATCACTAAAAGTAGACCTCGCATTAGTAAAGTATGGGCACTCCTGAGATATTGGTAGTAGCTAGTAAGCAGTTTGGGCAAGGTAGTGATAGTAGGATGGAATAGCGACAGTAGATCAAAACGGAGACAGTAAGGAAAGGCAGTCACAGTAGGGCAAGATGTTAAAATTGGAAAATGATATGCTGCTAGTTGAAATACAACCCCCACCACCCAGGATAGACATGGCTCCTGGGAGAGCTATGAGGTTTAAAGGGGTAAGTTAATATTTTTTTTAATAACTGTCCAGGTGCCCTAGCAACCAATGGATTGAAACTGGAAGATTCATAGGAGAGGGCCTGATAAGTAATAACAAGAGACAATAACAATAGAATTGGAGCCTGATGGAGCAATAGTTATTTGGCTGGCTCAGTGACCCCTATTTAAAAGCTGGAAATAGGCAGAAATGGAAAGCCAATAATTAAAAAAAAATATACAAAAAGTGAAAAATTAAATGGGTTGTCGACCAACCCTGTAACCTGTTCTAAATTGATACATTTCTTATATTTGTCTCTGCTGAGCAGAATCTCTGGGTTTCATTACAGGCAGCTGTTAGAATTGATACAATAGTTGCTAATACTCCAGAGATGCTGCTGAGAAATGTATCAACTAAATGTTGCAAAATTGTAAAAGTTCAGAATCTGCACCTGATTTACTGAGCTGCCAGACTCAAACACCAGAGACAGGAACCATAAACTTAGTTTTTGGAAAAACAGTAAAAAAATAAATAATAGAAAGTAATTGAAAAAAGTCTTTATTTCTGGGGAATAATCTGAAAACAACTGAACTGAAAAAAGTGTTTGGAAGGTGAACAACCCCTTTAAGGCCAATTGAAAAGTTACTAAGCACTGGTCATCCTATACCACATTGAAAGTTACTTTATATCTGAACTAGGGCTTTCAGTCAAAGGCTCATGAATGGTCCAGTCTATCTTTTAGGAACAGTAACACCAAAATGAAAATATCATGTACTGTTGCCCTGCACTGGTAAAACCAATCTGTTTGCTTTAGAAACACTACTATAGTACATACTGTATAAACAAGCTGCTGTTGATGTTAGAAATTGGAAAAAAAGGCTACTGTATATGGCACAGGTTAAATAGTGGATAACGGATAACACCATTAGGTTCTACAGAGCTTATCTGCGATCTGCTGTGTAACTTGAGCCTTCTCTCCTTTGAAATGGCTGCCCCCATTTCTAGCATCTTATTTATACAAACAATAGTAGTGTTTCTGAACCAAATACAGTAGATTTACCAGTAAAGGGCAACACTGCATCATATTTTTTATTACTTTCATTTTTTTGATGTCACTGTTCCTTTAATGGAACCCAGCAAAGTCTGCTTTGCTCTAATCCCTACCATAAATAACAATGGTTCTGAAGAAGCTACCTAATGTTTTATTGGAAAACCAATATTACATATTTAAGTTAAAAAAACCAGTCCTTTGAATCATAGTTTTACCTCTTTAAGGTCAGGCCATGTCTTTGGAAGTATGTGGCTGTGAATATCGATTTTCATTGTGTAGCCGGTCCCTCGTCAGTGACGGTGTCCAAAATAATTCCAAGATAGCAAAAGCAGCATATATATTTTCTATGATTTTTAAACCTGCAGGCCAGCGGTGCACACCCCTCAATGTAAACCAATAGAAGAGATTATTCTAGCCGACCTGGGTTAAGTTCAAAGTGCAGGTTATTCCTTTGCTGTGGGTAAAGTGAAAGTCTCTGTTTGTTATAAACATCAGATTAGGCAGCTTCCAATTGACAGGAGAATGCACTGGCCTTGGCTCAAATGCAGAGCTGAAATCCAAGATTTCAAATATAATTGAACCACTGCAATTTAAAGGCTCTGTCTGCAAATTAATAATCCACCACTTAGTTATATTTATTCCTATTAAAGAGCAACATCAACCATATGGCCATTTAATTTGAAGCTGCTTTCCAATATTCATTTAAAAATGTCACATGGATTCAAAGTTATTTGTAAATGTAATTGCTATTGAAAGCAATACTTTATATGCCTGCGTGCTACACATACAAATATCTTGAACCATTTCAATTGAACCATTGAAAATTTGTACTGATTTTATACTGGGAACTTTCCTCTTGAAAGTGACGGTAAATAAATTTGGAGCCTTACTGAGCATTTGGTTTTAGATGGGGTAAGCAATCGGAAAGAGTCAGAAGAAGAAGGCAAATAGTTCAAAAACTATAAAAAAGAAAAAATGAAGACCAATTGCAAAGTTGCTTATCATTAGCCATTCTGCATTTATACTTAAAGTTAACCTAAAGCTGACGCATCCCTTTAAGAGGCAAATTTCTGGTTGTTAAACTAGAAATTCAGCTCTACTAGTGCAGAGAGCCCAATTGTGCTCTCTGCACTAGTGATGTGGCCCTCATGGACCCCCTCCAATACAGGGGTGAGGGGGCTAGAATCACCCCTGTCCTTTAAGCCCTACTATACTGCGCTATTGACACAGCACACTGTGGGAACCTGTGAGTTACTGCTACTTTTTAGTACTCATCTTTCTATGCAGGCCTCTCCTATTTATATTCCTGTCTGTTATTAAAACCAATGAATGGTTGCTAGGGTAAACTGGTAAACTAATTAGAATTTTGGGGAAAAGGCTGCATTTCAGTAAAAATCACAGTTATTGCCCCTCCATTGTCCACTCGCTATTTCCCTATGTAAGAAAACGGTAAGGCAGGCAGATCCTAGTTTAAATATAAAAGTTCTGTGCACACACCAAAAAACATTGCCCCCTTGAGAGCTCAGGGTCCACAGGTCAAATTCACTATCTACCCTAACCTTGTACCTCCTGTACAATTTACATAACCTTCTGAATGAACTCAGGAGAGCAGCCGGTGCACAGTATGCTGGTTTGTTAGCACAGAGATCTGCTTTAATGTCAATCCATTATAGCACACAGATCTTAATTTAAAAATTATTTTTCAGTAGCTGTTGTGCAAATAAAATATGACACTGTGGTATTTGGCACCCAATCTCTAGCAAAACCATAGGGAAACCCTACTTGCACTCCTCACATCCAGATGTCAGGCTCTTAGGGGGTGTCATAAAGAAAATACACAAATCACTATTATTTATCCGTATCTGGGACAACAAATTCTATTGTTAAGTTTCTCTTTATAACAACAAGAGTGTCAACGGAAACTATAGGCAGCTGTAGGTGGTGGACAACATTTTAAAGATGCAACTTAGTTCTTCAGCTCCAGCCCTGAGATAAAATTATGCTTTAAATCACCACCTATACCCGCTGAATTTTGCATGTGGGAATCAATCAAATCTTCCTTTCTAGGGAAGCCAAAGAGAGAAAGTAAAGGGATCCCATGCCGCCCTTATTCAAACATTGTTTGCTTGTGAAACTCCAATAATTACAATTGGGGGGGGGGGCTGGTGATAATCAGGGACTGCATGGGATTTCATTTTAACTGCTACCATATATTTTACCCAGTGAGGTGGGTTTAGGGCCTGAAATAAACAGATGTATATTAAAAATTGTAGCACAAGAAGTATAGTGGGCTAGACACAACCAGTGGCCCAAATGTCATCCCGCTTGTCTACCCATGGATCTTCCAATTTACAGCAGTGTTGAGTAGAACACCTCCCAGCATGCCCTGAAAGCAACTTGGATTCTGTGAGTAAGTTCTTTTTGGGGCTGCATGTTGGAAAGGACTTAATGTTGGAAAGTTACCATTGCAATATCAGTCGTATTATATATACTTTCAACTTTAACAGCTCTTTCCCCTGACACCATCTTGCTTTACTATACACGTGTTTGAACAGTAATATACCCTACTCTCCGCACTATACCACATGCACTCCAGATGCTGTAAAACGACACCTGTCAACAGCTACTTATAGTTTAATATACAGTATCTAGTAGAATTAAGTCAAAGGCAATTGGCCTTTTAGAGTTTTCTTCTCTAAACAATAGTATCAGATGCAGTACACATCAGAACTTATCCTGCTTGTATGTTTCCCTGTCCAGAGGCTGCTCTTGTGAGATCTCAGCTAATCCACACCAATACTGAATCATTGACACAAAGAATTACCATATACACCGGGGCTGTTCCAGACTTCCATGGAGAACCAATTAATAAAATACGCTTTATTGAAACACACTAAGTGGTACAAATATTTTGCAGTGGATGAGCAGGACTGACACGTTTCTTGCCTAAATACTGTACTTGGCACTTCCTCAGAGTCTGACTCTGAATGTGATTTTTCCATGAAAATTCTACTAATTGTCTGATGTTCCAGCCACATATGGGATGACTATGTTGCTTCACCTGCTATGCTCCTTTCCTCTATTTCTTCGTTTGGTCTTTTTGCTTGCTTGATTTTGTTTTGATAAAGGCACAGTCCAGTCCAGTCGAGTGCCTATGATTACGTATCTGCTGATACGAAACGCGTTAGGACGCATACCTTTTAACTACATGGAATAAAGTTATTCTTTTACCCTCATGGCTGTGGTCGCAGGAGTGCGTGCAGATTTATTTTGAAGACTAAAGTTTGCCTAAGCTACGGGTTCGGGGCACGGCACCCGGACCACTTGGCCAACTTGGTGAGTGAAAAGCCCTTCGGCTGTTTTCCATTTTCTAATATTCTAAGTGAAGGGCCTGGGGTCTGGACACCCAGGTCAAATCCGTCTGTTTGGTAAGGATTACCCAGCGGTTCTTTAGTAACAAACGATTTGGATCATTATTAAGGGATTTAACCCGTGAATTTTAGAAGTAGTATTGATTCACATATTTGTTTCACTAATGTCCAGAAGAGATTAGAGCCGGCTTTTTTCTTTTTGTTATTTTGTTTCTAGACAGTCCAGGTAACCACAGGTTTTCTGAGCTGGTCTCAGATGTTTGTATTCTTTCTTTTTAGTCTCTGCATTGGTTGCCACAGTTTCAGCCCAATGGTGTAGAGTTCTTATAACCCCCAGTTTATGTTCCAGAGGGTAATGGGAATCAAACAGCAAATACTGATCAGTAGGAGTGTGTTTCCTATATACTTCAATATCCAGGTTTCCCCCCTCTTTGATAACTATTGCACAGTCCAAAAATGTCAATTTGCTGTCTCTCACATCTACCTTAGTGATCTTGATGTTTTCATACACCGAATTTATGTGTCCAGTGAAAGCTGAAACCTCAAGTGCTTTAATTTTGACCCAGGTGTCGTCCATACAGTATATTTGAACCAATGACTTGGTGCTGTTCTCTTAAAGGTATTCTGGGCTTTCTTTTCCACTTCTTCCATGTAAAGGTTCGCTACAACTGGAAACAGAGGTAAACACATGGCACAGCCATGTTTTTGTCTAAGTAAAGTAAGAGGTATTAAGGCATTGGTCCAGTAAGGAACAAACTTGTTCTAGACTCAGCTTTGTTCTGCTGCAGAGGGTGGTGTCTTGTTTCAGCCATTTCCTCACTGTTTCAATAGCCTCAGATGTGGGTATGCATGTGATTAGAGATGTAACATCATAGGAAACCATTGTCTCATTGGTCTCCAGCTTTACCTCATGCACTTTGTTGACAATATCCATGGAATTCTGCATGGGGTATACTGTGTTGCCAACTAAGAGAACTAAGATGTTGCCCACATATTTAGCAATGTTATATGTCACAGTGTTATTTGGCCTTAGACGGGCTCCTTTCTTGTGTAGTCCATATAGGCATGGAATGACTTCAAATTGGTAGATGCAATGGTACAAAGCTGGACTATTGACCTTGTCCTTCTCAAGCTGTTTCAAACAGTCTATAACCTTTTTCTTGCTCCTGCTTGTAGATCCCTCTTGAGCTGTTCATATATATATATCGGAATTGCGAATAGTGTGGCCACTTTAGAGTGGTAGTCTGACGTGTTCAGTACCACTGTGCATCTCCCTTTATCCGCTGGAAAGATAGTGACACTTGAGTCCTTGGCAAGCAATGTCAGAGCCCTCATATCCTGCATATCCTTAACTAGGGCTGCTGACACTTTCAACTGGATGTTTTCAGCCCCATTAAAAGGTATCTTATTTTTGTGGATAGAAGATTCTGTGGCTGTAATAAAATCGACCACTGGGACATACTGTGGGGCCACAGCAAAGTTTGTCTCTTGGCTAAGAATTCTTTCTCTGGTTCTGTGAGTTCACTGTCTGATATATTCTTTACCCATAGATCCTTGATGTTCTGGGATGTCTTGTTCTCATCTTCCTCCCTCCCTGTTGATTTGTCTGTTCTCCGATCATTGTTGATACATGACAGTGAACTGGTGAATTTGTTGCTCTGCCTCTCCTTGCCCTTGGAATGTTATGCTGGCTGCACCTCTCTGTGAATTCAACCACTCTTTATAAAGTTGTAGCCAGTAGTTATGCTGCCAGTCTCTATTTCACATACAGTATACAAGCTTATGATTCAAGACCTCAATTGAGAAGTCGGTCTGTCTCACCTGTTCCTTTAACGGATGTTTCTGGGCTCTCTAAAGGATCAATTTGGCCATGTAGCCTTTTACCAAAGAACCCAGGCATAGGCTGCACTGTGTTATTCCCTGATATCGGCATCATAGTTTTAAATGTAGATGGTTTCTGGCCGTCTTCTCATATACTCATACCAACTTTAGGGTGGTTTTCTCAAATTGAGTAGCAATATGTCTATGAAGATTGTCATTTATCCAGGTCATGATATACAGTATCCAGTAGAATTAAGTCAAGGGCAACTGGACTTACATAGAAACTTACATACCTTACTTAGTGAAGTGCATTGGGGCAGGCAATTTTACTGCCCCACAATGAACTGATTCATTAGCACATTAAGAAATCATTTTAACTGTTTATATAAACTACTTATTATGGAGTAACATCAGTTGATATTTGGATCCATTTACTGAATGATATAATCTCCTACATGAATATTTCACCAGTAGAATGACCAGTTATTTTTCCCCATACCAACATCTTTGGGTCCCTACACATTCCCAATTTATGTAATTTATGGAAAAGCATGTTACTTTTGTAGAAACCTGTGTAACTTGCATATAAAGCAATGACAAGGCAGAGCAGTGTGAGCAACAGGAAGGTATGTAAGGATTAAATTTAGGACTATAGTTACACTCCTGCTTTTCTGTAAAATGGTTGGTGAGTTTATGACATAGTAGCTGTGGCTGAAAAGAAATTCACCCAGCAAATTCATCCCTTTGTCCCAGCAAAACATACCTAACTGCTAGTTGATTATCTGTGTATCACACAAGGAATGTGTACAGCTTGTATTTAAGGGGGGGGGGTAAATAACTTGTATAGGGCCCCAAAGTTTCTGATGACAACCCTGCCTATGTTTTGTGTGCATGAAAGCAGATGTAGAAACTCAGGTGGAGAAAAGACGACAATCTGCTATGTGTGCATTTGGCTTTAAAGCTCATCCTAGATGGGGCTTTTTATCTAAACGCAGAATGAGAATCAAATGATCCACTGGCCATTGCTGGTTCTTGCTCCCTCTGCACTGAGGAACACTGTGTCAGCCTGGTGAAGACACACAGACTGGATTTCAGCTGTGGAAATGCCAGCGGATTGGTTGGTTCTCGGCCTGTTTATGGCAAGATGAGCCAGTATCATAAGAGCATTGGGAAAGCAATGCAAATTTGATGTTTTTTTCAATATCAATATAACTACCATATTATCTATGATGTCACCAATTTAATAATTCAGATGATGTGTAGGTCAGCCCTATAACTCAAACTAGACACCCCTGTTATCCCAATGATCATCGTTAGACTGGTGCAAGAAATGAAATCACCATTGTTCAGAGTTTAATAACGTATTGAGCACTAAAGAACTCATTGGTCCCTATGAATTTAATTTGCAGATTTCAGAGATGATTAATTAAACACTTACTTGTCAGCGCAGATCTCAGGACACACTGGTTTTAATTAAATAGAAATGATGTTCAGAATCAAAACTAACAGTTTTATCTCAGTAGAGGGTTTAGCACTAAATCACATTGACTGTGTAATCACACGTCCTCCTCCTCTCAGCGGTGCCCTTCTGGATCAGAGAAATGCAAGAATAGCCTTCATTTCTTAATTATTGTTATTTATAGACTCAAATCAGACCTTTAACAGATCAGGTTACAGGGTGCTAGGGCAAAACAAACATTGAGGTTCTCTATTATCCCAACTAAACCTGCTGTGCCATTGCTGCAGGCAGAAATGTAGACTTCACTGGTGTGTAAGCAGCCATGTAAAATACAAATGCACTGACTACTTTTTGGCTGGGTAGCACGGAGACTTCATAGTAGGATTTAAATGGTGAGGCGGCAGGTACAGTTGGCCCCTTTCGATATTAGGTAGATATTAGGGGCGCCACTGCTATGAGGAGAGTTGAAAACCTGGCATTTATGAGTATATTTACTCTCCTTTTTCTAGTGTTGATGGATAACAAAGTTGCATTAGAAGAATGCTGCCAGTTTTGTTCTGCCCTGTGGTGCAGCATCTTTGTCATCTAATCTGAGAAAAAGTGCCAAAAGCATTACAGCTGCAAAATGATATAGAAGAGCAGATGGGGGTGCTGAAGTGAATCAATGTGAAGTGCTATAGATAGAGAAAAATGCAAATGCATGAGGTTGGGCACACCATGCATCTTTTCCTACTGTCACCACCTTACTCTACTGTAATATTTCTTTACTATTTTCATTTAGCTCTTTGCCTTTTCTTGCAATAATAGTTGTGTCTTTATTTTCTCCATCTTGCCATATTTTTCATCATCTACTATCAACATCTTTTTCTACTGTCTCCATCTTGTCCATCTGCTACCATCTTTCAAAACTGTCTATTGTCCAGTGGCGTAACTACAGTTTACCAGGCGCTCCCATAAAAAATATCTATCCATGCACATACCACAGTCCCTGCTCCCAATGTTTTGCCCCATCTTTTCCTATTGTCTCCATGTTGTACTACTGTCACACATGTGTTCTACTGTCTTCCTCATGTCTTACTGTACCTTCTATCATGGGTGTCCACAGAAGGGGGCAATTGCCCCACCCTGACTTCTTCAGCTATTTCCAAGAAATTGAGATTCCCAAAATGTTTTGTATACTTCCCACCTCAAGACAAGCCTTCATCAACTTTTACTTACACAGTGATATTGGAAGGGACTAAGAATTTGAAGCAAAGCCCTCAGTGCCAGTAAGAAAGTGAATAGGCAGGCAGCACCTTACCTATAGCATCTGCAGGGGATTTGCTGAGCTATTAACATGCAGGCAGTAGGGAGTGTTTATCATTGGCTGTTACATGTTATCAGGAAGGCTTAGGGTGGGTAATGTGAAAAGCAGGTTTAATTAAAAAAAGTCACCCATCCTGTTGTTGTATGAAATAACAATAAAAGTTATTCATGTTTTCATAAATCACAATGAAGTTAGCTAGGAGTGTATTCATTTGTTACCATGCTATGCATAATTAGGCTGCATTAGTCATGAATAGGTTAATCTTCAGTGGGATGCTACCATATGAGACAGGGCCGCCATTAGAAATCACGGAGCCCAGTACAACAAAGCCCCTAAGCCCCACCCAGATCCCGCCCACTCCACACAACAGTTAAAAGACTACATAGTCATCAGTGCTAAAAAAGGTAACCCCCCCACACACATGTTATAAAAAGCTATTGATGGTCAGGGCCCCCTTATAAGTTTAAAAAAAACTGTGGTGCCAGGGCCCCCCTTAAAAGTTTTTTTAAAAAATTGGTGGTCAGGGCCCCCTATAAGTTAAAAAAAATTGGGGCCCCAAAGAATATTTTTTTTAAAAAAACATTGGCGCCAGAGCCCCCCTATAAGTTAAAAAAAAATTGGGGCCCCAAAGAATATTTTTTAAAAAAACATTGGCGACAGGGCCCCCCTTACAAGTTAAAAAAAAGTAAAAAAAAAAATTGGGGAGCCTGTTCGGGAATTCCTTGCATTTCAAAAGGCAGGGCCTGTAAACAAACTGACCATGTGCGGATGTCCCTTGACGTTCCTCGCCGTAAAGGAAAAGGAGAAATGGATCACCTGCAGCACCGGACTTCTTTAAAATTGTTTATTGTTTCACATTAAAAAACATGCAGCATCGGTACACCTAACACATTATGGGCGCTGAGACACACTTGCCCAATATCTGCCCACCCTCCACCCATGCCCGACTGCGCCAGACTTCTGGCTTCCTTTTACATACCGATGTGTGCGTCTATAAAAATTAAAGTCGGATGCTAACATTGTAAGGTCGTGGGCAGGGAGAGCAGGCAGAAGAGCTCAACCCGCGACCCGGAATGGGGGGTGCGAAGTCGGCCTGAACCCGCCCGACCCGTGGGTATCAGCCCGGCCCGCACATCACTAGCGTCCGCCCTTAATGATAGGCCTATGATAATGGGCGGAAGCACCCAAAACACTCTAGGTGTACCAATGGGGCGTGTTTTTTTAATGTGAAACAATAAAGATATAAGATTTTAAAGAAGTCCAGTGCTGCAGTGATCCATTTATCCTTTCCTGCTCCCTATAATGCAGCTGGACGGCACGTCACCCCTGAAATATTTGTGACCTCAACACAAATCCAGGCCTTCTGATGCCAGTTATCACAAAAGGTGGCAGAAAGGTCATAAAGTGCATAATAAAAAGTTCATGCTCGCTCAATCTATGCAGATTGAATGGGTAAATGGATCTTAGGTGTCAAATGATCTTATTGGTTATGAAGGATGTTATATTAGGCCATACATGCCAAAATTTGGTTGGGTAATCTGGAATATTTTGGAAGAAAGCACTTGCAGATTTATGTCAGAGGCAAGTGTTATGTACAGAGATTGTACACTTGGCACATCCATCACAACAGTTGGTGCTATGTGTTAGGGACACTAAGTGACAAGGCTTGGTGATCTGTGTCAGTCAGCATGATGCAAATCTTCTGCATGATATCTCATCCTTATGCTACAAGGCAGCTTGATAAATGAGAATAGTACATGGTTAATAAATAGCTATTATTTTATGCAATTCAGTATTTATTAAAATTACACCTTGGCGCGTTACGGTCCTTGATATACAGGGAATTGGGACAGGCCAGATACATGTAGATCTTTGCATTTGGGGTCCAGACAGTAGGAAAAAAAAAACAGGTGATTGTCAGAATTATTCATGGAGTCTTCAGGTTATGAGATTTGCATAATTTAACAGCAAATTGCACAGTTCTGCAGTGTAGGGCTAGAATGAATTTCTCCCAACGGCAAAATGTATATATTGAGAGCACATTCAGAGAGCACATTCATCAAGGTCCCAGTGGGTCCTCTAGATGTCTCAGTAATCCCTAATGTTACACTCCTAGCCTTTTCTTTTGGCATATCTGGTTGCTAGGGTCAGTGGGTCTAGGAACCAAGAATGTGTCTGAATAACAGAATGACAGATGCCTGATGAAAATTATTAGAGGAAACAGAAACCATATGAATACAAATTTCTGCCAGTCAAGTATTTTGCCTTAGTTTGTGTGGTGTTTATACAAATGGCCTGTAGATGTCAATGTGCTCATACGTATTGTGCATACTTCCTGGTAGCTTAAAAGTGAAAGCTTACTGTTGTGTATGCCTGCATGACTCTGCTAATAAAGCACTGTTATACTCTACTCATCCTCGGCTACCTAAAACATAACAAATTGATGATGAGATGGCTCTTCTACCTCTGCAGCAGCCTGCACCTTTTCTTCCAAACCCTGGTGAGCCTACCATACCTTTTACTGCTTGGATCCATATGTTTAAAAATAACATTATTGCTGCTGACCAAGGGGAGATTTCTGCTGCTAGAAAGCGTGCTTTACTTATTCACTGCCTGGGAGCAGAGGGATAGAGTATATTCTATACATTACCATTACCTGATGATACTTATGAAATTGCTCTTACTGCTATAAAGAACTTTTTTTGTAACAAGAGTAAATGTGGTTGCTGAAAGATATAAATTCCACCAACGTGGACAACGTAATGGCGAATCCACAGAACAATTTGTAGCAGCTTTGAGAGAGCTGGTTGTTACCTGTGAGTTTGGGAATCTAACAGATGAAATGCTAAGAGACCAAATAGTGGAAAAAACAAACTCACCTTGCATTAGAGAGAGACTGCTCCTATAGCAGGATTTAACCCTTGCAAAGGCTATGCAAGGGTTAAATCCTGCTATAGGAGCATTTTCCTAAGGCTACATAATACCTGGAAAATAAATGATTTTTTTAATGGGAGCCCTGCCCTCAAGGTTTTACAATCTATAGGAGTGGGGATTAGTGAGATACAAGGCATAAAGCTCTTGTAAAAAATGTAATCCCAAATACCTTCTGTCTGAATGACTAGAATGCCACTGGCAAAAACTGTCCTGCCGAGTGACGATGTGCCACTTTGTCTATACACACTGCTTGGTGCTGCACTTTAACACTTCCACCTTAAATTCTTCCAGTGGAACAGATGTTGGTATGTGTCCCTTAACTGGAAATGCAAACGACAGGTTTGTCCATGCTTACTCAGCAATCACTCAGCTGATAAATGTAAATATCCTTTATTGCCTCACAATGGTTTAATAAGTTGCGTACAAATAGCCATCATGGGGACTTTACAGTAAACATTAAATTCATAAAATGTATGAATCTATGGGTCTAATGCTGTCAGTCCACAACATTAGTGCCAGGTTCCCCAAAATAATCCTTGTATTGTTCATAATGGCTTCCTTGCCGCTTCTGTCCTATCATATTTCTTTAACTTTTACTGCGGTGTGATCATTATAAAATAAAGATGAAATAAAAAGAACTTCCCTGTAAAGATGGTCCAGGCGTTTCAGCATGTTTCCATGACAACCCATATTTTATTTCTGCCTCCCTTGCTACTGCCCTTGGTGGAAGGTCTCTGGGATCCAACTGGCTGGATTGAGACTTGGAATGTAACTCCATTGTTTTCTTTCCCATGCACTATTGGTAAAGCGGAATAATTTAATCTGTAAATACTCTCTGGGGACGAGTCTGTGAATAAATAAACACTGCTTTCATTTCCAATTACATTTAAAAATAACTTTAAACGGCTGGGCCGTTTAGCTGCAGTCATTCTGCTACAGTTAGAGAGATACCCAGGGCACAAGTAAGCACTCACTCCAAATCTTATCATAACTTGCTTTCTGGCTGGGCCCCCTTAACTCATAGCAAGGTAGCAGATATATAGAAACATTGGGGATAGTCACCCACAAATAAATAGTCACTCCCAGGACTTGCACTAGGTGGGCACAAAAGGCATGTGCCTAGGGCACAACAGCCTCTTCTGTGTGCCTACTACTATTTCAGGGTCAGTGAGAATGGGGGTGGTTTTTGTCACTTGCTGTCACCCCTACTTGTCACCACATGTATGGAGGGGGAGGCGATTGCCAAATCTAACCCTAAAGGTGACCATACAGTATAGTATCCGCTTGTTTGGCGAGGTCACCAAATTAGCAGATCTTTTCCCCGATATGCTCACCAAAGGCAAGTGATATTGGGCTAATCCAATCTTTCAGCCCTAGGGTCAAACATTTGGATTACAATGACGGGAATAGGGGACGAGGACCACATAGACTAGCCGATGCAGCCCTTGATTGGGTGGTAAAATCAAACCTGCTCAATTCCGATCTGGCTGATCTTTGGCCTGATTCGGTCAGGGAGGCCTGAGGACCCCATAAAGATAAGCTGATGAATCACTCGATAGGACAGGAGTCGGCAGCTGAACTCTGCCTCTGTGGCCACCTTAACTTTAGACTGGTTACTGATATATAGAAACAGTGGAAGACATCATCTGCACCTAGGGTTGCCACCTGGCCGGTATTTTACCGGCCTGGCAGGTAAAAATTATGGTTGATCCCAATGTTATCAATAGGGAAAAAAGATAAATATATAGGAAGGCCGGTACTTTTTCTGTAAAAGGTGGCAACCCTATCTGCACCATCGTGAGAACCTTCTCTCTCCTTGCTACAGTTACAATGACAGGGGATAGGAGACAATTGATCCTAATATAACTTGATTGTAACGCATGTAGTGTTATTAAGATCAAGAAGCCTGGTAATTAAATGTGACAGAACTGCAACCTTTGATAGGACAAAGTTAGGTTGAATTTATTATTCAATTCCTAGAAGGTCCCTTTCTAAACTGAGGTAAAATAATAGATGTACTATATGGACTTTATTTTGCGCCATCAGAGGAGCGGGTTCACCGGGAGAAGGAGCCACACTAATTAACCTAGACTAGTGGATAACCCAGGGGGTTTATTGCATCTGATTAGTAATGAGCACATTTTTTTACCATGCAAGGATTTGTGGCAAAATTACACATTTCACAATTGCCATTTTTTTTTTGGCAAAATAAATTGCAGAAAAAAACGCCAATTCACTTCAATGCATTTGGAGTGAGAAGAAGTTGAAAAACAAATGCCCATGTGGGGGTGAGAAAGAAACAGAGGAAAAAAAAACCACCCATTGGGGCTCATTTACTATCAAATTGCGATTTTTTTCCATGAATCTCAAAAAAATTTTGGTTTTCCTATATTTCTTAAAATTTTTATAGAAATATAGGAAAACCATAATTTTTTTTTCTTTCTCATCTGGCGTATTTGTTCGCTCATCACTACTAATAAGGATTAATTATATCTCAGTTTGGATCAAGTACAAGGTACTCTTTTATTATTACAGAGAAAAAGGAAATAGTTGTAAAAAATTTGGATTATTTGATTATAATGGAGTCTATGGGAGACAACCTTTCTATAATTAGAAGCTTTCTGGATAACGGGTTTCCGGATAGCAGATCCCATACCTGCACTATACTTGATCTTATCCAAAAGGATGAGACGGTTCCTTTGTCTTATCTGAACTGACACTGCAGTAATTGATTCCCATTGCAGGGGTTGTGTTGTTGAACAGGTACAACTATCACCAGAACAGTCTCAGGGTGGCTGCGAGTCTGTTACCGCTCTCTCTCTCTTTACACTTGATTGAAATGTGATTTATAACAAGACAGTGGCAGATGTTGTTTCTATGCCTTAGTCTATCTTACCTCAGCAGATGCCATGCATCTCTCTAATTATTTGCGTATTTAGATTTCAGAGACAATAATAGCAACTTTATGTTTGCATAGAAATGACTGGACTTATAGGGAACTTATAGACAACACCCCAATGCCTAGGCGGGGAGACAGTATTAGGGGGGGCTTTCTGTCACTTAGGATATTAAGTAACATGTTTCTCCCAGTCCATGCTGAGCCACACACACTTCTTTTCTGCTATATGGCTGAGATTTTAACCATTCGTCTAACAGAGCATTCTCTCACATACCTCTGAACTATCCTGTTTTCTGTGGGGACAGTCCTGTTTTTGGCAGCTCAGCCGGCAGTGCTGGATTGGTACTAAAATATCCCAAGTTTCTCTTTGATCTCCTGCACTGACACCAGATACAAAGCTTCTAAAACATAATTAAATAAGAGGCTTTTTAGCAGAAAGCTTGCCGAAAACGCCGCAGAAAAAGTATGTGTGTTCATAGCCTAAAGCAGCTCTGGGGGGGGGTCGCCGACTCTTTAACTGTTCTACATTGATACAAGTACTGATACATTTGTTATCTTTGTCCCTGCTAAGCAGAATCCCTGAGTTTCATTAAAGGCAGCTGTTAGAATTAATACAATAGTTGCTAATATTCCAAAGATACTGCTGAGAAATGTATCAGCTAAGTGTAGCAACTAAATGTAGCAAATTGTAACAGTTCAGATGCTCCTGGATCACTAAGCTGCCAGACTGAAACACTAGAGACACAAACATTAAACTTTAAACTTCAATTTTGGGAAAACAATGGAAAGTAATTGAAAAAAATCTTTGTTTATGGTGAACAATCTAAAAAACAACTGAACTGCAAAAAAAGTTTTTGGAAGGTGTACAACCCCTTTAAGTCCCTTGTTTATCCAATAAGCACAATATTTCTTTTCCTAATTCAGAATATGATGAGTGATCATATCACTTTCTGTAGTAATACATTTTAAAATTGGAACTGTATTTTAGCATGAACTTTCAGTATGTTTTGCTTGGGAAGAGGCAATTATGTGCTTCCCCCTTTACTGTCTCTCTATATTAGGCACTGCTATATCTTAATTTCTGTCTTTATCCCTATACTGTATGAATATATATATCAGCATAAAGAACACGGAGCACTCATGGGACTTAATTTATGGGCAAAACCTAAATGGTGTAAGTCGACATTTGTTTCGGTCCTGCACAGAGCACCTTTATCAATACATCACAAGCAGTTCCCTAAACTGATATAGTCAGTAGTGAGTGAAAATTGGCACCTAAATCCCACCCCATGACATCACTGGTGTGAGGTATACAATGTTGATTACATCACTGTGTGTAAGTCGTTAAGTTGATAATCAAAGGGAGATTTAAATTGGTAAAGTAACAACGTGTATATACAAAGGAGAGCATTTAAGTGCAGTAGAATGTCCAAGTGGTATGTAAAATCATAAAACAAATGGCCATGGAAAAGAAAAGGGAAACAGAGTAGAATGTAGTCAAATAAATATAGATACGGAGAAATTAGAGGAGAAGGAGGAGTTGAGTGACCACCAAATACAGAGCCTTTAGCACCACCACAGGTAAGCAGAGTGGCAGCCTTTGTACCATCGCAGTGTCATTATCCTCCTTAATAGAGAAAAGCTACAAGTGCAAAGAGTGGCACTATACCGGGTGTCTCAAGGCTGTATATTTTTCATGAATACCCATGCTGCGCAATAGGGGGCACAACAGAGCACAGGTTGCTCTGCATGACAGGGGTACCACTAACTGAGCATAGGTTGCATGACAGGAGTTCCACAAACTAGGGGTACCAACAGACACATCATAGGGAGAGCTGTAATGTCCATATTGAGTGTCAAACTCATGGCTCAGACGGTTGGCGGGCAGCAATGCTCCGGCACATTAGTAGAGTGTATGATAAAAAAAGCAACTGTTTCACAGAGAACTAAGAGCAGTAAATGAGGAACAAGTTAGTCTGGAGCTGCCAAGTAAAGAGCAATAGTGGGCTGATAGCGTCAAGGGAATTGTAATTTCACACCATCCAAAATAGACAATCTGAGGCTAGGGTGATGTGTTAAGGCCAGGGTAACCAGTTGGATCATACAGTGGGAGGAAAGAGAGAAAAAAAGCAGAAAGAAAAAATGCAGAAGTTAAAGATAAGAAAATAATGACAGGGCCATTGTCATACTGAGTTATCAGAGGTAAAACAATAAGAGGCAATGGCTGAGCAATTCCTATGTGGAGTACATCACAACCAATATGGTAGCAGCATAGATCATGTCCTAACCCATATTATAAGATCCTATCATGTCAGTATAGAATATTAGATAACTCTAATAGCACATGCATATTAGCAGTAGATAACAATAACAGTAACAAAATAAGTCTCATAGGCAGCAGCAGAAGCTATTAACTTCATTGAGTCCATGCTGAGCCAGAGTGTTCTTTGTATAGATCCGTCTACACTCCTTTTGTAGAATACGCTGAGCTCTGTTCCCACCCCTGGGTGAGGGTAAGCAGCGATCTATCATCGTACATCACAAGCAAGATAGTGCATGTCCCTTTTCAAGGAAGTGTCTTGCCACAGGTTTATTAGTTCTGCCCTTTTCCAAAGCTTCCCTAAAGGAGCTGCAATGATTTGCCATCCTGTCCCTGAAGGAGGTATTTGTTTTTCCAATATAATTTAAGCCACATGGACATGTAATAAAATAAATGACAAAAACAGACAGGCAGGTGAGTTGGTGACGTATGTAGTTGTGTATCCCTTAGTGCTGGGTCAGAGTTATTGCGGATGACTGAGAAACTGAGGGACCTTTGGGATTAAAGCATGTAGTAAAGTGTTTCTGTCAGTTTATTTTCTAAATAGTGTGGTACCCAGTCGCCCATTATCCTGAAAAATTCTGAGGTCTAAGAAGTCAATACTATCTGAATCTGACATGCATTTGAAGCAGATTGAAGAGTCAATGGAAGAGGCAATTCACCCAAGAAGTAAGTTCATCCCTGTTATCTGTCCATATAAGGAACAGGTCATCTATGTACCGCCTATAGAACCTCCCAGGGGTGGGAACAGAGCTCAGCGTATTCTACAAATGGAGTGTAGATGGATCTATACATTGAATACTCTGGCTCAGCATGGACTCAATGAAGTTAATAGCTTCTGCTGCCTATGAGACGTATTTTGTTACTGTTATTGTTATCTACTGCTAATATGCATGTGCTATTACAGTTATCTAACTAATATTCTATATTGACATGATAGGATCTTATAATATGGGTTAGGACATGATCTGTTCTGCTACTATATTGGTTATGATGTACTCCACATTTGGAGAACAAATGATAAGCCATTGCCTCTTCTTGTTTTACCTCTAACAACTCAGTATGACCATGGCCCTGTCATTATTTTCTTCTCTTTAACGTCTCTCCCTTTTTTCTTTCTACTTTTTTCTTTCTGATTTTTTTCTCTCTTTTCTACTCGTTCTCCCATGGTATGACCCCACTGGTTACCCTGGCCTTAACACATCACCCTAGCCTCAGATTGTCTATTTCAGATGGTGTGCAACTACAACTCCCTTCACACTCACTATTGCTCTTTACTTGGCAGCTCATATGACCATGATATGCCTCCAATAATAAGCTAACTTGCCCCTCATTTACTGTTTTTAGTTCTTTTTTATTATATACTGTACTAATGGGCCTGGGCATTGCTGCCTATCTGAGCCATGAGTATGCCGCTAAATATGGACATTACAGCTCTCCCCTGGTACCCCTGTAAAGCAGAGAAACCTGTGCTCTGTTGTGCCCCCTATTGTCCAGCATGGGTATTCATGAAAAATATATAGTCTTGCAACAGCAGATATAGTGCCACTCTTTGCACTTGTAGCTTTTCTCTTTTAAGGAGGCTATTCAAATATTTGGGTTCCAGGATATCGGTATGACACTGTGATGTTACATATATTCAATCCATACGACAGTAGCACACTGACAATAAGCTTCTGTTGCGTTTCAAATGTTTTATTGGCTCATTTCAGTAGAAAAAAAGGCAACGTTTCGGGCCGCACAGGACCCTTTATCAAGCCTTGTGCCTTTATCAAGCTTGATAAAGGGCCCTGTGCGGCCAGAAACGTTGCCTTTTTTCTACTGAAATGAGCCAATAAAAAATTTGAAACGCAACAGAAGCTTATTGTCAGTGTGCTATGGTCGTATGGATTGAATATATGATTTCAACCCTTGGCAGAGAGGATAATTGACTACTAAGCACCTGGTCTGCGAGACAGAACACAAGGGTTGAGCACTTCATTATCGTGTGGAACTGTGATGTTACATAGGCTGACAATCTGCTAACCTATGGCAGTGCTGAAGGCTCTGTATGTAGTGGTCACTCAACTCCTCCTCTTATTTCTCCTTATCTATATTTATTTGACTTCATTCTACTCTGTTTTCCTTTCCTTCTCCAGGGCCATATGTTTTATGATTTTACATACCACTTGGACATTCTACTTTGCTGCACTTAAAATGCTCTCCTTTGTATATACATATTGTTACCTTACCAACTGAAATCTGCCTTTGATTATCAACTTAACGACCACGACACACGGTGATGTAATCTACATTGTATACCTCACACTAGTGATGTCATAGGGGTGGGATTTAGGTGCCAATTTTCACTCACTACTGACTATTTCAGTTTGTTTGGGGAACTGTTTGTGATGTCTTGATAAAAGTCCTCTGTGCAGGACCAAAACGTCGACTTACACCATTAAAGTTTTGCACATGAAGTCCCATTAGTGCTCCGTGTTCTTTATGCTGATATTCCTTTTTGCGGCAGCACCTGGGCTTTTGAACAGACAGTTCTTTAACAGGGTCCATTTAATGTTCACATGTTCAGTCTGTGGGAGCAAACAGGTACAAAACAAAAATAAAACAAAACCCTTGGCCAGGCCCAAACAGCCCCCCACCAGCCCAAGAAAAAGTGAGTGTCTATGGCAAATTACAGCAGACCCTCTGGCATTTGCCGAAACCCACTGATTGCCAGTCTGGGCCTGATCTTGGCTACAACTAATGCACAGGGTATTTTCCCTCTCCACTCCACAGAGTCACAGTACCTTCACAGAGACATTTCCCTTTGGGAAAACAAACAGCAGTCCAACACACTGTTTTACCAAGATCCCATATATATCAAAGATATATATATATTAGGTATTTATCTAGTGTTGCCTATTTCATTAGGGTAAAGGAGAATAGAACAGGCAGTAGCCTCTTCCCCGTGTCTGTGCCACCATATATATTAGTGGCCTATCTAGTGCTACCAATCCTTTTTTGTAGGAGAAATGAGAGTAGAAAAGGCAGTAACTCTTATAACATTTTCCCCTATTTTTGTAGGCATATACTTTAGGTACCTATCTAGTGCTTCCCATTCCTATTGGAGATGAAAGCAGAGCATGCAGTAACCTTTGTATAAGCTCTCATCTACATTTTCTTTCCCACTCTTGCATGCCCTATCCCTGCCCTTGTAACTTGATCCAACTGACCTCAAACAGTCAAGACATTGGGTCACTTACAGATAAACTCCCCTACATCCCTTATCCCTTATCCCGGATACAGTAAATTTTCCATGTATGATGTATAATTAGACTCTGATTCCTCCCTCTTTTCTCTTGGTGCACTCATATTTACGTCACACAAGCCAGGTCTTCCTATGTTTCAGGGGCCAGATGTCCTTGCCCAGAGACGTTGCGTCTGTGTAATGTAGGGATCAGCCATGAGGTTCACAAGGAACATACACTCTTGTTTCAGATTCTTTATGTCTGAGTCTAAACAATGTATGTTAAATAAGGTTGGTTATAAGTAACAATGCATTAAATAGTAACAAATGAACAGTGACTTGGAAAAGAAATGGTCTGGGAATGTAATTGTTCTAAAGATGAGCTGGCATTGCTTACATTTGAATAGCCTACCTATAAATCTGTAGTAATCAACTTGATGTGCTGTGTTTTTCTTGAAGATTTCTCACCAGTCATCAGAATTGGCTTTCTTAATTCAGAATGATTTGTAACCAAGATCATTCTACAATAAATACCCTGGAATTAGAATCTTTACAAACATAACCTACCTGTATAGGCGACTATAGCACTGGGCAATAAATATCTGACACATAGAATGCAATGCATCACATATATCCCTGCAGTGCATCACATATATCCTTGCAGTGACATATAAACTTTTAGTAAAAAGGTGGCATATCTCATCAGTCACTCAGGACTCAGGAGGTACCTTGGGACAGAAAATCATGGGTCAGCAAAGAGATGGAGTACACAGCCAGAAAGGGGATGGAGTACATTGAGCATAAATAAAAGAAAAACTGGCACTCAGAGCTCGATGCATGCGGGCAAAGCCCTGCGTGATTATTACAATGTAACGTTTCGGGGGCGGGCTCCTTCGTCAGACAGACCAGTCTGTCTGTCTGACGAAGTGGCCCGCCCCTGAAACGTTACATTGTAATAAACACGCAGAGCTTTGCCCGCATGCATCGAGCTCTGAGTGCCAGTTTTTCTTTTATTACGCTGACTACAATTGGGGTTGCCGATCCCTTCTGACTGTGCACCGGGCCAACTTATGCTGGAGAGGCCAGGGTGTGCTGGTGGGTTCTGGAATTTGGACATTGAGCATAAAGCCATAAGGCAGGAAGGTGATGGGAACTTTGAGGTAGAAAAGAGGTTAGTAAGGAAATGGGGAAAAAACCATAGTCAATATATGGACATAGTATACACTGGGCCATAAGCCATGATTTATAGGGTATATTGGGGCAGAAAACCATAGGGTCTATTGGACTTGGAGAAGAAAGTTCTACTTAAGTTTATGAGTTGGGGGAGTTTTAGTTTTGCTTACAACCTAGTACTAAACTGGATCAATGAACTCGCAGCACTTTGCAGCAACCTCAGTGTAACCTGCAGCTTTTAAGCAAGAATGAAATCTGCTCCTTATTTACAGTCCTTAAACCCATTCCAACCAATCCCCAAGCAGAAGAGGAGTTAACAGGCAAACAAAACAGCTATGGATGAATGAATTCCAGTCCTGGTTTTACCTGCCTATATGACCCCCCCTCCCCAGCCCAACCCAGTAGCTCAGCAATAACAGCTTTAGCTTGTAGCTCAGTTGGATAAAGTCCCCTGGTCCCCCAGCCTGCATCCAGTGATGCTGTTCTGGGTTGGAATGCAGGAGGCTGGAGCCCAGGATTTAATTAGACCGTGTGTGTTACTGCCCCTTCCCAGACTGTTACTGTGCTTGCTGCTCTCTCTGCCTGTCATGAGTCTTCTGTGAAGCATCTGGGATTGTTGTACAGAGTGTGTATCTGCTGTGCCTTCCCCTCAATCTCGTCTGGGTGCCACATTCCTCTCCTAGTTACATACCAGGATGGATCCTCTTGACACAGAGTTGTGCTATGACCCAGACCCCAGCATTGTGCAACCGTCCTGCAACGGGCAGACACCCCCTGGGCACAAGCCACCAAAACTGCAAATGGACCATGAACAGATGAAGATCAGTGAGAGCGGCCAGTTCAGTGATGAGGTGGAAAACAGAGGTGAGTGACTTTCAGCAACTTACAAACTGTGCTGCTCAGAATAGGGAACCCCCCAAAACAGGAAAATATTGGCCTGTTAGGAAGAAGTTCATACCACTATTTCTAAAGGTCTTGGAAATTTTGTGAGTTGCTCTTCATCTGTAGTAAATGTGGGAGCCTCCTTTGTGATAATTTAAGGGGGCTCAATGCAAATACTATACATAAGACCTGTAATTTATAATCCAACCTACAGCTCCTGTCCAAACACAGTCTTGCTTTACTATATGCACTATCCCACATTAAAAGGCTCTGACCAACATGACATTGCTCTACTATGCATACTATTCCTATAGCTTCTTCCCTGATATCATCTTACATTAATATACACAGCTTTAGTCCATCCTCCTTACGTCACCTTGCCTTACTATACACACTTTCCAACAGTTACAGGCCCTTCCCCTGACACATCTTGCCTTAGTATATAGGCTGTCTCACGGTTTCAATTGCCTCCCTTGCTACTGTACTTTACACACATTCCTCATATATGGCCCCTTCCCTTCATACCATGTCTACTTACTAAAAACACTATTCCAATTCTTCAGCCCAGACTCCTGATGTTATCTTGCCTTACTATACACACCTCCTATAGTTTCAGCTCCTTCCCCTATACCATATTCCCTTACTATATACACTATCTCAGAGTTAGAAAAAAAGGATAACTGCTGCTCAGAGAGTGCGTTTAAAAAATGGGGCCCAGGATCAATGTTTGCACCCCTGAAAGACATATGTAAGTAAATGAGGACTCCCTTAATTGAAGGACACATCATAGGCTGGAAGTTGTGTTACCATTATGTACAAGAAAATGAGATTGCACAGAGATTTCCTGAAAGACACATTAAACTCCCCCCAGGCTCAGTACAATGTGATCTTTCAATGGAAATGAGATATTGACGACACTTAGATGAAAGAATTGGGGGTTTAAATCAATCTTATTACTGATGGTAATTGCATGAGGAGACAAGGGATCCCAGAAGAGTTGTTCCTTGGGGTAAAATACTTTCCAAGTGATTAATTGCACTGCAAGCAATTAACTGGGGATTTTCCTCTAGGTTTAATGAATCAGTATTGACACAGTCCCAGAACAGAACCCAGAATTTTCAGCTTCATCACTTTGGATTTGATTGCAAGCTTTGTGGAACAGCAACCAATAATATGCTTGTGTTCATTGTGCAAATAAGCAGGTTTTGACTTGTTTTATCCTGTGATTTTTGCTATAAACTGACTGCAAAGTGCCTGGCTGAGCTTTTGACTGGCACTAAGTGATCACAGTTTGGACAAAGCCCTTCTGTTGGCTGTAGACCTTGGACACCAGCATGAAGGCTGCACAGATACTTCAAGAGCAGGATGAATAATTGAAATGGAAGTGTAGGAACAGCAGAGCATAAAAGCAAAGCTTTAAATGGCACAAACAAAAGGGAAGCAGGTTCAGTCGTATCCCATGGAAGGTCCGAGCTCCTCCATTCATTTACTTTACATGAATATGTACCCAGGGTGGGAGGCAGAGAAGGAGGGAGAGAGAAATAAGCAGACACCAACATCCTCATTACACACAGCAAGATTGCATACAACATACATAGGACCAAGAGACAGATAGAGAGATAGATAGAGAGAGAGAGAGAGAGAGAGAGAGAGAGAGAGAGAGAGATTAACAGATAAAAAAAAGTAGATGGCAATAAGAATGGCGATGACTGATAATATATAAAGAAATTAATTAATGATAGGTATAAATAAATAGATTATAGAGAGAGAAAAATAGATCATAAACAGATTGACATAAGAAATTACAATATAGATATATGATATATAGATGATGAAAGATTTAGATGATTGATGATAGAGATCTCAATAGGTAGGTAGATAGCAGAAATCAAAAAGACCATAAGAAGACTAAATATTTAGTTGTATCTATTTGTCTTTCTGATATGATCTGATACTATTAATAGACAGAAAGGTAGAGCTGGGTGATGGCAACAAAGAACTAAAGCCGCACTATGAATTATATTGGTATATTAAATAGAATTGGGACATGTGCGGGTTATTAGAGTAACAGTCACAGTCTGGTCTGCCAATAGCACACATAAGGCATATACACAGAATAAATACAGGCTGATATATTTATGTCTAACAGGAAGTAAGATTTTTCCCTGATTAAAAAATTATTCTCCCAACTCCCTTATATATACATGCTGCTACTAACCAATAACGAAAAAATTAAATTCTTTACATACAATTCCTTATCCATGTCAAGGATTTTTTTTGACAATTTCATTAGCCCAAGGAAGATAGTGATAATGATTTCCTGATTTTGTACATTTATCTTACCACCCCCACATTATTTAGGATTTTTGTTTGTAGCAATGCAGATGGACGATACAATCCCCAACCAGGAAATAATGTACAATGAACAGACAACAAAGGAAAGATCCTTTTTAAAACCGCTTTACTAATCCTTTCCTTTTTATAAGTAATCGGTAAGGCTGCGTGCTGGGAGCACTTTCTCTAAAATAAGCAATTAAGGGGCATAGTCATACACTTCTGGTACATTATCAATATATATTCTTTCCTGCTAATTGGGTCTTGTGTATAGCTCACTTTTTGCTTAAAATAGTTATTTACAGAGAGATTCAGATGCACTCACGGCCCAGGGATTACGAGGGGCTTTACACTGGATTACAATGAGAGAACAAAGGGGAATTAAAACCATATCACCCCCTTTATCAAATAGCAGGACAGCAGGATTCCGGTGCAAGGCTGGATAACTTATTGAATCTGACAATCCTTGCATGGCTACTTCCTCATTTAAGAGGTGCACATAGAGGTGACGTCCTTCCAACCCACAACTGTGGGTGACCTGAGTGTAGCAGTGTACATAATGTGTGAGTAAAGAGATCTCAGTGTGCCCACAGTTATATTCTTCATGGGAAAGGGCTCTAAATTTGATATTTATGGGATGGTATAGGGACATAGGGATTGTAACTGTGGGACAGTGTTTATAATAGGGAGGGATGGTGTTAAGGAAAATGGTTTTATATGTAGGATGTGTGTATAGTGAGGTCAGATGATGTCAAGGGAAAATAAACAAAAAAATCCCAAATATTATATTATGATCTGGGCCCGACCATCATTGATTTGTCAGTTCTATGGCTCCTGGACTGTCTGCATCTGATACATACGTTTGATATCAGAGAAACACAGGAATAGAAAGTGGCAGACATACTGTGGGCACAGATGCAGAGAGGCAGTGGAAACAAAGATTCTGTTTTGGGCTTCCTTCTGTTCTTTAAAAATAAGGTGGTGATATATATTTATCCTTTATTGGCTCAGGGTGTGTGTGTGTTATTGGTAGGAAATGTTCTGTATAGTATTCACTGCAACAGGGCAGTCTGTGATATAGCCACATCTATACAGGCCATTAGAACAGGACGGTTAAGTGTTTAAAGAGATACTGACACCAAAAATTAAACTCTTTTTTACATCTATCATAATATTGCCTTTGAAAGCTACTTATAACTTTGCCATAAAGTATTTGCACAGTGCTTTTACATTACCTGTCTGATGCCCCATGTTCCTGTATGAGGGGCTGACATATTTGTGCAGTAGGATTCAGTTAGCATTGGAAACTTTAACTGACAGGCTGAGATGGGACAGTCAGGTTGGCAAAACAGTCAGGTTTAGGAACAATTAACAATTACTTACAAAAACAAACCTCTCAGCAAAAAAACAATCAACATGACCTATAGGTAACTTTTAATATACTTACTAATATATTTTCATATTTTATATTTTTAAGTGTCATTATCACTTTAAGGTGTTGCTTTAGTATTATAAGGACTCTTGAAAATTCATTGCAAAGTAAATGATATGTTATTAATTACATGTCTCTTTTCCTGGAAATAATGGTTATTTTACCTTTATCTACCTCTGTATAATTCAACCTGCAGCCTTGTGCCTTTATATGTTCATAGAACCCTCTGTGACTACAAATATTCTTATAATTTACAGTACGGGGTACATTTACACTTATAATACATAAATGATACTTATAGTTCCCTGTATAACTCAGCCTGCAGCCTTGTACCTTTATATGGTCACAGAACCCCTCAATGACTTGTAATTTCCTTACAGAAGGGGATACATAATCATGAGTGAGTTATACAGTTTCCTGTGACCTCACCTCTGATGAAGTGCCAGAAAGAGGCATGAAACGCGTCAGGTGATCCAACATAGAGTAGGAGTACATCTGTAATAGATGCCTGTTTGTTGTTTTAACTATACAAAATAAAGCCGGACAATAATTTAATCCTATGTGTGTGGATTGGTTCTCTCACCCACTAAAACCCTCTACATATGAGTTATACAGTTCCCTATATAACTAATAATTAATATAAAATGGAGGGCACTTAAACACAATTGCATTTTAAAGAAAAGAGAAGCAAAGGGTGCAATAGGATAAACCATTAAATGTATCCCATTTAGGGAAAAACCAGTTGATTTAACACAGATAGCCACAGGGTCGGACTGGCCCGGTGGGACATCGGGAAAAATCCCGCTGGGTCCCGACCCTGACGGGCCCCTGCTGGGCCATACCCCCTCTCCCGACATTCAGTTTTAAAAAAAAAAATATTTCGCCAGTGCGCAGCGTCGTCTGCGCTTGCACACCGATCGACGTCGTTCCTGCATGCGCACTGAGCGTCGCCTTCGCTTCACAGTAGGGTGGCCGGGGGCTCATAGGGGGCCAGATGGGGGCCCTGGACAGCAGTCCCAGTGGGCCCTGGGCCCCCCAGTCTGACCCGGATAGCCATCAGCCTGCAAACTCGTACCTTTATATGTCATAGAACTCCTCAGTGGCTTCTAATATCCTTATAATTTACATTATGGGGTTACTTGATACGGTTGCCACCTGCCGGTTTTGACCCGGACAACCTGATTTTCAGAAGGGCTGCCGGGGACAAAGTACCTGCTCAGTTTTCCAAATTAAGAAAACTGGGCAGAATTCTCCTAGATTGACGTGGGATTGACTAATCACCGATCACCATCACATAACCCCGCCCTGTGATGTCGTGAGGTCTACCCTACAATAGCACTGCTCTGCCCCCTGATGTCACCATCCCGCCCCCCTGCCTGGACTTTGCTGTCCCAAAAGGTGGCAACCCTAGGACATGATCAAGTAAAATACATGAGTGTGCTCTTTTTATGGAACACTGACTGCTACTGGCTTCACCAGATTTTGGCTAATGTTACAGGCACTTGTACACTGAGGAGCATATTTATTAACAACACCGGTGATGTTTCCAATAGCAACAATCAGATCTATTTGTTTTTTAATTTCTACATGACTGTTCGAATCGATTTGGTTGCTTTGGGCAACATTACCAATGATGCTTGTCTCCACTGGGAATAACTACACCCCTAAAGATCTGTAGCATGACCTGTTCATTATAAACAATGTGCATCCCTACAGTTGTTTTTGAGCTAAAACTCCCCTGACACTCAAAAGTAGAAGTAGTAATAGTAGTAGTCCAGTAAATGCGATTCGAAGCAACTTACCAATATATATATATTGATTATAAATACATTTTAAAACATTTATTTATCAAATTAATTGCACAGCTGCCCCTGATCACATGTACCATTGAGCAGTGTAACTGTAGTCAGCGTTCCTCCAACCAAGACTGTTTCCCACAATACTTTGCATCTTCTGTTATTCGCACACTATTGAAGAAGGTGAATACCTGACGTGTTCAAGGCCTTGTGAGAATTAGAGTCTTGGCTGGAGGAAAGACTCATACAAGACTCAAACTAATACATTGTTTCAATGGAAGCTGTTTCTTGTGAAACACTAAGGAAGTAATGCTGAACTGAGCCAGAACTTAACTGATGTTGGTAACAATGGTTCCTTTTTTTGTTTGCTACTGTTACCTTTAGGTTTGCTTGAAAGCAGCACCAGACTCAAACCCCATGAAGCGCAGAGCTATCGGAAAAAGGCCTTGTGGGTCTCCTGGCTTTCCATTGCTGTCACGTTGATTCTGGCAATAGCGGCTTTCAGTGAGTATCCAGTTCTTATCTGCACTTCATTGTATCTGTCACCATTGGCCTGAATGTTGCTATACTATAACTCCAAGGTATCATCCAACAGAAGTTAAAGGATGCTGGGAGTTTTAGCCCTGAAAAAATGGAATGCAACTGTCTTGCCAACGCCTACTTCACATTACAATGTTTTCCACTCTTTGAGTCTCTGCCTTACTTTCTCTCTTTGGTTACTACTTACTTTCTATTGCAGTAATAGAAGAACAATTGCCATCAGTGTAGTAGAAAATGCAATGTATAGTCATCAGTGTAACAATGTAAACTGAAATAGACATTACTGGAAATTAACAGCACCCAGACCAAAGACGTTTCTTGCTGTGTATACTTCTGGCTGCCCATTATGCTAGTGAAATTAATAGGGTTTTTATAATAGAGTTTGGTTACCTTTATCAGTGTCTATAAGGATATATATTTAAAGGAACAGTCACATAAAAAATGAAAGTGTTTTAAGTAATAAAAATATAATGCAGTGTTGCGCTGCACTGGTAAAACTGATCTATTTGCTTCAGAAACACTACTATTGTTTATATGAATAAGCTTCTGTGTAGCAACGGGGTCAGCCATTCAAAGTTGCACAGCAGATAGCAGATCAGCTCTGTAGAAAATAATGGTGTGTTATCTGTTATCCACTATTATATCCTGTGCCATGTAGCCTTTTTTGAGAGACGGAGGGGAGAGGACAGCAAAGGAGGGGAGAGTGACAGGAGGGAGGCGAGTGCGGTGGAGGGGTGGGTGACATGAGGGAGGGGAGAGCGATGGAGGGGTGGGTGACAGAGGGAAGGAGGGGGAGTTAGACTGAGGGGTGCGAAAACTGACTAGGGGTAGACAGAAGACAGTTTTAGAGGTAGCTACCCAGTGACCTGCCAATCATTGCACCCTAGGCAGCTGCTTCTTCTGCCTAACCCAGAACCTATATTCACTATGTTGTGTGCTTTATAGTTATATCAGTGGTCTCCCTTAATCGCTGCAGAATTCTCTGGTATCATTGACAATTCCCACTGTAAGTAAATATCCTTGTTGTAACTCAGTAACACAAAGCCACATGCTGAATATTCAAGTTTCATGGTCTGCATCAGTCAATAGCGACTGTGTCACTCCATGTTAAATATGCATGTATCATATAGGCATCTGTCAATAGAAAGGTTTTATGTATATTAAAATGCCAGAAATACTGTTTAGATACTTGCTTTAATTATTTGAAGCTGACTGCTGTTGGGGTCATATGGCACTTTGAATATTAATTTTTTTATACTCTGCCTATTGTGCCATTAGGCTGTAATTGGGAGAACAAACCAATGACTGGCATAGTGGATAGGGGCAGCTAAACAGAAGGGAAACAAACATTACAAGAGTAGAGTAAAGAATACAAGAAGAAAAGAAAGTTATTTGAGGAAACCAGACGTGGAAGGCAGAAGGAGATAGCAAAAACAAAAGCATCAGAAACAAAACAAGAAAACATGTTATAGCATGATTTACAGAAATAATAAAATAAGTAAAACTGTACGTATTCTGGATTCCAGGTACAAATAACTTTTTCTAATCATAAATATGTTTATGGCCAGGTATTTTGGCACACTAGGCAAGGGCTTCAATCACCCACCCGGTATTGCATTACCATTTCCCACCTTACCATTCATATTGCCCCTGAACCTGTGCCAGCAGCCATCGTGTTGCCCCATGTACCTGTGAATGGCAGTCAATCCCTCAGATTGCTCTCAAACCACCAATCTGTACCTGTGCCAGCATAAACCAAAACATCCATCATATTGTTACCCCCATTCTGTACCTATACCAGCGGCAGCCCCTAAAATCCATCATATTGCCCCAAACATCTGTGTACCTGTGCCAGCAAGCCACCATATTGCCCCATGTACCTGAGCCAGCAGCAGCCAATCCCTCATATTGCCCCCAATCTGTACCTGTGCCAGCAGCAGCCAAAAAGCCACAATATTGCCCCAAATATGTACTTGTGCCAGCAGGAGTCAAAAATACATCATATTGCCCCCAAATATGTACATGTGCCAGCAGCAGCCAAAAATCTATCATATTGCCATAATCATTTGTTTACCTGTGCAAGCAGCAGCCAAGATATTGCCCACAAATATGTACCTGTGCCAGCAGCTGCCAAGAGGGAGGTGGGAAGAGCTTCTGCCCACAGTACAAATCACGGGTAAGAGGGGGTTGGAACAGGTGGTTTATAAAATTGAAAAACTATTAAAGGCCAAGCAAACCAAGGTTTAAAAAAAAAAATTTCAACGTAAAAGTGCCCCCTCCCCATGATTGTACCCTAGGCGGGCGCCAACTCTACCTTCCCCTAGTTCTAGCCCTGTTTATGGCTGGTACAACTGCATCTGATTACTGAAGTCCTCAGTGATTCCCCTTTCATTCATTTGCAGTACTAACCATATCATGCCTCTTATTTCCCTATAGAACTACAGCTTCCACGACCCTCTGCACTCACATGCTAACAGTTCATCAGAAGGCAGGGAGCTGCAGACTGAATTTCTCTAGATAAGGAAACCACCCCATCAAATTGGCACTTGTTTAGCAGATAATCCTGTTCTTCCAGTACAAGAAATCAGATTTCTGCTATTATGCCTTGTTCATGTAATTACCCTCCTGTGTTGAAAAGTAAATAGTAATGAATTAAAACAGGAACAGGGGATGTGCTTAATGTCACTCAGCTAGTGAGATAACGGTGAGCAGCACAATCTGCAGTCTAGTCTCAGCAGAAAATTCCATGTCAGATCCCCAGAGGGATACGCTGGATCTGTCTGTCTATTCTCTGCAAGTGCTGCATACATTACAAGCAGCAGTGAACCAAAGGGAAAAAGCCTTCCACTCAACTGCAAAGAACCACATACTCTACATGACTTTGGTATAGTCAGCTGCAGGCCTGTAGCCCTCCTGCTGGTATTCCACAGCTGTTACTGGGAGAGAGTTGTAGCTAAAGAACAGCAGCAGGGTCGCAGCTTATAAATCCTTAAAAATGCCAATTTACTTAGAATGCTTCCATTTGGAGCACACTTTAAAGGTGAACTTTTTCAACTGCTAGCGATATCAAATTTGGAGACCGCTGAGCAAAACGTTCAATAATTACAAAAACATAAAAATAATGATATATTATAACAAGACTTACAACTCATTTTCCATTAAAAAGAGCTCAGGTTAGTCACATTTAAAGGTTTTCCCCTCATGATAATGAAGCCAGAGGCAGGTTGATCCTGGAGCTGTCCTACTGATGCTCAGCCTGACTAGGGCAATGTATGGAAATAGGAAACATTTCTTTATTGGAAATGAATTTTGCTCTGGGAACGGTGGGCTAAGGCATGAAGGAACAGGCTTTACCAGGAGATAGTGCTGAATTAATCACACAGGTTTCTGTTCCTCTCGGAAATGAGATTACTTGGGTGCAACAAATTAATTCCCTCGCTGACTTTACTGTGATTTCATTTCATAATGCACAGAAATTCAAGAGATAGGCTGGCTTAGTGCTTTAATGATACATGATCCAATGTATGAAGGAGGAGAATAATTAATGTACATTGTGTCCCATCGCTGATTGTCACGTTCCTCTGCCTCTATTATTCCATTTCTTATTCCCAGTTTTCTTCAGTCGGCTAATTACCCCTTGCTGTCCCTGCTTATCCCACCATGCTGATCTCTGTTACTCAGTTTGCTAATTGCCCCATGCTGTCCCTGCCTGTCTCTCCATGCTTATGTCTGTTACTATATAGGGTGGAAATGGCATTTCATTTACTTTGTGCTTATTCTATTAAAAAATGTAACCCTATTCTATGACACATCCTTATGTATCCACCCTCCTACCCTTTGCTATGGTCATTACTGTGGCCAGTAGCTGGCCTTGTCCTTACTGAGACAGAATTCAAATGGGGCGAGCACACACTGCCCTATTTCCCCATACTTTCCGCCCAGAGAATGACCAGCTCTGAAAATAGCTGGCTGGAATATCTGCTCTGTTACTACTGATACAAGCTGTCCTTCCCAGCAGATCTGTACAAATTACCCTATGACATAGGCCCTATGTGATCTGATATTTGCTCAATATACCTAATAAAATGATAGTCCATCCCTGGAAAGCATATTGCCAGATTTTTTTAAAACAGATAAATAAATCCAATAATACAATTTCACCTAATGAAAGAAAAAGTCAACATATTTCCAACATGCTTTCATGAAATTGTTTTGGCAATTTTAAAGTTATTTGTAAGTTTGTAAGTTATTTCTGTATCCCTGGTTCTGTCGCTTGAAACAATGTAGCAGAAGGCTACTGATCAACAGAACAGGAGGAGAACTGACTTCTGCTACATTGTTTTAGGAGACTCTTCTGGCTCTTTAAATGGCAGCTAGACTGATGGTTAATATCCCCTAACATTTTGTAACTGTCCAGCCCCTATTATTCCCTTGATTTAGAGCAATAATGGAGCGTAACCTGGGCTGGATAAGAGCCACAGTACTGTTACTGTGGAATGAATTTAGCAAATGAGACTATAATAAATGAGCTTGGTCAATGACAGCTTTAAATGCCTGCGGATTCTAAACAGAAAATGCTGCCTAAAGTCGAAATATTCCTTGTAAAGGTGGAGATAAACATTTCCCCTTTATTCTGGCTTTCATTACTATATGCTGTTCCTTGCCTTTGCCTAGTTTTATCTACAGTAGAACCCCCATTTTACATCTCCTGATTTTAAGTTTTCCCTCATTTTACATTGTTGTTTTGAGGTCCCATCTATATATTATGCATAATACATTTCCCTGATTTTACACAATTTTTTTCTGGTCCCCTGAAAAAGGTAAAATGGGGTTCTGCTGTTATATCGTACAATTTATTTTAAGCTTTCTATTTTCTTTTTTCTCATCAAGTTGAAATAATTTCTAATTGAAAGCAATTCATAACTGGGGCAAAGCTTACATTTTTGGGGAGAGCAGGCCTGGATTTGTGGAAAGGCCACCAAGGCCCAGGCCTAGGGCGGCAGGATTTTAAGGGGTGGCATACTGACTAACCACACCCACATTGGTTCAATAACACTAGGGATGTGCAGGAGATACAATTGTTTTTTTAATTTCCCTTGCACCAATCCCCATTGTTCCGATTTGGATGATGACAATTTGCATGAATAAAGAGGGGACGGGGCGACGAATGGCAGTGGGCCTTGGGGCGCCCACTATATAAATCCAGCCCTGGGGGAGAGTCTCTGCATTTGGAACAATATGGACATTGAGGTCAGTTTATTAACCAGCTTACAGCAGATGTGGTGTGGTGCATATTGCAAGAGAGGAGAATGAAACAAAATGGGTCAGAACTGACAGATAGGGAACAGGTGAATAAATTAGGGATGTATTGTAACAGAGAAACATTACTTGGGTGGGTCAGAACCGTCAGATAGGGAATAAGTGAATAAATCAGGGATGTGTTGAAACACTACTTAAAGGAATAGTAACAACAAAAAATTAAACTGTTTTAAAGGAATGACAATATAATGCACTGTTGCTCTACACTGGTAAAACTGGTGTGTTTGCTTTAGAACACATAACTATAGTTTATATAAACAAGCAAAACAAGTCACTTTTGACGTGCATAGGCACACGTCCTTTTTGACGCGCATACAAGCACTTAATCGACAATGCGTCTAGCCAGGTTGCCTAGGGCACCTGGCCGGCCTTGCCTGGTGCTGGTCTGCTCAGAAACTGATGTTAGTAAGCAAAGAGGAACTGTGGCCAGGTTTTAGCATAATGTGGTGTGGCTAGGGATGATCAGGGTCATTTCTTGGTAGTGGCTGTAGCTTGTTGTAGATGCTGCAATTGGTATGTAAGTGTGAACTGAGGGAGCTTTTGGGGGAGCTTTAGGTTTTTCACACTGGCTGTGGACAGTGGCGTAACTAGATGTTACTTGGCCCAACAGCAAATTCAATTTAGGGCCTCAAAGCACTGGTAAATTGACCTATTTTACTAAGATATTTTGAAATTGCTCATTGATTATGGCTTTACTGGGCACCCTACACTCCTAGGCCCCTGCAACTGTGGGGTCGGCTTTTTCTGTAGTTACACCCCTGGCTCTGGGCTGATGTATCAGCACATGCAGTACTGTATTTCCACTGCTATCCCACTATTTCTTTGGCAAGGGGATCTAACATAATTAGGAGGATATTGTTGTATGCCTCTGAATTACTGTCGTGATGGAGATTTGATCATTGCGTGATATCTCTGGTGTGTGATAGTATGTGCCTCCAATAACCAGAGAGCCTCAGGGATCTGATGGAATACAGAACACAGAATACAGTTAACTAATTCTAGGAGTTTTATTTTTTGCAGTATGTCTGCACTTATCCTTATTGCTCCATTGATCTATTCTATTCTCCCCTTAGTTACTCAAAAAAGGCAGAGAGTCATATGGGTAGAATGGGGGGTTTGGGGCAGGATTACACAGTCAGATGTTCCCCTAAGTGAGAATGGTTTCAGCTTGTATGGCAGAGCCAGCTTTTTGCATTACAGTATTGTCCTGCAATAAGGGGGATTCTTCCTGTTATTCTAACTATCTCTGTTTTGTGAGGCAGGTATATAGTCTGAACCCAGGGTAAGCAAAAGTTATCTTCTGTTTTATGGCTGAGATTAAACAACATTGCAAGATGCTAAGGCTAGAATGGAATACATTAGAGAAATCAGAGAGCTGAGCACTGCAGTGTAAGGAAAAGGAATTACTGGCACACAGAGCATTTGCAGCAGGTAAACCTTGCTTTAATTCAATTCACTGCAGTGTAAGGACATACTAAACTCTGTAACATTCATATAGAGAATAATGCACTGCAGCCACAGTTGATAACTACAAATACATATCTCACAAAATCTGAATGTAAGAAAGTGGTCCAGTGGCCACTTATGTTTGGACCATCCTGGCCACAGCCATTTACAGCAAAGCACCCCAATCTGCCACTAATGCTGCACTTTCTAGTAGGATGTGCTCCATTTGTCTAAATTGCCAACATTATTAAGTGTACAGCTCAAGTTACAAAAGTGAATCTAGAAATTTCCATTTCACAGCCAAATTTCCAGCTTGGATGTGTTATATCACACAGCTCTCGTGAACATTTATAACAAGATACTTGATGACTGTTCTATGCAGGAAATAAAAACTCATTTTCACCTTATTTTGTTTTTTCATGCTTGAGTAAAATGTGTTATCAACAAGACAAAAATACAACTTGTGCCAACCACCACTTTCTGGGTGTAACTCTTTCCACTGGAATGTAATCATTGAATATAGTGTTAAATCCTTAAATTTGCGCTTCATATTTGCCAAAGAGAGCCTTATTGTTTTACATCCATAAGAACTATAGATATTCTATATTATAATAAAGTATTGACTGTTAACGGCTACACACAAAATGGGCTCAAGTGTTTGTTAATTAAAAATGTTCCATAATGTTCTTTCTATAAACTGCCAGTAGCTGAGCTTTTTCTATTCTGTACTGTTAGAGATGCTCTGTGCAGGGCCGCCATTAGAAATCACGGGGCCCCGTACAACAAAATTTTTGGGGCCCCCTGGGCCCCGCCCACACTGACGACCAAGCTCCACCCCATATCCCGCCCACTCCACATCGCAGTTAAAAGACCACACAGACATCAGCGCTAAAAAAGTAACCCCCCCACACACAAGTTGTAAAAAGCTATTGATGGTCAGGGCCCCCTTATAAAAAATTGGGGCCCGAAAAAAAAAAAATTAAATTTTTTTTGTTTTTTTTTTTTAAAACATTGGTGGCAGGGGCCCCCTTATAAGTTAAAAACAAATTGGGACCCCAAAATTTTTTTTGAAAAAAAACATTTTTTTTGAAAAAAAAAAAAAAAAAACTGGTGGCAGGGGCCCCCTTACAAGTTAAAAACAAATTGGGGCCCCAAAAAAAAATTTGAAAAAAAAAAAAAATTTTTTGAAAAAAAACTGGTGGCAGGGGCCCCCTTACAAGTTAAAAAAATTTGGGGCCACCAAAAAGAAAATTAATTTTTTTTAAAAAAAACAAAAACAAAAAACAATGGTGGCAAGGGGCCCCTTACGAGTTAAAAAAAAAATTGGGGCCCCAAAAAAAAAGTTTTAAAAAAAAGATTGGTGGCAGGGGCCTATAGAATATTAAAATAATACATTGGTGGCCAGGGGATTAAAAAAAAAAAAAAACACAAACTGGTGTTCAGTAGGATTGAACTCATGGCTTCAGTACTTCAACTTCGCCTCCTTTCGTGACTTCGGGTCTTTTCACCGCTTCAGGACTTCAATTTCGGCTGTTTTCGTGACTTCGGGTCTTTGCGCTGCTTCAGGACTTCGGCTTCGGCTGTTTTCGTGACTTCGGGTCTTTTCGGCGCTTCGTGACTTCGGGTTTTTCCGTGACTTCGGGTCTTTTCAGCGCATCGGCTTCGGCTTTTCGGCACTTCCGCATTCGGCACGCAAGAGGCAAGACGTACGGCTCGGGCGCTCGTAAGGGGGGCCCGGATCTTCAAAAAATGCAGCGCTGCCGGGCCCCCCTTCATGCCCGGGCCCGGTACGCTTGTCCCCCCTGTCCCCCCCTGATGGCGGCCCTGGCTCTGTGCCCAACCTTCTGTAAGCTGCCATTAGAGTGTTCTAGTCCAGCCCACTGCTTGAAGGAAAAGTAACACCAAAAACTGAAAGTGTCTTAAAGGAATGACAATTTAATATACTGTTGCCCTTCACTGGTAAAACTGGTGTATTTGCTTCAGAAACACTACTATGGTTTATATTAACAAGCTGCTGTGTAGCAATGGAGGCAGCCATTCAAGCACATGACACACACAATGGATTACAGATAAGTTCTGAAAAATCCTGTTGTGTACAACTGATCTTATCTGTTATCTGCTGTTTATCCTGTGCCTTTTTTTTTTTAGCTGTGAGTGGCTGTCCCCATGGCCAAGAAGCAGCTTGTTTATATAAACTATTGTAGAGTTTCTGAAGCAAACACACCAGTTTTAACAGTGCAGGGCAACAGTACATTATATTTGCATTACCTTAAAAGACGTTCATCTTTTGGTGTTCCTGTTCTTTAAGATACACAATTCCGTGCCATTCCCTGTAAACTTTAATCAGCGTGTTCTAGTCCCACCCACTGACTGAGTTACAGAATCCTTGACCCTCCTCCTGTAAACTGCCATGAGAGTGTTCTAGCCCCACCCACTGCCTCAGTTATAAACTTCCTGTCCCTGTAAGCTGCCATCTGAGAGCTCTAGTCCCACCTACAGCTTGAGTTACAGACTGCCCATGTTATTGCCATGTTTACATTGCTGGTAAATGTATTATTTTGACCCTGTTCAAAAACTAGTTCTTTACTAGCTAGGCTGATTAAATGCCAGTCAATATTGTAACCCAAGCTGTGGTCTTCCAGCTGTTTTTTTGTCTCAATTCGCACCCATTGCCCCCAAAAACTATGTGGCTGAGATTCACTGAAAGGACTGTAGTTCTATGACCACTTACCAGTAAGTACAAATATTTGTCTTATTTCCCAATCCTTAGTTGTATGGTCAAGGAGCCACTTCTTACACATTTAAAAGAATGTTTGCATTAATTAAGCAAGCGAGGGAAGACAAATAAACTGGCATGAAGGGGTAACAGCAACATAAATGAGAACATTGCTAAATGCATTCCTACTGGAGTGCCAAGAAGAGTGTGTACTGAGCCTATTATAGACGTTACCGCATTCACAGTTCACATTGTTTCATTGAGGAGCAAAGAGGTTTTCCTTATTTATCAGTGTCATTTCCAAGAGATGAGTGAAAAATATACATTCCATTCCATATATACTACTACACTATATCCTGTGCATGAATTATAATGAATAAGAAGTGAATGTACAGGCACTCTGGACTCATCCTGCCTGATACACTCTGTATCAGGCAGGATGAGTCCAAGCAATGTATCCATTGTCCACCCATAACTGATTCAGGTTACAAACATTTATCACTAATGATTCTTAACCCAATTGTTCTATGTTGGCTGAGGGCCATCGATATCAGCGATTGTAACTGATGCTTGTGCTTGTGATAAAGTGTTGCAATGAGATTAACATTGATCCTCGGTCCCTGCTTGTGAGATATAGCTATAAAGTAAGAGAGCAGACATATAGCAAGCATCAAACCTTTTGATTGGATAAATGCTGTTCTAGCTTGTCATGCTTTGTCATGCTCTGATTGGATACAGGCTGATGTTACTGGCTAAAAGATTGGCTTGCCCAATGTTCTGATCAGATACAGTATCAGACGCTACACAAAAAAAATGTTAAAAACAAATGCCAGTTCATCTTTATCTAAATATAATCTTTATTTAATCCACAGCACATCATGCTTGTTAGCATCCAGTTCTCCCAGGCAAAATGAAAGGCCAGTGTTGTGGTTAATAGGTATCCTTATACAGCTTAACATGCTCATTATAATTTTATAGATATTGAGCTTGATTACAGAGCACAGAAGGATAATTAGTAATGTACACAGACCTTCAGCAAATCATTACTTAATTCCTACAGTGTCCATGTGTAAGTATGTGCACACGTAATTATACACCAACTGCTTATACAGCAGAAACACATAAACTACAATGGACACTCACGTGTAAATCTATGGTCACATGACCAATAGATGGGGCCCATGTTGCAGCTAACAGACTGAGAAGTTTGAGGGGGATATCAGAAGCTTATTTAGATGCTTTTGGAGGCATGAAAGCCAGAGATGGATGAAAAAAGCAGGAAGTGATGAAAAAGTATAAAAGTAATGATCTTTAACTTTCCTTGAACGTCACATCACTCTCTGTCACTTTCCTTCAACTGCACCACCCATAATACTCATTCCTTGTAGGATGTTTCAGCTGATCTTTTTTTTAAACTAGGTGTAAGTTTTTATGGTCAACCATGTTGTCACATTGCCCTCTGTCTAGGCAGGATTCAATTGTGGTTACTCTTCTTTATTTACTACTCACCTTCCTTGGAGTCTGGGCTTGGTTACTCCTATGTATGTTCCCACTATCTGATTCTGCATGTACAACTCACCTTGCGCACAAATCTTTTCACATTGACTCATCCAGCATTGCTACCTCATTATTTTGTACTTAATATTAATATACTGTTGTAAAACAACAGAATACAATTTTTTTAACACATCAGCGAAATGCATGCTAATTCTGCATATTTCCATGCTAAGCAATTTTCACATTATCTTACCAGTGAAACACAAGGCACAATATGGATCATTTTATTCTTTAAGAGAAAGCAGCTTGTCTAAATGACTATACATTTCCTGCTAATTAAAATAAATGAGAAATCGTGTCTCAGCTTGATTTTAATTTATTTATCAGCACATTTGCTGTGCATTTAATAAGTAAGCTAATTCTAATTAAGAGGACATTAAAACTGTGTGAATGGCAGCTCCTAGAGCAGGTGTGACCAGGCTTTAGGTTTTCTCCCTAAAATAGAAGAAATTGAGAACATGTTTCACCAAAGAGCACTCCTGCTTCTTAATAGAAGGGGCAAACTCTTCTTTCTTTTAGGAAAATAATTATGGGCCAACATGTGCCTTTAGTTTGATTTGAATAGAAACTTGGTTGACTTCAGTGGTGGTGGGATAATAGCTGCAAAAGGTCTGGGGGATAGCAGGTATAGTAGGGAGAGATGGTGCCTATAGTAGCAGTGGGATATTAGTCTCTGGGAAGGGACTGTCACTGTGGGATAGAAGGTACAGTAGAGAGATGGTGCCTATAGTAGCAGTGGGAATAATAGACTATACTGCCTGACTGCCGTGAGTTGTCCAATAAAGAAGTTATATGTTTGAAGCAAATAACCTGGACTGCTTCTACTTTCATCCTATTTGAGCTGTACACCAGGAGACTCACGGGATTCATCGGAGGGTAAGGCGTTTAAAGGAGCCACTACACACTGCTGGGAGTTGCAGGGAGTTTCCCACAGCACCAGGGTATTTGGGAGACACTGGCAGCAAGTCACACTACAATCTCACACTTCTCAGACCCACACACGGGTGTGCTACACCCTTTAATGCTTATTTACTAGGCACTTGCATCTGCACCTCATACAGACGGCAGCCAACTCAGGGCAGGTAATAAGGATAGGGCTTCTTAGCACCTTGCATCCCCCTGGTGCTCCCTAACTTGAAATCCTGCACTGATCCAATAGGTGGGGGATTCATTTTTAGAATGAAAGAAGCACCAACAAATGAAAATGTTATTATTTGCGCCAAGACTGGGAAATTTCAAAGACAAGACAGTACAGTCACAAACAGAAATACCCTGTGCCCAATAAGGAACATAAGTGGGTGATACGTGCTTGTTGGAGCTTTAACACCAAGCAAGCAGAACTCAGTAATTATCTTGGTGTTAAACTGTTTAAAATGCTGAAATAATCACTCTTATTTTAGCCTCCTTCTACTGCATTAATGAGTACCATGTTGGCACCCTAGTATCCAACAGATCATACATACTAATTATCTCACCCATCTAGTTGCGGCTCTCATCATTAATTATTTCCAGTAATGCAGGCTGTCTCCAGTTGGCAGTACCTGTTTGCAGCCTATACAGGATTTTTATAAAGGAAGGGTAGAATTTAGCTAGCAAATTAAATTGTGTGTTTTGAAATACAAAATTTTGGGCAGTTTTCTTGTCTTTAGACAAAGAACACTCGGTTATTTTTTTTTGTGTGAGTGATTTTTGGCCAGAAATCAGTTGGGCAGGTCTTCAGGAAGGGCCCATACTTGGGAGCACATTTACTAAATTCGAGTGAAGGATTAGAATAAAAAATACTTTGAATTTCGAAGTTTTTTTGGCTACTTCGACCATCGAATTGGCTAATTCGACCTTCGACTACGACTTTGACTTTGAGTCGAACGTTTCGAACTAAAAATCGTTCGACTATTCGACCATTCAATAGTTGAAGTACTGTCTCTTTAAAAAAAACTTCGACCACCTACTTCGCCACCTAAAACCTACCGAGCACCAATGTTAGCCTATGGGGAAGGTCCCCATAGGCTTTCTAGGCAATTTGAGATCGAAGGAAAATCGTTCGATGATGGATTAAAAGTCGAAGGATTTTACTTCGACGGGCAAATATCGAGGGTTAATTAACCCTCAATATTAGACCAATAGTAAATGTGCCCCTATGTGTAAGATGCAGTTAATTCAGCCTAGAAGGGTCAGTTTCAGCTTCAGCTTTTCTATAGCATTGCTTCATGTTGTCACATTTGTCCTGGTAGGCATTCCATTATCCCCACAATTAAATACAAATATGTTCTATAATCCTACGGCAGATCTGACGCAAACCTTTCCATTTTTGCAACCTGCAAAATTATGAACACATTGGTGGAAAAAGTGGCAAACAGAATGATAAAATGAAGTGGCTAGATAGGGGGAGAAATGGGATACAAAACCATTGTCTTTAGCACACATCTGTGTCTGCTTTATTAGTCATGGATCATGTAAAAGAGGCCACAAATGAAGGGATGAGGTGGCCATTCTGATGCCAAACTACAGAGGAGTTGCAATGGAGAAGAAGAAAAATGGCAACTAAAGTGTGCAGAAATTATTTTTGCTAGTATCAATGCATATTCATGTTGTACTGTTCTGCATGTGCATCACACTATGCAGCCTAAACTCTGGCCCCCTGATCCCCATACATTCCTTGCAGATGCAATGTGGCTGACCTCTCTTCCTAAATGAGTGAAGACTGGCACTGCCCATGCTTGGTGCATATGTACAATTGCCATTCTAGACATGTGCACAATGCCATGCTGGAAAGGTTCACAAAACCAAGAGCCACAAAGTTTGCAGGGACACATCTGTTGGATAAAAGGTCTGTTGTACATGTGAAAATGTGCAGTAGCACAGTGCATAGTTCAGCTTCCACTCTGTTATTTAAAAAGCCATCACTTTTTTTTTAAATTATTGAGACAAGATATTTGTGCCATCTCTCGCAGTGAGACCATCAGCAGACACTCCTCTATAAAAGTCGAATTAAGTTTTTGCAGCATCCCAGCTCAGCAGTAGAGAGTTGGTGCTTTAGGAACAGAACTGCAGGCAGAGGCAGAAATTTCTGCTGCATCAGCTGACACTGATAGATAGCCTCTTAGTGCAGGGAATAATAACAAGGCAACTTTAAGAACTCGGGAACTTGAGGGCGTGTTTGTTACAATTCCTAAAAGTATATAGTCCAAAATATACACCTTCTGTCCACCATATATGAGAGTTGGGAAAAATGAGTGTATAAAAAGATGGTAGTAGTGTATCTAAATCTCTAATTTTGCCCCAAAATTCTTCTTCTATGAACAACTCACTAAAAAATACAGAAGCAGGGGAGCGCCCAATAGTGTAAAACACTTCTTTATTGTAAAGCTTTAAAAAGTACTGCACTAACAAACAATCCTTGTCAATACAGACACTCAGTAAATCACTCAAGTCCACTGGTTTAGATATTCTAGTGGTGAGGGTAAAGATTAAATGCCATTCCTCTCTAACATGAGTTCCTTCCAAGGTGCTAGGTGATTATGTCACACCTAACGTGGTTAAGCCTGATTGGTGAAACCTGTTAGGTGAGACAACATCACCATACCCCTCTGCATAGTAAGGAAAGGACAAAGTTTCACAGAGAATTGTTAGTGGGGTCAGTGCCATACCCCAGTGTAAACTTGTAAATGCCATACAGCTTACATAGTGTAGACATGATTTGTCTGACTTAAAGGGGAACTCCCCAAATACATAACTTAACCTTTTTGAAAAGTAAACATAATTTCAAGCAACTTTGCAATATACATAAATTACAAAATATGCAGACTTTTCATGATGTTTAATGGATTGGAACAGTTCCCTAAGCCTAGCCCCCTGTTCTGCTGATCTGTCTGACTACTTTGCTGAGCTGGCTGACTACTGTTACTTTGTGTCAGCAGCAATCTGTCCTCAGCCTGCATCCTCCAAACCCCACAATTCCCTGCACAAGTGATTTCAATAAGGAACAGAACATCACAGTGCAATGCATTGTGGGTTATGTAGTTCCTGCATGCTGTCTGTAAGAGAAGTTGTTACAATTTGTAACATCAGTGTTTAGTCCCTCCTTCCCTGCCCAGATTTCAAATGATGCAGAAAGAGAAGAACTGTTAAACAGCTGGATTTCAGCATAGAAAATGGCATTTATTCATACTTTTTAAAGAAACCGATAACTGTGATGGATATATTACGTTTTTCTGTTTTATGTGGGCCTCTTTATCAAATTTTGGCTTAGAAGCTGGAGTTCCCCTTTAATAACAGCCACAATTAAAGAACCACTGGCACTCAATGTGCGCTTATACACCATCCCTATACCTCCCTGTGGTCCTAATTACCATGTGTCATCCTTGAATTATGGACCCATAAATACATGGGTCTACCAGGAGAGAGGGTGGAGTTTTTGGAAGTTAGGGACATAACTGAGCATGACTTGGGAAATCTAGTTGCATGCCTGAAATTGACCTGTTCTAGGCAGTTACGCTTTCCCAATAAATCCAAGCAAATATGTAGAGTTTTGGGGTTGAGCACACCGAGCTCCAGTGCACAGTAAACAAATGGTTATTCTAACAGCATTTAAACTGATTAGCCGATATGTAAAATGACCTATCAGTGGTCGCCTTCTGGATAAATGAGATCAGATGGAATTAGAGTTGCACAGAAACACAAATCAGAGATTTGGCTGCCTTTCCTTCTTCCAAATGAATGCAATTAACAAATTTTCTCGTTATTAATAATCTGCCTGTGATTTCAGACTGAGCAATAATTGTATTAACTATAACCAAAGAGCACGGAAGTTCAGGAAAATGTTACATATGGAACAGTCAACACAAATCTACGTCAGTGATGTCTAACCTGCAGCCCTCCATCTGAAGGCCTTTAGGGATGCTGGGAGTTGTAGGTCAAAAACAGTTCCAGTTTAAGACAAAATACCAGTGTAGTAACTACCATAGAAATGTGTGTAACACTGTGGGGGAATGTAATTACAGATGCAAAGTCTGACCCAGTTCTAGTAAACCATAGCAATCAATCATCATGAATCATTTGCTGAGTTGCTGTTTGAGAGCAAACATTTGACTGGTAGCAATGAGTTAATAGAGACTGAGCAAAATGTGTGCTACCTTGTTAGTCTATGTAAGCTATACCTTGAATTGCACATACACAGAGCTAGAACTACAATTAGTATCGGGGAATACCTATGCTGCCATAGTTTTATAGTATTTCTCATATCTATGAGTAAACTTAGGAATCTCTACTGATTGGGGAAGTGGAATATACAATGTATATGTTGCCATTTTTTTGCCATTTGCTTCCCTCTTTGGCAGGCCATCCCCCAAATATAATTATTAAGCTTTTGGGCAGCTAGGCCTTGTCCTCCCAGTGTTCTTGTTAAGGGATTATAACACAATAGGGAGTATGGGGTCTGGATGTTGTACGGAACTTGTGTCAGCCTGAAATCTAGACATTTAAGTCAGGTCAGTAACTTCAACCTATGGGGCAAATTTACTAAAGGGCAAAGTGACTAACGCTGGCGAAAATTAGCCAGCGTGACGTCGTTTCGGTACTTTGCCGATTTACTAACGGTCACTGGCGTAACTTCGCTAGCAAAGGAGATAGACGCTAGCGCTACTTCACACTCTTACACCAGGCGAAATAGCGTTACTTCACAAATTCACTAAGATGCGGATTTTACTGAATGTTACCTCTTGCGCCAGACTTGCCTTCGCCACCTCAGACCAGGCGAAGTGCAATAGAGTAGATAGGACTTCAAAAAATAGATGAAAAAACGTTGGCGACTTTTAATTTTTCAGGGATAGGCTGCAAAAGAGTGTAAATTTCAACTTTAACTTCCTGCCGTATGCAAATTAGCCAACGCTAGTGCAACGTCTCTTTGCTTGTCGCAACTGCGCCAGCATTCGTCGCCCTGGAGGCAACTTCGGATTTTAGTGAATTAGTGCTGTCCTGGCGAATCTACGCCTGGCGAAATATTGCTTTTTAAAGGTGCAGAGATTTTTTCAGGCTGTGTTTACCTGTCTTTGATGAAGAGTCTAAGATGAGGGGACTGACAGGGCCCAAGCAATACCTATTATATCATATATCATATTCCTGCAAAGGTCAGGCTCAATCCAAATACCAATCCCGTTTGGCTTTAAAGCTGGGAGATGTGTCAGGAGCAAGATTATGAGATATTAAGATATCCTTTTACTGCAACAATGGGATCCAGTATCAGAATCCTTGTCTGAATCTGGGCAGCAGTAGTTTTCTAGTTAACACTCACCCACTTTCGACCTCTTGTTATATGGCGGTGCACATGTCCGGTGGTCCACTCTCTGACCGAATTAATCAAGCTCCAATGTATGACACGGCTCCATTCCGAAATTAAGTTTAAAATGCATGTAAAGGAAAAAAAATAAAATCCCATTTTTACTTTCTTTAATGAAAAAGAAACCTGTCTCCAATATACTTTAATTAAAAAATGTATACCGTTTTTATAAGAAATCTGACTGTATGCAATGAAATTTTCCCTTCATTTACTGCTGTGGATAGGAATTGTCAGATGGTCCCTAACTGCTCTGCAGAGAAACAATCATACTTATGAACAGCAGGGGGAGCCCCCGCCTTACTTCCCAGCCATGCAGAACTTAAGCAGCTTTGTTTATGACGATCCCTAAGCAGCCCAGACCACACTGAGCATGTGCACAGTCTTGGTCTTGCAAAGATGTTTAACAAAGTTACAAGATGGTGACCCCCTGTAGACAACTTTAAAAGCATAAATTATTTGTTTGATTAGGCTTGTGGTGCAGTAAGTTCATGTTACAAAATACAGCATTTCTAGCCTTATTCTATTTTAGACTTTACATGCCCTTTAAAAAGCCTTTATTTAGCACATGGCTTTTATGATCTGGAATAATACAACGTTTCAGGCTTGCTTCAAGCAAGACGAGCAAGCCTGAAACATTGTATTGTTCCAGATCATAAAAGCCATGTGCTAAATAAAGGCTTTTTAAACTTAACATTTCTAAATGGAGCTGTGTCATGCATTTGAGCTTGAATCTGGGCAGCATCTGATCTGTACCTTGTAGGGTCTGGCGATTCATACCATATATCTCACTGAGTAATGAATCTGAATAAACTTTGAATTTATATAGACTTAGTAAGTAATTCTCTACAAACCGATCCACAACAAGGCATAACACAATTCCAATAGCACTAAGCTGACACCACAGTCAAAACTATATTCCTTTGTGACCTCCAAGCTCAATCAGATTGACCAATTCATTTACTACTGTTTAAGAGAAATCATAATTGGCTGTTTTCTTTTTAGCTACATATCAATAAACCAACTATTTTCACTTTTATTGGTGGGATATTAAATAGCCTGACTGCCCATGCAATAAAAAAAAAAAATCTATCTTTCAATCTCTGTGGATGTTTCCCTTCCTATTGAAGGGAATACTCATTTCTAAATTCTGCACTCTATTCTGCCACTAGGTGGAGCATCGAGTGAACACTGAAGCCAGAGATAACTCAGTCTTTGGAAACTGCCATTGCTGCAAAGGCTCCAAATTTCATTAATAGAGCAGTAACGCCAAAAAATAAAAGTGGGTGAGTAAAATATAATGTACTGTTGCTGTTCATTGGTAAAAGTGTATAGACAACTATAGTTTATGTAAACAGACTGCTGTGTAGCCATGAGAGCAGCCATTCAAACTATAAATGTGGAGAAAAGCACATCATATAACAGATAAGCTCTGTATAGAATACAATGGGATTCTACAGAATGCATCTGGTATCTGCTATGTAACCTGTGCTTTGAATGGCTGCCCCCATGTTTACACAACAACTTGTTTATACCAGTTGTACCAGGGCAGTGAAACAGTACATTATATTTAAATTACTTTTAAACACAGTTTTTTGGCGTTACTGTTCCTTTAAAACAGCTTTCTTAGAATAAACTACAATACCTTTGAGTAAATTCTACCCAAAGACATTATAGGACGAGAGGCCTATTGTAGGAAGAACCCTACCCCAAATACCTCCCGTTTATCATATAAATGGCATAGGTGGGGTAAAAGGAGAAGAAGAATGTACAGAGACTTAAAAGCATTATTCTGCAGAGACAAGCTCATACTCCCCCAAGCCAGAAAAATAGATTTGTATTTAGATTTAAAGGTATGTAAATATCCTGTCTGTATATAGTTATTTTGTTTATGGTAAATTATGGTAAAAAGGTTTAAACTTATCTCACTTAATTTAAAAAAAAAATGATATTGCCCCTGTAATCAATTCCCCCTTGAAAATGGCTGCATTGCTTCATGTATTGGCTAAAGAAAGACATTCATCTCAAGCTCAAAATGGCTGCCTGTCTTAGTAACCAATCACTCCTTTCTGTTATGGATAGAACAGCACCAGCCCCACAGAACAGGAGTATTTTAAGTATCACAGCAAGGCACATTCACATTTCTTGTCATCATTATCAGGGTTGGTGTTGCTTGCAGCATTCACATCAAAGATTCACTGTAATTAGACCGGATCGCTCCTTGTTCTGACTGCAAGCTGTAGAAAGTGGGAAGTTTTTTTAAAATAGATTTCCCCAGAGAGTTACTCAGACTGATATCTGCATCGCTGAAAGAAATGTTCTTCCATTTGTCAGTGAATTTGGCAACATTGTCTGACGTTTTAGCCCTCAGATAACTCTACAGTAATTATACTTTCTGACTGTGTGATAATAGAGAGATTCCTCCTCTAGCATACAATTAGTTGTATGTTTATAGTGACAAGCAGACAATATAATTTAATATTTATAATATAATTGTTATGCGCCAGCTCCTTCTTATCTGGGTTTCTGGGATTACCTGCACAACTTCACCCACTGTCAGCGCTGTCCGGTCACAGAGTGACGAAACTCGTTAGTTTTGCACACCCACTACAGAACTTTTTACCACTTATACTTTGCACTTGTAATTGTAAATATAAATGTATAACCTGAGGCAAGTTACACAGCTTCCTTATCCAGAAGTCTTTAGACTTATAGCCACTGCGGTGCCTTTGCCAATGTCCGTGGAGAAAGCATAATGTGTGCCAGGAGCCTAAAGACTTTGTTAATGGCACAACATAGACTTTCATTTACAATCTATTTCTCTTTAATCACTATGAGGGCACGAAAAGGCATATACTGGTCTGGCACCACTGGTACTGAGAAGGAATCATTTCTACTTCATGTCAATACCAGGTCTCACACTAACAGAATGTACAGCTAATGATTCATTTCTCTTTTCAGCCGTCTCTGTTATGAGATTCAGCGCGTCATCATTTGGATTTGCTGTAAGTTGTTTTATATTTGAATTCACTCTGAAATGTCATTTATTTCTATTCCTCAGTACAGTATAAGGGTACAGCTTATTGTGTGCACAGGCCATTGCCTCATTGTATGTTTGCTGATAGAGTCGCCATAGAGGTTGGCTTAGCGTAAATTTACACTTTATTTTGTGCATGGAACTTTATCTGCAAATGTGTATCTATACAGAACTTAAGTTTGGGATCTGCTATATTCTATATTGGCAAATGCAATGACCAACAGCAGGGGGAGCAGACCCTGCAGCTGCAAGGGGAACATGGCAAATTGAAAAGGACCTGTGATCCAATTGCTGGGTAGTAAAGTTACATTCCTGCATTTACTATTTTATTTATTAGCCAGTGAGGCAAGTGTACTGGAATGACCCTTTTTAACTATCACGATCCAGACTGCTGAGGCGATTGGTATAAGCAGAATTTGAGGGAGATTTTGACTTGAAAACGAGCATTCACGTAAATGGCGTCCTTGGTGGAGCAAACGCTATGCGGACCATTCACTTAATTACCTTTATTTGAATTTACCAAAAGCCCCCTGGGTGATGTTTCTTTTTAGTTTCTTACATTTAGAAGATATTAATATCACCAGGCATCAGCGAACCTGCTTTCATAGAATTTTATACAAGTCATGGAACTCCGAGGTAACTTCTAATATTCTCATATTTTGCAACTGGGGGTACTTTATTTATTATAATACACACGTTTAGTGAGTCATGTGACAGAAATGACATCAGAACTCACCGTTTATAACTGATGACATCAGAACTCACAGTTTATAAGGATATAATTTACAAGATATTCATGGCTTTTATGTATTATATATATATTTATACAGTATAACCATTATTTTTTTTTTTTTTAGTTTGATGCTGTCCTGGATGTTTTTTCATCAGCTATAGTATTGTGGAGATACAGCAATGCTGCAGCTGTACATTCTGCGCACAGGGAGTACATGTGAGTAGGTGCCACCATATTTAGAGCCCTCTAAATTAATGGATACTGGGATTTGTTCAAAGTTGTTGTTAAATGTTGATACATGTAATTTCACTCCTGGGGGCAACAGCCTTTCTGCACCAGGTCCAGACTGAGAATTAAAATAGGCCCTGGCATTTCAGGTACACAGAGGCCCAATCAGCCCACATAGAGGCCCACTAAATACTGATTTTCGATGGGACCTTATAGCAGCCCCTCTGGCATTTGTCAGAACCCACAGATTGCCAGTCCGGGCATGTTCTGCATTGGGACCCTGACTGCTCTAACTGCACAGGAGCAGAATATTAAAGCCACCATCATCCTAATCCTGGAGCTGCCTTATTGATCACCCCAGATTTATGTTGCCATGACAAGGCCAACACTTAATGGTTCATCTAATATTTGTTCTGAGCATTAAATGAACATTTGAAACCATAATTAGTCAATTTTTTAAAATGAAGAAACAAAGCTGCCACAGATGTCTGATTGTGAGAAAAAACAATTATGTTGTTCTCATTATTTTGGAGCCGTTACTTTATAGCCCAAAAGCTGTTTGGATAATGAGGTACCAGCTGAATTCTAATGAGTAGCCTTGGGTTGCTAGGGAAAGTGATTGCTTGCTAATGAGACTGAGTCGGTTATATATATATATAAATATATATGAAACGTTTATTCACACAGGAGACTGACGTTTCAACCTCTTCAGAGGCCTTTCTCAAAGTCGAAGAGGTCGAAACGTCAGTCTCCTGTGTGAATAAACATTTTTTCATTTTTCCTAAGTCCTGAGAGTGCGGACCTTATTTGTACAATATTTAATCCGATTTTGGACATTGCACCCAGGCATCCGTGTATTTTGTGACGTGAGTGCCGACTCTTCCATTGACTGTATATATATATATATATATATCTATATATATATATATATATATATATATATATATATATATATATATATATATAGATAGATATATATATATATAAAATCTTTTGCTGAGATAAGGGGAGCTTTCTAGGTATTTTCAAGCAGTTCAGACCCTGCCGAGTGAGGAGCCCGAATACTAATGTAATGAAGTTCAAAGAAGTTATGGGTTGTGATACCATTCAGTGGGTCTCCAGTGCTCTCCAAGTTAGTTCTGCCTAAATGGCTGCACACCTAATCAGTTTCAAAATAAGACATTTTATTGCAAAACCTTTGTTCGGTGTTCTTAACAAACTCATTCACTCATCATAAACACAACTCAACCATCCACTCTGAGATACTCCAGAGTCAGGAAGACTTGCCTAAAGTTGTTTAATGAACTTATTGATCTCTGCACAGGCAAATCTGATATGTTTAGAAGCCATGGATAGGGTCTAGGGTGGGACATTATCAGGGTGCAACATGCACATGCATATTAATGCTTAAAGGCAAGAATAAAGAGTATAGTGTTAGGAGCCTGTGACTCAAGCAAAGGCATTGTAAAGTTAATATTCCAATATGGTGAGTAACAAGGATTTTGGCAAGTTAAGTCCATATGAAGTGTACGGTGAAGACTTTAAACCTGCTACAATATTTAAAGGACAACTAAACCCTAAAAACATGTAGGAAATATGTATTTTATATAGTGAACTTACTGCACCAGCCTAAGTTTCAGAATCTCTATACCAGTAACGATCCAGACCTTCAAAGTCATCCCCATCTTTGATTTTGTTAGGAGTGTCAGTAACACGCACACGCTCAGTGTGCTTTGGGCAGCTGTTGAGAAGCTAAGCTTAGGGGTTGTCTGTGGTCCACATATAACTGAAGCTGATGCTGCAGGGCTGCTTACTAATTTCAGGTGCAAACTGCACTGGTTTCTGAGCTGCCACATAATGTGAGTCTGAACTAATTACTAATCAGCCTAGTAATGCATGGGCAGTGAATCAACAGAGAAGAAAATGGGGAGCTACTGTGGGCATTTTTGGAGTCATATATTTTCACTGCCTGTGTTTATTGTTATGTTTTGGGTAGCCGAGGATGAGTAGAGTATAACAGTGCTTTATTAGCAGGCTCATGCAGGCATTACACAACAGGAACTTTCACTTTTAAGCTGTCAGGAATATACACAGTATGTCTGGGCACAGTGACATCTACATGCCATTTGTATAACCTCATATTCCCCCTATAGTAGGAAAGCATTTGGGCAAATGTAATAAACAACAACAATGTACCGTATATACTCGTGTATAAGCCGACCCGAGTATAAGCCGAGGTACCTAATTTTACCTACGAAAATTGGGAAAACTTATTGACTCGTGTATAAGCCTAGGGTGAAAAATGACAGATCAACCTTTTCCATTGCATACCGTACTTTTACTCAGTTATTTGTTTTGTTGATAATTCATGCACATACCACCAACCTGGTGCATAATGAACCACAACAGACTTTCAATGGGGCTTTAAATAGGTAAAGTTTATATAAATAAAAATATGTTAAATTAAAACATCATCTAGTATTAGCCCAACACTCACCTGGGCTGAAAGCCCTACCTACTAATGACACCCTAATCTAAGACTATTGCTACTGCACAAAAGTCACACCCTCGTCTTCTGAAAAAATGCTGCCCCCAAATCTGCCCAATATGCACTGCATTTTTAAGCTTTCCAAAATGTGTACAACTCACCAATAAATGCCCAACCTCGCGCTGTGCCCGCACCCTATCCACAGAACTCTGGCAATGACAGACGCAGAAGTCAAGTGACCTCCCGCACTGGCTGATGGGCTGATTGTCAGAGAGGACGACGAAGAAGAAGAAGCAGCAGCAGCAGCCCCAGAGTGAGTAGCTCTAAGCACAGGACAGAGAAGCTCATACAAGCTACATATTCTGTACAGCTCCTGTGCTTGTCATGCTGCTTTGTGCGCCTATTGTGCCATGAACCGGAGCTCCAGCGCGTGAACCGGAACTTACAGACGTGTGACAGGAAGTAGGAAACCTTTGCCGGTGCTCATGCCTGGGATGGCGCCGTGTCTGCTCTCCGTATATGAGTCTCTGCACGATTCATTTGTTCCGCAGGTGGCCGCACTTTGCAGCGAGGAGGCGGAGAACTTGGCCCAGTAAAATCAACTCTCTTTCTGCGAGCTGGTGCGACCTTTCTGCCCCCTGAGTTCGGAAGGTGAGTGACAGTCACTGACAGTCCAGGATCGGGTAGTGGCACTGAAGGAGGATGGGGCAGCTAGGGGAGGATCTGGCCGGGAAAGGGGGAAGCGGCACTGCCCCGAGTATAAGCCGAGGTAGAGTTTTTCAGCAGATTTTTTGTGCTGAAAAACTCGGCTTATACTCGAGTATATACGGTATCTTAAAGCAATAATATGCATTATTCACATCACATAGTCCTGGGTCCATGCAGGTAGTTTTCTTATTCTCTCAGTATGCCTTATAGGTTCACTTTCTTCAGGCCTATTGCAGTTGACTTCAGGAGTAGGAAAATGTCCTTCATCAAATAGAGCTTTTCCAAAGTCATATCTAACAGGAGCAAGATGACTTGCATTCCATATGCGTCCATCAGACAGTTCATATGTGTATGGTCCTTGCTGGTGTCTCACTCTCTGCTAAGAGAATGTGCAGATCAGCAGGCAGATGTTTTCACTGACATCTTTAACATCTCCCTGAACACCTCCACTGTCCCGAAGTGCTTCAAAACTACCACCATTGCCTCCATGCCGAAGAAATCATCAGTGTCCTGCCTCAACTACTACCATCTTGTGGCACTCACCCCCATCATCATGAAGTGTTTTGAGAAGCTTGTCAAGAAACACATGAAAACCCTGCTGCCACCAGCACTGGACCCCCTACAGTTTGCATACCGTCAAAATCGCTCAACAGACGATGCAATAGCCACCACCCTCTATCTGGCCCTCTCTCATCTGGACAAAAAAGGCACCTATGTTTCAATGCTGTTCATAGACTTCAGTTCAGCATTCAACAGTGCCTCTGCTTCCTGCGCAAGCTGAGGAAATCCCATCTCCCACCATCCATACTCAAAACCTTCTACAGAGGGACTATCGAGGGCATCCTGAGCAGCTGTATCACTGTCTGGGCTGGGAACTGCACTGTCATGGAGCGCAAGACCCTACAGAGGATAGTGAAGACAGCAGAGAAGATCATAGGTGTCTCTCTTCCTTCCATTATTGATATTTACACCACTCGCTGCATCTGTAAATCCACCAGCATTGTGGCTGATCCAACACACCACACACTCACTGTTCACACTCCTGCCATCTGGAAAAAGGTACCAAAGCATTAGGGCCCTCACGACCTGACTGTGTGACAGTTTCTTCCCCCAAGCCATAAGGCTCCTGAATACTCAGGGACTGGACAGATCTCTCTCACACTCACACACCATCTGAACTTATTGTATAAATAAATATCCATTGGATACAATTGTTCTCTATGAGCACATCTGCACTTTATTTTGTTCTTTATCATGTCCTTACTACTATCATTTCACAATGATACACCCATCATGTCTGACGTTTAGCATTATTTACTTAACATATTACATCTGCACTTGTCCTGTCCCTTCACTATGCTATCCTGTTTTGCAGGAGTTGCATATTTTTGCACTTGCACTTTTTGTCTGTTGTCCGATAATCTATGTTGTGTGTAGCACCATGGTCCTAGAGTAACGTTGTTTCATTTCACTGTGTACTGTAGAAACATATATGGATGAAATGACTCTTGACTTCAAGTGGTGTAGTAAATTTAGATTGTCTTTGTTTCAGTATTCCTGGTTTCTTAATTCTGACTAAAGATCCAGGCTAAAAGTGTACTTCTCTGGCACCATGTTTTCTGTCAGTATAAGCCTTGCATTTAGCTTGTTGATGTTTCACAATGTCAGCAGTAGATGATTTTGTAGGCACAGTATTTTTTGGAAGTTTGATGTCTGCAACATGTAACTTAGTGCACCTCTGTCTGCCATGTAATAATTCAGCTGGGGATGATTGGGTTGTTGCATGGCGCGTTGCTCTGTAGTTATGTAGGAACTCTGTTGTAAATACTTTCCAAGACTTCCAAGTAAGATTTGCTGTCTGTAGTGCTTCTTTCAGACTTCTGTTAAATCGCTCGATTTCTCCATTTGCTTGTGGGTAATACACTGAAGATTTGCACAATATTCCTGTCTCTTAGAAAGGATTAGAAAACATGATACAAACTGTGGTCCGTTGTCTGATATTAACTCCTTTGGATTACCTTCTCTGCTGAAGACTGTAGACAGAAATATTATTACTGTAGCTGATGTTATATGAGAAACAAATGCAATTTCAGGCCATTTACTGTAATAGTCTATCAAGGTTATAGCAAATCTGCAGTCTATAGGAGCATCTGTAAAAGGACCGACAATATCAATAGTAAGTTTTTTCCATACTGAATCAGGAAATGGTACTGGTTTTACATCTGGTCTCTTGTGTACAAGGTTCTTTGCACAACCCAGTGAAGTGTTGCTTTGTGGTGAAATTGTAGACACTGGCTGTGTGGCAGGCACTGATGCTGTAGTAATGAGACCATCAACTAATTGTAGGTTTAATGCAGCAATACCCTTATTCACAATGTAAAAGTCACATTTTGCAGTATTTGATTCAAATTGTACAGTCACTGGCAAGCAACCAAGCACAGGGTTTGGATTCTTTAAGTAACTGACCAGTTTCAGGGCAGGTGCAACAAGTGCATCTTTTGCAAAGTATTTCAAGAAAATATCCTTTGGTAGTATAGAAACAGCTGAACCTGTATCAAGCATCAGGTTAATGGAGTGTCCCTTGTCAGCAGAAGCAGTACTGACATTGACAGTGCATATAAACTTGTCTGGAATAAATATACCAGCTTTAACCACACTTAATACTGTAACATTTCTAGTAGTGACTTCATGAACATCTTTAGCAGAACTACGGCAGATCTTAGCAAAATGTCCTACTTTTGTGCATTTGCGGCACCGTTTAGCTTTTGCAGGACATGTAACATGATTTGCAGTGTGTTGTGTTGAACCACAGCGAAAGCAATATTTTCTATTTGTATTTGCTGTATGGTTTTGCAGTGAATCCCTTTCCTTAGCACTGTATTTTGCATGTGACTGTGCATTATTAGGCCACAGTGCTGAATTCACAGTCTGTACATTCCCAGCAGTTCTCTGACTGAGAGTTGTAGCCTCTGCCACTGCTGTTTCAATTTGGCTAGCAACTGTAATAAAAAAGCCAGCGCCAAAGGCATGGGAGACAGACAAACAGGCAAATAGGGTAATATAGTTTTACGATGTTGCCACCTCTTGTGTAAGAAACAGACCACTTTTTTCACCATATATGTGTTGCCCTCCTTTACTATCGACCTCCACCAAAGGGTTAAAAAACTTTCCTTAGAAACTCGTTTAGGTGGGTACTCACAAACAGGGAATATCAACTTGCACGTAAAATCATGAAGCGCTTCTCCTTGTATGAACTGTGAATCAACATGCAGCAGCGAATAGTGTAAAAATACCTTTTTAATGTTAATAAAAACAAAGCTTAAAATGCACTCACATGGCAAAAGTTTAAAAAGAGCATATGCACCGTCCAACTGGAGGCTCCCCCTGTATGCACCAGTCCGCACAAAGAAAGTCCCAGGTTGATCAAGCTTGGGAAGATGTATAAGCGGTTGTTTGTGTCCGTTCGTTCCTCGTGTACGATGCTGGGCGCCTACCAGTGACGTCACCTGCCTTACGCGTTTCGTCTTGCGACTTCTTCAGGCGCTTCATGATTTTACGTGCAAGTTGATATTCCCTGTTTGTGAGTACCCACCTAAACGAGTTTCTAAGGAAAGTTTTTTTAACCCTTTGGTGGAGGTCGATAGTAAAGGAGGGCAACACATATATGGTGAAAAAAGTGGTCTGTTTCTTACACAAGAGGTGGCAACATCGTAAAACTATATTACCCTATTTGCCTGTTTGTCTGTCTCCCGTGCCTTTGGCGCTGGCTTTTTTATTTCAGTAACAGATTTGCGGACTTGGAGGGATACAAGTAGGAGCCGGCTGGGATTTGTGGACACAATTGAACCTTGGGCCTATTTTCCTTTTAGGATACTTCTCTAGCAACTGTAATAGCCTTTGCTCTAGGAGCAGTCTCTCTCTGAGGTGAGTTTGTTTTTTCCACTATTTGGTCTCTTAGCATTTCATGTTAGATTTCCAAACTCACGGGTAACAACCAGCTCTCTCAAAGCTGCTACAAATTGTTCTGTGGATTCGCCATTACGTTATCCACATTGGCGGAATTTATATCTTTCAGCAACCACATTTACGCTTGGCACGAAAAAGTTCTTTATAGCAGTAAGAGCAGTTTCATAAGTATCATTAGCTAATGGTAATGTATAGAATATACGCTGTCCCTCTGCTCCCAGGCAGTGAATAAGTAAAGAACGCTTTCTAGCAGCAGAAATCTCCCCTTGGTCAGCAGCAATAATGTAATTTTCAAACATATGGATCCAAGCAGTTAAACGTATTGTAGGCTCACCAGGGTTTGGGAGAAAAGGTGCAGGCTGCTGCAGAGGTAGAAGAGCCATCCTTGTCACCATTTGTTATGTTTTGGGTAGCCGAGGATGAGTAGAGTATAACAGTGCTTTATTAGCAGGCTCATGCAGGCATTACACAACAGTAACTTTCACTTTTAAGCTGTCAGGAAGTATGCACAGTATAAGTCTGGGCACAGTGACATCTACAGGCCATTTGTATAAACACCACATATATACAAATGTTATATGTTAAACATGTTAAACTACATGGCTCTGCTTTTGTTCCATTTGTACCTGGGCAGCATGCACACATAAATCTCACTCTTAGTCTGGGCTCCTTATTGGGGGACAGGCTTAAGTTTGCAAACTTTGGACTGAACAGGACTTTGAAATATGAAAGCATTAAACCAAAGTAAATACTGTAAATCCATGGTAGTTTTACAATAATCCATAGAAAATTGTATATACAGTATGTCCATTATTTAGTTACAAAACACTGCCCAGCATAAAAAGTGAAATATTTTTTTTTAAAGAAAGGACATTTTGGTATTATAGTAACTCTTTTTAGCATTAGCCTGATGTCATTTATTATTCTTTATTTTATCATTCACATATAAGCTTTAGTTTATAATACACTGTTGTACGGGGCTCATCTATGTTTGTAGACTATAGCCCTGGTCAGTTCTTTCACCCCACAATCTCCTGAAAATCTCCATGTATTTGGGAAGAGACAGTCTATGGGGAATCACTGGCAAATTAAATCCTTCATATTATCTATACTATTTTCTGCTCGTGGGTCTGGCATTGTTCAGTGCAAATCGCACAGGGCGTCCCAGGTCATATCGGAGGGGGTTTTCTCTCTGTACAATCTGTTGCCCAATCTGTCCATTCTGAGGCTCTGCCTTCATTAATACGTGGGTTCCATGCTCATGTGAATAAATACATTTTAACACATATTTTAAGTATTGATTTATATGCCTCTTGTCCATTCTATGAAATGCTTTGTGCAGCACAATCCCCACTCCATCAGCCCTGTCGGCAGGCGTGGACTTTCTGGCAAAGGTAACAAGAGGCCTCAGTAAATGCAGCAATGAAGGATATTAACAGAAATCTATAACATTTCATACATTATTCAGTGTAGAGCATAATCCTGGGGGGCACATTCAAACTCCTCCTCCCCTTCTCTCTCCCTCTTGTCTGACCCCTTTGGCTTATACTAGCTTCTCTTTGCTGAGGTTGAAGATATTTTCATTTTCAAGGGCATTCAGAATGTTTGCTTGCAAAAAAAGGAATGTTTATAAAATACAAGGATTATCATGTATTTTGTTACCCTTACAGTAAAAGTCCACATGAGACTGTTTTCTCTTAGCTCCTCCTGTGAATATGAATCCAACACAGAGACCCACAGAGATTTTATTATTTTGTAACACCTACTCCTGGGTTGTTCCCTTACCTTTCCACGGTCAGACAGAGGGAGGGAGACTCAGAAGCTGTGCTGTACTTGTCTATAGGCAGGAAAAAATGGGGTAATAGAGATTCTTGCACCATCAGATTGCTGTACATCTCTAGCCATCTGTAGCCCATAAAATCAGCGCCCATCAAAATATGAGCTGTTTTATGCAATATATTTTACAGAGACCTACACTGTTCCGGGGGGGGGGTATAGTTTTCCTTTAAAGGTTCACTGTAAAATGAATATTGAACGTAATAGTATAGCCAATGATATTTCCAAATATCCAGTTTGCTATTCATAAAAGTGGAAGGAGAACTTTTGAGTGAGGTTCTATTCAATAAGGAAGGCTTAGAATTAGTGGAGACTAGCTAACCAGTCAGGATTTTCATGGGTTAGTAGAACCGGTTATCACCAGTGTGTACATTGGGCAGTATATACTTTAGTACCCAGCTGTTATACTGCTTTTAGTTCAGACAAAAAAGCTATATCTAGTCACTATCAATTAACAGCATCACACATGAGAATCTTAAGGAGTCTGAACACTCATGTCACTCATGTATAAATGCAAGTACAGAAGGATAAGGGCATTCCTGAGCATACACTAAACTATTCTTCATTGTCTGTGTTAAGGATAAATATTGCTTATGAATATAGCATACTTCCCCTTTAAATTGGGAGTGGCTTCCATTGTTATCCGTAGCATTCTGAAATAATTCACAGCCTTAAAATCAAAAAAAAAAAGGGATTGGGATATATATGGCCTATGAAGGCGCCTGGAAATCGTCAAAGGGATATTGCTGAATCATCAGATTAAGATGTAATTCTATTGTTTCTACTTGTTCTACCAGCTCTTATGGTGGACACACAGAGTTACTAGTAGAAGCTACTTGTTGCATCTACAAAACGCTAGGAAATACCTTGCCCAATGGTATGTTGTTGAAGTACCACTCAGCATCTGGCTCTGGCTGACACAGGTTGCCTATCCCTGCTCTCTAAACTTACAAGTGATTCCAATAGATCATTATGTGATTTGTTGACTCAATTCCCCTTTCTATGCTTCATTCTCAAGGGCTTGTTGTATCCTGGGAACAATATTCCTGCTTTCCTCCATCTGCATTATATCCAAAGCCATCCATGACCTTTCAATCAGGATTCTGCCAGAAGTGGTAAGTGACCTTTCCCTATTAAACCTTTTCCTTGTTTCCATTGTCAGGGTTCATAGCTGCATATTTGCCATAACACCCAGGAAGCTATAGGAAAACATAGCAGGAGCCCCCCCCCACCAAATATAATTATGGGTGACACTACCACATCAGTACATATGTTCCATGTACAGGAGGGGGGGGACATGCATAATTGTACTCTGTACAAATCAATGTCTTAAGCAATAACAACTCTGCACTAATTACCCATCTGCCATAGAATAAATCCAAGAAATTATCCAGGAATAAAAAAAATGTTTGCACCCCATCGACATAATTTCCTGTGCATAATTAGCTCGAAGTAGTAAATCTGTCCTTTTCATTCCGCTGCTGCATCTTTACTGGGTGCTCATTTATTTAATGTGACAGTGGGTTCTAACCACAAACCCCTCCTCAATAGCTTTCAATGACAAGAGCTTTTGTTTTTGTTGTTATGCTATATACATTTTAAACCATGTGTCTGGGGATCAGGGGATCACGTATGCATCTCAGTAGATTTTATTTTATTCCATTATTACACTATACACTAGGGTCGACTTTAGTGACTGATTGGTCAGTATTTTCTTTTCTGTGACTGTATGATTGATAGAAAAACAGAAAAAAGTAAAGCTTCTGTTGTACAGTACAGCAGCATGTTGCTTGTGAACTCAACACAAGTGATGTCACAATAGTGATTCTTCTTTAGCAGTTACTATCATTTGCAAAATGTGATAAATATGGTAAAAGGGAACATTAATAGTAAGTGAATGCTGGTTCCTATGATATAAAACTTGATGGGTGCCCTGGGACCCTAACACCAGAGGTGCTCCTTGGAAGAATAAAATACATAATTCTTCATGTTTTCTGTATGAACTGTTAGCTCTTATCAGTAGATACTAAGCAACGGGGTTGTCTAACTCACAGGACTCCAGGCTTGTTATACCACAGACAGAATCACTAATGAGGAACCCCTCTCTTTCTTTCAGGATGATTTTCTCTTCAGCGTTTCCATACTCAGTGGGATCCTTTGCTCACTCCTGGCCGCAATAAAATTCATGTTGGGGAAAGTCTTAACAAGTCAAGCGCTCATAACAGATGGTAGGTTAAGTCATTGGATGTTTCTATTTGCTACTTTGATGTTGTCCCTTTGTACAGCCTACCCATAGTTTTTGGACTACCGCTCCCAGTACCCACTGAATTTGTACTTGATTCAGATATTCTACAATAGTTTTTATAAACAAGTTGCTGTATAGCTATGGGGGCAGCCATTTAGAGCTGAAAAGGGAAAAAAGGCACCAGATACAAAGCAGATAACAGATAAGCTCTGTAATATTATAATGGGATTCTTCAGATTTTATCTGTTATCTATTGTGTATTCTGTGCTTGAATGGCTGCCCCCATCGCTACACAACAGCTTGTTTATATAAACGATATATGTGTTTCTGAAGCAAACACACCAGTTTTATCAGTGCGGGGCAACACTATATTATATTATCATTTCTTTTTGATGTTACTGTTCCTTTTAGGGAAATGTGTTTGTTTGCACATACACTAGTCACTGTAGCCGTATAAGCTTCCCTCCCTATATAAACATCCCTACATACACTATAAAGTGGAAAAGTATATTCCCTGCTTTAGTGCAGATCTCTGATTCACTTCTTGTTTATGTATTGCTCTCTTCCCCATGCTCAGTGAGAGGCTTGGATAAAAGGTTACTATTGAGAACTTAGGTTAAATTTCATCCAGGGCACGAGTGGCATAACTATAGAGGAAGTCAACTTCCTATATAGCAAGGCTGTCCAACTTGAGGCCTGTGAACCCCCCTTGCGTGGCCCCCACATGAAAGTCTGCCTGCTGTGATTTCTTACCTTGTGTAAGCTTTAAAAGGTATCAGTGGTATCAACTGGCCCCTGCATTGTGTATTCCTCAAAGTCTGACATTTGGCTCCTGTATTGTTCACACATGTAACACCTATATTGTTTACACCCCTAAAGCCCTGTACTGTTCACACCTCAGACGCAAACCAAGAGTGCCCCCATTGTTCACCTGTTCACAGCTCAGACAAACTGCTGGAGGGGCACCAGTATTGTGTCACTGTATCTAATATCCTGATAGGTTCCCTGTATCCTGCTCTATTCTGCCTTCCCTATGCTCCATGTGTGTGCCATACTCTTCCTTCCCTATGCTTCATGTGTGTGCCATTCTCTTCCTTCCCTATGCTCCATGTGTGTGCCATTCTCTTCGTTCCCTATGCTCCCTGTGTGTGTCATACTCTGTCTTCCCTATGCTCCCTGTATGTGCCATACTCTGCTTTCCCTACTCTGTACTGTGTGGGATGTGAGCGTGTAGGGTTTGTTCTGGGGGTTGGTTAGCTTTTGGAAAGTGTTGTTAGGAGCCCCTAAGATGTTTAATCATATGCTGGGGGTGCGCCACCTCCACAAGGTAGGAGGTGGCATATGGATTTAAGGCTATGTTTATGGTATATTTAAAGGGGTTGTTCACTTTCAAATTCACTTTTAGTATGATGTAGACAGTGATATTCTGAGACAATTTGCAATTGGTTTTCATTTTTTATTAGTTGTGGTTTTTGAGTTATTTAGCTTTTTATTCAGCAGCTCTCCAGTTTGCAGTTTCAGCAATCTGGTTGCTAGGGTCCAAGTTACCCCAGCAACCATATACTGATTTAAATAAGGGACTGGAATATGAATAGGAGAGGACCTGAATAGAAAGATGAGTAATAAAAAGTAGCAATAACAATAAATGTACAGCTTTACAGAGCATTTGTAATCCAAAGAAAAAGGCTAATAACTAAAAAACTATAAAAAATAAATAATTAAGACAAAAAAGAAAAGTTGCTTAGAATTGTGCATTCTATAACATACTAAAATACTTTAAAGGTAAACCACCCTTTAAAGGATTTGATTTATATTTTTCACATATGAGAGATGAGTGTTATCCCTGCAGTGAGCACCAACCATTTGGTTTTTTGGTGTGTTACCACCATTCATGTGGACATGGTTGTAAAAGTTCTTGAGATTACATGGGTGTGGTTTAAATAGGTGTGGTTTAAAAGGGCGTGGTCAACACTGGTTTCCATCATCGACCCACCACCACGTTGTCCTGAAAAATTCCGGCCCTTGGTAGCACAGAAGTTGGATATCGCTGCTCTATAGCAGTAAAATCCCCTGTCCCGTCGTTCTTCTTTAAATTGTCATTCGTGTCTGTGTTGTGCATGCCTGGCCTCTCCAAAAAAAAATTGGGGGGGAGGCGGAAGCATGCTCTTGTTATGCTGCTGCGTAACATTTGCACATTGTGTACAATTGTGTGTGCAGATATACAAGAACATAGTTGGAAGTGAAGACCATTAAAACCAGGGGGCATTGGGATGACAGCTTTGTAATACACACACTACTTCCTTTATTTGCATTGGGGAAAGTGAGCAGTTGTTGTCAGATCCATTTATTGCTCATTCACAGCCCATTACTCCAGCCAACAAGCTGATAGGCCTGATTGTAATATGGGATATGTTTATTACTGATGTTAACTGGGGATGGGGTTAACCCAATAATTGCAGTCAGCTCTGCTCTGTTGCCCGGCCGCCTGCGAAGCGAGTCACTTGGGGTCAATCTAATTACCAGGCGAGTTGAAAGCAGCCGCCCCTCTCACAGCGACAGATGGAACTAATGCGATTTCTACGCAGTCACCGAGATCCCTGGTAATGAATGAAGAACACGTGTGAATCACTGGGGAATCGCTTCCGACGTGCGTGGAATCCGCCAACACAAAGGCTGCTAGCAATTATTCCTGTCCAAAAGGAGTAATCAAGAGGGGAGGGAGGGGGGGCTTTATAAACCCTATCAGTGCTGTCATTTTATTTTTTAATTAATGCAACTGTAGCATATGCACATTTTGTTGGGCAAATAGTCTAAAACATTTGCTAGCTGGTTTGTGATTTAAATTTTTTTTTTGCCATTTCCAAGTTTACAACCTAACAATAACAATAATGATGATTAAAATCTGGCTTCCAAAACATTTAGTCCTCTGGTTGCTACAGTCACTGACCCTAGCAACCAGCTAAGGGTTAAAGGGAACTGAGGCCAGAAACTTAACCAGAGAACTTATCCTGGTTATGTGCATCCAGTTCATGCACATAATTCATACTAAGCTGTGACTTTCTGTAGAGAAGGGTTGCTCCCCAGAGTGCACAAGCGCACTCATCTGTCTGTGTTGCTAGGCTACAGCAAGGTATACTAGTGACTAACAAGCACAGTCTTATATAGAAAGGCAGGTTAAACAAAGACATAAGTCAGAACCTTCTATGGTTTGATCCACATGAAGGCAAACAAGAACCCACAAGGGAGCAGCTACCAATCCAGTTTCACAAAGGGAACAATAATAGCATTGTGGAGGGATATCAAGAAGCCTTGCCTGGAAGCTCTTGGAAAAGCTGATGACAGCAGTGGTGACTTTATTGAAAGGGTAGTTGATATATGGAATTCACTTCTAAAAGAAGCAGGAACAGACTTGGAATAGGTGGAAGTGGTTTCTGTCAATCAGAAACACAGAATAACAGTTTTTCAAGCAGACTTGGGATGGGGGGGCTTTATGTTTCTTAGTGACTATGCCTATATCTGTTCTCTTGTCGCTTATTATTGAAACTCAAAGCTTATTAGCTCTCTCAGATCTACTAGCCAGAAAACAATCATTCCCTTCCATCTGTCAGCCATTGTTTTGCACGACGCGGCAGAAGGGTGAAAATAATGTGATATAAGCAAATCAGCCATCATAAAGAGAAAATCACAAGATTATATAAAAAGGGAATGATTTATATAGATCTTAAGTCTTTGCCATTTAAAGAGCCAGTTTTTGTGAGTCCCAAAGACTAACTCTCTCCAATCAAAATGTGGCCCATTGATTGTAAAAGGCTCTACAGCCCCAGGTAAACTTCTGCCATAGTGTTCTAGTCCATCACCCCAGACTCTTCTACCTCTAATTGTCATAAAGTTATTCTATGTCAACCAGTCATCTAATGATCTATGCAAAATCCAAATAAAGCCTTTTGGGGGCACAACTGACCCCCATAGTAGAACTCATAGGTGATTTTAATAAAAGGGACAGTTCCATTTGGATGGAAAGTAGCCAAGACTGACCCTACTAACTCTTTTGCTTGGCTCATTACATGCAATGAGAAATCTACTTCCTTGTTATGGCAGCTGCCCCTATTGAAAGTTACTATCCTATTCTGAGACTGCAAAACTGCCAGATCTCTCAGCTATATAAAGCTCTTTTACTCCCCATGTTCCAGAGCCATGGGTAAGTGGCAATAGCTTCTCCAGTGAATGAGGAGCAATAGTAGGGTGTTATGATAGACACATACTTTCTATTGATGTCATAGATAGTACCAAGCAATGTGGCCTTCTCTTGCATCAGCTATGCCAATGATAGGCCTATTCAACCTGCTGAATGATAGATATCAAACGACAGCAAACACAGAACGTTTCAGGACACTATCAAATAATAGCAGAAAACTGGTGGCGATGAGATGGAGTAGGAAACAGATACCAACCACAGCAGCGTGGGAGTTTTAGTAGTTTTTCCAAATCAGACTTACTCATGAGTCATCAATCTGAAGACTTGGTTTGATTGACTGGCGAGGAAAGCATTAGGAGACACTTCCCACATCAGTCTCATAAAAACGTCAGAAAATTCAGCATTCATGTAAATTTGAAAATGACTATGATGGTTATTTGCCCTTTAAGGCATCTTAATATGTGCTCTGAACTCTAAGTGTTTGTTATAAGTCTTCATTGATTTTCTAAATGAAAGTAAAATCTCTACATTTAAAGTTAATTTGTATATAATCACTGGTGCATATCCACATTGTATTGTATTTGTCTTCCAGGGTTCAACTCCCTCGTCGGGGGGGTCATGGGTTTCTCCATCCTTCTCAGCGCAGAGGTTTACAAGCACAATTCGAATGTCTGGTACCTGGATGGGAGTGTGGGCATCCTCATTGGACTGATAATTATGTCCTATGGCATCAAGTGAGTGAGCGTGTTTTGCGTTTGCCGTATGGACAAGTGCCTGTACACAATTACAGAGCATGCTTCATTCACAAGTGGCGGTTGCTAGGCAACATGAGGGCTGACAGAATGCAACGTGTGAATGTTTGCTGTAGCCCATGATCCATCTGTCAGGGTATTTGTGTAACCCATTTATATAGTGGTTGCAATAATGGAGATTATTTGGAAGTCACACATGATGGTTTAGCTACAATTGTTACAGTGAGCAGGAAGAGAGAATTCTCCCCAGCTGATCTCTTTACCCCTAAGTGTCCATCTGCAATCAGCATGTCATCTTCTTATGCCTACTGTCCTTATATGTCCTCTTATTATGTCTCCTCTACCCCTGACTCCCTGCTTATTTCTCTTCTTCTCATGACAATTTTTCTCATGTCTCTTCTACCCATGTCTCTTCTGGTTATGCCTCCTCTGCCCGTGTCTATTCTGGGTAAATTTCCTATTTTTCTCCTCTCCTTGCCAACTTTGCTCATGTCTCCTCTTTATTTGGTCACAGAATAACCCTTCAGTGACTTTTGATATCCTTATAATTTACAGTAGGGGGTACATTATCCCTTATAATACACAAGTGATATTCAGCGTTCCCTGTATAACTCATCCTGCATCCTTGTGTCTTTATATGATCACAGAACCCCTCAGTGACTTCTAATATCCTTATCATTTACAGTAGGGGATACATTATCCCTTATATACCTGCCCTTATCCCTATATAGCTCAGCTTGCAGCTTAATGCCGTTATATGATGTCAGAACCTGACTTATAATATCCTTAAAATATATAGTAGGGGGTACTTTATACTATGTTATATTGATTGAGACATTACTAGGATTCCTATATTATACAAATTATTTTCTTTTAGGCTGCTGATGGACATGGTTCCCAGGGTGAGGCAGACGCGTCACTATGAGATGTTTGAATGAAGAACGCGGGATTCAGTAAGAGAGAGACCCCAAGGCTGCATCTCTTGTACATACTGTAGGTTAATTCTACCTGTAGGTCAATGGACTGTGTGGGTTCCCCTGGAGGTATTTGGGGGCTCATGTAAAACACTCACCTGTACATACAAATGTTATGTGCTTGTAAATGAGCAAAAACAGTATTTTTGTTACTCGGACTTGTGTGTGTATGGGGGGGCAATGCCTCTCTCTTTGTTTTGTCCATGTGTCTGATGATGGAGATACTTTACAGAAATGGCACAACATTAGCGTGAGCATTGCTTTGTCCATTTGCACCTGATAAGTAAAAGACAATGAACAGGAGCTGCTTCGGACCCTCGCTGCCAACAGGGACAGATGGCTCTCTGATTAGCACAGGTGGGCTGTCACATTAACTAAGCCACTGACTGATCTACCTTTGGTCATGTGATGTGAATATAATGAGAGCTGCTCTGCTGCTGGCCCATAAACATATCACTGTAGCAATCCCCACCCCCGGTGCTGGAAAGCACATCTGCATGATGCTGTAAACTACAAAGTGGATTAGATGTTATTTCAGGTTGCTATGGAAATTATTTTTAACATATATTTTTATATATACAGTATCTTTATGGTGAGTACAGAAGGTGGCCCTTCTAGCATTATTTCAGTCTTATCAGCATAGTGGCACATTCCAAATTTAAACAGCAATTAGTCTCTAAGCCTAAGAAAGAGACATCCATTCAAAGGCCACAGTTAAGGTGACCATAGACTTTACAATTACGATCTTGGTTGCTGGAAAAATCGTTTGTTTTCAATACTAACTGCTAGTGCTGAATTTTCAGATATACAAGTATTAACAATAGAATTCTACCTGACATTTCAGCACTAACAGTGGTTTATGTTTTGGTGCCTTCAAAGGTGCCCGGTCAAAATCTTTAGACCAGCCAGATCAATGAGCCAACCCACATCCAAGTCTTCTGCCAATATTGGTCGGCTCATCTCCTGCCATAGATGTACCGAATATCGTCCAATATTATTTGTTGCTCTATGGCCACCTTAAGGAGAGACATTGGGCGGTGGTGCAGAACAAAGTCCGGATAGGCTGAGGCTGTTTGCTTTTGCACTGTTTGCTGTAAAGATGGTCTATGGGGAGACAGGGAGACACATTTGCAAGGAGTAAGTTTTTATAGGCATAATAAAAATGTTCCTGCAAATTTCTAGAATATATCACTCTCCCTTTAAATGTTTAAAAGTTTGCTTAGGTTCTTCCTTCAGTCCTTACCTAGAAACAAAAATCTGATCACTGGTACTTCCTAACTGGGTTGCTCTCTTTCCCATGGTCTGACATTGCATTGATGTCAGTGTGCCACGTTAGAGCTATGGCCACTAGAGGGAGTGCTTGTGCCGTCAAGCTCTTTTACCTACTGACACAGATCATTGCAATGGACTGCAGTCCAATTCCCCCCCCCTCTGCCTGAGCATGGGAAAGAAAGCAGCCCAGGAGAAGAAAATACAAGAAATCAGATTATCCAGTGGGCTTTTTAAAGATTCACTGCGCTTATAGTTATCTTAAAGGGACATTAATGCAATAATCCATGGATGTCATGAAAAGATGAGGGGCCACTGGGCGGATGGGTAACTTATCTTAAAGCACAGTATGAAATGTTCCAATCAATATACGTATGTGTGTGAATAAAACTGAGGCAGCCAATCAGAATTTACCTTACAGCAATGGTTTATTGACTTTTATTGACTAGTCTGTGGGGTGTTACCTTTATTATATATATATATATAGTGTGACCGGTGCCTTGTAATTCCTGAATGACTGTGAGTCCTGCACAAAGCTAATTTAGATACTATGTAGTGCTATGTACTATTCACAAGCTGACATTTTAGCCTGGAATTGGAACAGAAATGTTATTATTCAGTTTTTAATGAAACCAGTCAGAATTATATAATATTGGGCTGATGGACATGCCCCAAACATCAAATCTCCATAGGCAAAGTATCCCGTTCCATTAACCATACAGTCAATCTCGTGTTCACATCAATTTATGTTTATATAACAACGCCCTTCTATTACCAGGGGGTGCTAATATATTGGTTTGTGAGTGAAGATAAAGGGTTAATGATTAGAACATGAATATATTATGAGAATGATCTGGAACAATGAGATAATAAAATGGGCACCAGGAACTTCTAGAGGCACATTCAGTGCTGGAACTAGAAATACAGGGAGATTTACATGATCTGTAGAAGCACTAGGACTAGGGAAAAAATGGTACCTTCCTGCATTAGACTCCTCCTCCCAGGCTCAATGCGTCAGGCTACTGAGAACTGCCAATCTCATGATCTTATTTGTTATCCAAAGGAACTGACACTTTTTGGCATATGGTATACCCTTGCACATGCTTCCCAGACTTATATGTACAGTATTTATACATACATGGAGATAAATATTTAGTGTGGTCAATGGCTAGAGTCCCGCCCGGCAGCTAAAACTCCATTACATTGTATATGTGATATTACAGATGTTAATCCATGCTATACCCCATCAGAGATCCATAGAGATGAGTACCTAAAAGCACAAGTGAGGATTATTATGAACTCTGAAGCACAGAAACTGACCTCTTGTATAAATGAAATTAATATGCAGCTAAATGGGGAAAATGTTACAGGCCCAACTAAGACCTCCCCTACCCCCACTCTTTATTTCTCTGTTCTTGGTCTGCTCTACCATCAGGGAAGAGTGGGGCTTGGACTTGACTAACAAACAGTGTAGCCTAGCAAAGTAAAGGCTCCCTCTAGTGACTAAAGCTTGACCTTTAGGGTTAGTTCACACAAGGAGATTTGGGGAGATTGACATTTAGTTTCCCGTGGATCTCTACATACACATTACCCACAAGCACAAATAAAAATGTTAGAAACTGATTTTGGAATTATTGGTGGGTTCAGTATATATAATATGGTATTTATAGCCATATTCATTTTTAGGGTTTAGTTCTTCTTTAATGAATAACCCTAGCACTACAATCTGTATATACAAAGCTGTGAATAAGAATGTCCAGCAGGGGATGCCAGTATATTCCTAGGAGATATGTAATAAAGTTGTTATTCTTGCGGTGATATTAAAACCAAATGTTTGTCTTTTCTACTGTACTGGTCATAATCATGTATAATTCCATAGACTGTATCCCCTGAATATACTGTGCTGTATACGATTCCGTCAAGGTGCAATAGCCACCCCCCCAGGGTAAGGGGGGAACAACAATCCATGACTAATAAATATTTATTTCAGAGAACAAACTGGTCTTATGCAATTTTTCGTCCTGTTATCTGCAGTGTGCGAGGGGAGCATTTCCTGGGACTGGGTGGGGGTGTTTAGTGAGGATAAAAACAAAACAAGATCTCATAGTACTTTATAAGGAAAAATAAAGAATACATTTTCAGTGCATTCTGAATATTTAAATGCGGGAGCCATACGTCCAGGTCTGTTAATCAGCTGGCTTTTGCTACATTGTTTCAGGAGTCAGAAGCAGCAGCACTGTGAATATAAACAGACAGACATATACTGCTGTCAATAGCAATGGCATCTTTATATATCACTTAGCTATATAAACCCACTGTGAATGAGGAATGAATAAATATTGTGAAGCTGCAAAAAATTACATTTACTTTCATTTCAGTCAATTTTATGCCTCTGTTTACATCCCCTTTAAACTCAACCACCTTAATCAGTGGGACCAACAGTATCATCTGTAGCAAATTGCAATATTTCATTTCATATTAAGTTATCTAAGACATTAAAATATTTTGGGTCTGGTGTTCATCTCCCTGCTCCCAAAAAATTTCTCTTTTTTGACAGGACAGTGCTTTTAGCTGGGTTGTATATATATATATATATATATATATATATATATATATATATATATATATATATATATATATATATATATATATATATATAAAGAGTGCTGGCTCTTCGCTGGTTATATATATATATATATATATATATATATATATATATATATATATATATATATATATATATATATATATATAGAATTGTCTGTACATATATCGTAGTAAATGGACCCGCACTCCTTATTTATAGTGAAAAAAATTGATGTGCTTTATTCACAAATGCATAAATCACATCAATTTTTTTGCCACTATAAATAAGGAGTGCAGGTCCATTTACTACAATGTATTACAAGATTTGACCAATGCACCGATCTCCATATTTTAAATCCGGAAAGAGTGTGCTCACTGTATGGACATTATATATATCTATATATCTATTGGTATAACACTATCGCCTTTACATTTAAACACTAATAGTACAAAAAGAGCTGATATAAATATATAAATAAAAGTGTGCAGATCAGTGAATAGTGAGTTAAAGTGGACCTGTCACCCAGACATAAAAAATGTTTAATAAAAGTCCTTTTCAAATTAAACATGATGAACTGCAGTTCAGAAGAACACCCCTGCAGCAGAAATGCCTCCTATACTTTGTCTTCCTGCATTAAACAATGGCAAGTGCAGTGTGCAACAGTGACATCAATATAAAGGCAAACCTGAGCCGCAGTGATAGTTGGTACATATTAGGCAATTCTGTCCCCTAAATGGAGGGGATTCTGGGGGCAGAGGCAAGTAGAATGGGTACTATATATTAGCTGGAAAGGGAATTGTCTTCTAAAACAGCTTATGAAAGCACAAGCTATAAATATCCTCCTGTAGATGAGTAGGAAATACCATACATCTTACCCCAACCTGCCTGCACTTTCCACTGTTCCACTGGCATATAGATACCCAGCAAAAGACTCTATCTAACTGCTACCCTTAAATGGTTAATCTTCTTTCAATTCAATCTGTGTCTGTTTTCCATATTGCCCTTTATATCCCGTGGACAAGTCCATTTTCTACACAGACTGTTTCCAGGTACAGAGCTCTGATTCTTGGCACTGCCTGTGCCTGGGCTGCTTTCCTTCCCATGGTCAAGTTGGGGGAGGGGGCAGGACTGCTTGAGATTCTCTTATAACATGGATGTAAATGAGCTGCTGCCAGTAAAAAGGTCTTAAATGAAACAAGATCTCCCTCATGTGGCCAAGGTCAAAAACTCCAGGAAACCATGTGGATGAAAGGATTATAATTAAAAAAAAAAACCATTTATTTTAGCAATGTTAAAGCTCCTAAAATCATGAAATGAAGCAACAGCACCACCTGCTGCTAAATCCTGGCGATTGGACTTTCAGAAGAAGAAGAAGGGATGATTTATATAGTTATTTGCTCCCATACGACTCAAAGCACTTTACAACCAGAAAGTCGGCCATAACAGACCCACTACATATGCTGGGACACCAGGAGATTAAGATTAACCTCCCGTATGTAATAAAAGGCATTAAGTTTGCCCAGGAACAAGTAACACATAGCAACCAATAACATTTTTGCTTTTAAACAGGTGATCAATAAATACTACCTGCTGATTGGTTGCTATAGGTTACTGCTCCTGGGCAAACTTAATGCCTTTTATTACATAACCCCCTTAGTGTCTTCTCTAGGGTCACAAGGAATCAAACAAGGGTCTCTGGCATGAGATCTCACTTCAGGCTGGTCATTGAAACTCTTTGTGTGTCACTCCGATGTCACCTGACATTGCTCTAGTCTTTTTCATTCAGAAATAGAAAAAAAACGTTCCCTTTAAATCTGCTGAACATTTTAGGAATTCAATGTATGACCGGTAATTAATAAAAAGTAAATGTTTAAAATAAGTGAATGTAAAATTGATGCAAGAGCTTTTTACGCTCATTGTTCATTTATTTTTAATCCCAATATATTAAGGCCTTCATATTAATATGAATGAATTTTTGTTACAACAGCGCCACCTGCTGGTCAGTTTCTAACCACAAAGTAGTCAAGGATGTTGTTGGGAGATAGAAAAAGGCTGCTCTGATGTTCTTCTGGTTAGGAAAAACATTAGAAACCTCCGATAACTTTTCTCACATCTTTCTATCTTGGAATTAAGAAAAAAATAAATAATGAATGTAAATTACAAAAGTGCTTAGGATAGCACTCAAATTAATTTTACATTCACTGATTTTTTATCCTTTAAGGTTGTTAAATATTCCTCAAGGTTTTAGTGGTGCTTTGACGCCATCTTGTGGTAATAAGTGAGATTCTTGCTAATAACTGGAAATGTAGAAGCCTTTGGCACAAGGGAGAACTTTCATGCTAGCAATAAACACTAATTCCTAATGCCCCATGTCCTGGGGAGACAATTCTTAGTGTAATTTAGTGCATGACTGAATGAAGAAGGAGACTATGATAGTGTGGAATGGGGCACAGGTATCCCCAGTAGAGAGGCAGCTCACACTTACAGTAACACAATGCTGGGTGGGGGCGAGAGGGCTGAGCATCCTGATTGGCCTGATCTATAGCAGGAACCTGCCTACTTTACAATATAACAAGAGGGAACTGACTGCATATTATAGGAGCCCTATTGGATAAGGGTAGCAAGTGGATCCTAAAGCAGGAGGGCAGATACAGTATGTTTCCTTACATCAGATGTTTGGGCACTATATTGTATATCACATATATTGTATATTATGGCAATAGGGATATATATATATATATATATATATATATATATATTATATATATATATATATATATATATATACTATGTCTAGACTATATCTGTTTACAGTTTTTCAGCTCTGTAGGTTATATTCAATATGAAGCTGATGTACTTTGTAAATGTAAATGCCCAAGGGCTGAACTTCCCCTTTAAGTGTAGTAGAAGCTGAGCTGGTTGCTGGGTAAAGTTCAGCGTTACAATGTTACAGTCAGCGATACACAATTTCCTCTGCACAATGTGCCAGTCACACTCAGGCACACAATACAAGGTCACACACAACTTCTGTTTGTCCTGAGGCTTGCTTGCACACTCTCTTCTTTTCCTATAGACAGAGATTAGATGGGGATTAGAGGGGAAGTTTATTTTAAGATTAAGTTTTATTTTATATTGGGTCCAGTAATATCTGCCAGTTGATTCCTGCTCAGAGTCAGGTACTCTGGAAGTTGTAGGGTTCTGGGCAGAGAAGATCAGATTTTTTGGACTGTGGGCAACATAGGGAGCTGGTGGGCATTTCTGGGTGGAGTCACAGCACAAGCAGATCCTGATTGGGGATAGAAAGGGAGGAGTCGACTGTTCCAGTGGGTCAGCCTAGCCCAACACAGGTCTCGCTCTGAAGGGCATTTCTGAGGGTAAATGATCTTTTGGGCAGTCAGGAATGAAAATGACAGCAAACCCTACAGCTACAGGGGGGCCCCATGTCTGAAGGTTTGGGGGATTAGACAGGATGAAAAATGTTGACAAGTGGCCCAGTACCTTCTAGTTACTGGTTCTGATTGTACCGGTACTTCAGCAACAGCAGAAGGGCCACAGGCTCATAAGTACCAATATAAGATGTAATTGTCTCCATCTTGTACTACTGTCTCCATCCTGTTCTACTGTCTCCATCTTCTTATACTGTCTCAATACTGTTCTACACTCAGGCTCGGATTTGTGGTGAGGCCACAAAGGCCTGGGCCTAGGGTGGTGAAATTTTAGGGACGGCATGCTTCCCAGCCGCATCCTAAAGTGTCGAGGCCTCGGGGCATCCGGGAGAGAAATCTGGCTCTGTCTACAGTTTTTATCTTGTCCTACTGTCTCCATCTTGGTTTAATGTCTCCACCTTGGTTTACTGTCTCCATCTTGTCCAACTATCTCCATTTTACCCTTCTGTCTCCACTGTCTCCATCTTGTTCTACTGTCTCTTTCTTGTTCTACTGTCTCTATCCTGTCCTGCTGTCATCAACTTGGTTTACTGCATGTCTCCATCTTGTCCTGCTCTCTTAATTTTACCCTACTGTCTCCATCTTGCTCTACTGACTACTTTACTACTATCACCATATTGTCCTACAGTATCCATTCTTCTCTTCTGCTTCAGTTTTGTCCTTCTGCCTCCGACTGTTATGGAGAGATGAGTCACTATATGGTGCCCCCCATTATTGTGATTATAGGTAGACAAATGGGTAGGTTGGCTTTAACGCCATAATGCTGACTGTGCCACATTCCCACCAGCGCAGAAAAGGTTAAAGTGACATAGGAATTTTGTTGCTAAATACCCATGGGCACAAACCAAATCTTTGTGCCATTGATATGACATTGGAAGTGGAAACTTTGTGTCAGGCTGTTACTTGTAGCACATAGACGTCCTGTGCTACTGTCCTGGGGCCATTCCTACACTGAGCAGCTCCTTGCAAGGCCATCTCTCTGTATTGAGCATCACTTTCCTCTTCGATGGCGTCGACTTCATCCCACGTAAGGATTCTTATTTCATTTCTATTTTATTTCTAATACCCTTGCTGAACTACAACTATCCCTTACAGTAGTACAGCAGGTGTACTTTCTGGTTGTCATGACTTCTCTGGCTTTTTTGCTCCTCATTTCCAGAAGATTTCAGTAACACATAATAAGTGCCAGCAGTAACCCCCTTGCCCATCTCCACTGTAGGCAGACTGGCACTAAAAGGGCTATGTCAGAATCATGCGGAAGGCAGGCTTCTCTTAGTGAGGAGAGACTTGCTCAGTGGCTTGGGAACTGTGCAGGTTCATGTGCATCCCTGTGCTGGAAGTCTGTCCTTACTGTAAAACCTCTCATATATAATAAAAGTGCACAATGACTTAATCTAAATGCTTGCTGCATGGTGGCACACAAATCAGTGCAGTCTGCAGCATGCATGTAATTTAATGACTGATTTATCCCTGCAACATGTGAATTTGGATCAGGTTTTCAAATAAAACCTGAGGCCATTTACTTAGCCCAATTACAAAAAACAACATCCGGTGTTAGGTCTCTTATTCTGCACACTTACAAAATTCACCAGCTGACAAACTTTGTGCCATTGGCTTGGAATCTGTACTGTATATTATACAAAAATGTTTAAAGGGCCTACTAAACCAAAAATATCAAGTAATTAAATAAATGATCCCAATTAACATTATCAAATACTTTTTCTGTGTCTAAACAGATCAAAGACAATGGAATTGTATTCTTCTTAGTTGCATATATAACCAAAATTGTTATTCTTACTGTTGAGCCATTACTTACCATTCTTACCCTCAGAGGGAAGTCATTTCGATGCACGTGGGGCAGGCAGGAGTGCAGATTGGCAATGCATGCTGGGAGCTGTACTGCCTGGAACACGGGATCCTGCCAGATGGACGACTGCTCACTGACATAATCAGAGATGAGGATGAATCTTTCAGCACTTTCTTCAATGGACTACCCTGTATATGTCTACCACCATCCCCTTTGGGGGAATTGCAGGCTGTGCATAGGGTGGCAGTAGACTGTCAGGACTTTAACAGGTCCACTCTACCGTCAGATCCCTTAAGCAGTCATAAGGTGTGCTTTCTCTATAGTTATACCACTGCACCATCAGAAATCGCAGGGCCCCATACGACAAAATTTCCTGGGCCCCATGGGCTGTGCCCACCGCAAGCCCCACCTACAGATCCGCCCCCCACCACACAGTAAAAAAATTAAAAAAAATATTGGTGGCTAGGGTTCCCACATGTTAGTAAAAAATAAAAAGATATTGGTGGCCAGGGCCCCCCATAAAAAAACATTTGTGCCCAGGGCCCCCCATTATAAAATATTTGTGGCTAGGACCCCACATGCGAAAAAAAAATTGGTGGCCAGCCCCCCCCCATTATAAGAAAATTGGTGGCCAGGGCCCCTTAAACGTCCATGCCTTCCAGAAGTCAGCAGCTCTCAGAAAGATGGGGGGCCCGGCAAATCAAGTAAGTGTGGCGTGGCCGGGCCCCCCTTACCCTCGGGGCCCCCTACAACTCTCCTCCCTGTCCCCCCCCTGATGGCTGCCCTGCTTATGGTATAGAGCTGCTACATCAAATGGCCTACTACATTAAGAGCCTGTTGCCATAAAAATTAACTCATGTTTACTCTCCCTTTAGAACTTTTTATTTGATTACTCTGCCTACATCTCTTGCCTCTCAGATCACTAGTATAATTTCATCAGACCATTGGCGACCCCATGTTAATTTGGGCTGAGAGTAGGGCTGAGAGTAGCTGGCTCATGGCTTCATAACCAATACCTCCGTTATCCTATAGATGAAGTCCGAAAAGGAGCCTATCGGAAGCTTTTCCACCCTGAACAGCTCATTTCAGGCAAGGAAGACGCTGCCAATAATTATGCTCGTGGCCATTACACCATCGGCAAAGAGATTATTGACTCGGTGCTGGAAAGAATCCGAAAGATGGTAAGAAAGAGAGTAGCATTGTTTCTACACTCATTATAAGAATTAAATTGATTACTGGAGCTACATTATTCACTCATAGGAAGCCTTAGAGGCATATATATTATGCTGTGTAAAAAAACAGCAAGATACTTCACAACACACCACCATCAGCTTTGCTGTGTAAAAAACGGCATAAAGTTTTTACGCGTTTTTTCTAGGAGTGACTTCCGCAATGTAAAGTAACAGTGTCAAATCTGGTGTTCACATGGTGTAAAATGCCATACACCTTGATAAACTCGCCAGCAATATTTGGGTAACATGATTAAGCAAGAGAGTTAACATATCTTTTAACTCCACTCTTTAAAACCACATAGAATGCATGCCTTCTTGTACTTGCTGTATATTCATTAACGTGGTCAGGCTCACTCAGTTTCATGGGGTTGTAGACATACAGTAGAAACCGCTAACCACTTTCTTTTCTTTATTCAACTTTTGTCTTCCCGTCTTCTGATATAAGCTTATTTGCTTGCTTCAAAATCAAATTTTTTTGAAAAAAATTTGTTAGCATACAGCAAAAAACAAACAAAACACCAACACAAATTAAAGTTTAAAATCGCAAATCCTTTATTAAGAAATAACTTACTGAAACGCCACTTCCTGTCCTCTTCAGAAAAGGCGACAGGGCGACGATCTATCGTTCGGCGCTGGATTTCTCCTCCCTGGCTCTATCCCATATTCTGACAGTATGTGAAGGAGCCGTGGTAAGAAGCAGGCAGCGCTGGGCCAGTGGAAGTGTGACTCCAGCGTTCGGTCTAGTGGGTCTAAGTCTGGGAAGAAGAGTCTTGCGAGTCTGTGAAGAATGAGGCCACTCAATTGAAATCTCTCTCCCTTGTCAGCGATTTCTGGAGGAAGCCGTGGTAGTGGAGGGAGCAGCGGATCAATGTCGCCTCCCCCTTTGCTAATAGTACTCTGTGTTTGCGGTACGCGGGGTCCCAAGAGGGAGCTGCAGCAGTGGCCCTAATTACTTTGCGCTACAGTTGTCTGCGATCCAACAACTGTCAGAGGGGTCGGCGCACAAGTACATGGTGTCCCCCCAGCACCGGCTTATCAAGATAGACAGCTGCGGCTACCTGTGGTACTAATGACACAAGAGAGGGGCCCCGGCATAACTAAAAAGGATCGCAAACTAAATAGGGCCACTGCCGCCGCTGCTCCCTCTTGGGACCCTGCTTACCGGGAACACAGCGTACTATTAGCAAAGGGGAGGCGGCCGACATTGATCCGCTGCTCCCTCCGCCGCCTCCACTACCACGGCTTCCTTCAGAAATCACTGACAAGGGAGAGAGATTTCAATTGAGTGGCCTAGTTATTCACAGACTCTCAAGACTCTTCTTCCCGGACTTAGACCCACTAGACCAGTCACCGGAGTCACACTTCCACTGGCCCAGCGCTGCCTGCTTCTTACCAAAGACCACGGCTCCTTCACATACTGTCAGAATATGGGATAGAGCCAGGAAGGAGAAATCCAACACCGAACGATAGATCGTCGCCCTGTCGCCTTTTCTGAAGAGGACAGGAAGTGGTGTTTCAGTAAGTTATTTCTTAATAAAGGATTTGCGATTTTAAACTTACATTTGTGTTGGTGTTTTTTTTTTTTTGCTGTATATGAATTTTTTTTAAAAAATTTTTTTTGTTACTGGTCCTTTAAACAAGACAAAGAAACATAATTTGCCTGACCAACCTTTGTGTCTTCTCTTAGGCAGATCAGTGCAATGCACTTCAGGGCTTCCTTATTTTCCACAGCTTTGGAGGGGGCACTGGTTCTGGTTTCTCTTCCCTACTAATGGAACGTCTCTCTGTTGAATACGGCAGAAAATCCAAGTTGGAATTCTCAATTTATCCAGCTCCTAAAATGTCCACAGCCGTGGTGGAACCCTATAACTCTGTCCTCACCACTCACACAACCCTGGAGCATTCGGACTGTGCTTTCCTGGTGGACAATGAAGCCATTTATGACATCTGTCATAGGAACCTTGATATTGAATGTCCAACTCACACCAACCTGAATCGTCTGATTGCCCAGATTGTGTCCTCTATCACAGCTTCTCTCAGATTTGATGGAGCTCTGAATGTGGACCTAGCAGAATTCCAAACCAACTTGGTGCCATTCCCACGCATCCATTTTCCTGTGGTTTCCTATGCTCCAGTTATCTCCGCTGAGAGAGCTTACCATGAGAAGCTTTCCATAGCTGAGATAACAAATGCTTGCTTTGAGCCAGCTAACCAGATGGTGAAATGTAACCCACGAAATGGAAAATACATGGCTTGCTGTATGCTCTACCGTGGTGATGTGGTTCCCAAAGATGTCAATGTTGCCATTGCAAGCATCAAATCCAAGCGCACTATCCAGTTTGTGGACTGGTGCCCAACAGGTTTCAAGATTGGTATCAACTACCAGCCCCCAACTGTGGTTCCTGGAGGAGACCAAGCCCAGATGCAGCGTGCTGTGTGCATGTTGAGCAACACCACCGCCATTGCTGAGGCCTGGGCTCGTCTGGATCACAAGTTTGACCTTATGTATGCTAAGCGTGCCTTTGTGCACTGGTATGTAGGGGAGGGAATGGAGGAAGGGGAGTTCTCCGAGGCCCGTGAAGATATGGCTGCCCTGGAAAAAGATTATGATGAGATTGCTTGTGACTATGTGGAGGAGGAGGATGGAGAAGAAGCCTAATTCACTGAATCAGAATAATATTATATATACTACTAGTAATTGCTGGTTAGAGCAACATAGCAAGATTACTGGATACTGCATTTAGAATTCTATAAAACCTTGAGAGAATCCTAATTGTTTCCTAATAAACAATTATTGTTTGAGCAAATGTCTTAATTGCTTCAGACAGGGATTGAAAGCTAGGGACAGACGTTGAAGATGGCAACACACTACCCCAATTAATACTCTCTCTAGCAGTCAAAAAGTTAACTAAAGGCCAAATTTACACCAGAAAAAAAGATTTATTGAAATATAAAGTTTTTCCTAAATTTTCTCTTTTTCTCTACAACAATGAGAACAGGAAACACATGATTCAGCTCAATTAAAGGTACATACATATTCAGACATTTACAAATGTTCAGGGATCCAGACCTCATTACAGTACAATAGAGTAGCAACACAATACAAATTGTAACAATCTCTAGTTTGAGTATGGTGGCCTGCTTAGGACAAGACATGAAGCAGAGGTGGGCAAGGATGTTGTTGAACTCAAGTTGTAGTTGGAGGGCTAAAGGTCATAAGGTAAAGCCATATCATAAAAATATGATGGAGATAGGACATGTCTGATCTGGAGGACCAGTATTTTCTCCACAAAGTGCAAGACTCTTATGCCAGCTATAATTAGTGGGCCAGACATGTGTTGATTGAGTGTTCCAGATAACACTAATAGGTTGATTTCTTGAAGATACCTTGAAGCTCTGGCTGATTTTTACATGTGGAAACTCATACAACTCAGAAACAATCTAATCTATAGAGCTGGCCCTCTGTAACTTCTTATAGTTGTTGACTCATATCCCATACAGTTTGGGTGAATCTTTCTAGCTTTAACTATTCTTATTAAACGACTTTGCTTGACTATTCTAAAGACAAGTCACAATTAAGAAAAAGCTAAAATCTCCAAACAACATCTGTTGGAAATCCTCTGTTGCCAACAAGGGGTTTAGGCACCGGAGTGACGACACTTCCGGTCAAATGTGATGTCACTTCCAGTTTTTCATGTCCCCTGGGGCGGAAGGTTTGGTTAAGTAGCGGGAAGATGCAGATCAAATTGCAGGTTCAGGTCGGGTTTCAAAAAATGGACCCTCGCAGGACTCTACTACCTGCCTGTGTAACTAAGTCCTTGTTTGTCATTAAAAAATGCAGGCCTGCTCCAACTTGAATTGTCTTATAAAAGTTATGGGAAGTTTACTGCATCTGAAGCCGTCTCCCCAGAAGGGTGGAAAACCAATAACCCCTACATGCCCCTGAGGTCTGTGTTTGCCTCTACACAGTAACTATCCCAAAAACTTTGCATGGAGATATTTCCAACATGACTTGTGAAAGAAGCGTTATGGGAAGTTTACTTTTTCTTTACCAAGAAGGGAGGAAACCAGCAACTCCACAAGCCTCTTTACCTAATTTTCTGTTGGATTTTAATATATAGAGGTTTGCCTCTACACATTAACTATTTATATTACTTTCTCCCCATAAAGGTGAACACCAGCAACCTCTACATGCCCTAGAAGCTAAGTCCCTGGTATCCAATAAATATACAGCTCTATTTTACACTTTAACTTTCCCAAAGACTTTGCATGGAGCAAGCGTAAACATCTCCATCTCCATCCCCAGCATGACTTGCTTTACCAAAATTATGATACCCGTATGGGATCCATTTTCCGGAAACCGTTATCCAGAAAGCTCCGAATTATGGAAAGGCCATCTCTCATAGACCCCATTATATCCAAATATTATATTATATCTGTAATAATAAAACAAAAGCTTGTACTTGATTCCAACTAAGATAGAATTAATCCTTATTGGAAGCAAACTGATCCTATTGGATTTATGTAATATTTTTATTTTATAGTAGAAGATATGAAGATGCAAGTTATGGTCCCAAGCATTCTGGATAATGGGTCCCATCCCTGTACATTACTGTATCTGCTGTAGTCTACCTAGATAAATGGGAATCAAAAACCCTCACATGCCCCTGGTTCCCATTAAAACATTCCCAATGGCTTTCCATGGAAACAACTCTAACCTCAACATGTTTTGTCTAAGTAAAGATATGTGAAGTTTATTTTACTTAGCCAGTACCTGTACTTAGTGAAATATACAACTCTGCCCTACACATTCACTTTCTCAAAGACTTTGCATGGAGTCTACTCAAACATTTTCAACACCAAAGTGACTTGTCTTAGGAAACAAAGCAACTGAGTTCCCCATTTGGTGGAAGCCTAAAGGTCCCATTGATCATTAATCCAAGAGTTTCCAAAAAGTGAGATCTTTAGAAGCACGTGTGTGAGTGACACAAGTATATTTGTGGCAAGAACAAAAACTGGTACAAAGGAAACACAAGAAAGGAGCATTTCTCTATATACAGGTTTGTAAATGGTATACCAGATACCTTTGACAGACACTGTAACTAAGTGCAGTAGATACACAGGAAGTATATGTGTTAATTAGCTTTTTAATTGCTTTAAGAAAGCAATACAGACATTTCTCAGGCAAACTTGATTCTGTTGGGCAGAAAAAAAACAACAAATTTTGATAAATGTACAGAACTGATATCAGATCCACTGGAACAGAACCCATAGCGCAGAACAACCTGAAGAGTTAAAGGCACATTACTGTATTAACATGAAATGAAAGCACTAAATGAAAGAGCCAGACAATGACCAAACAAAATCCTATTTGTACATGTGCAAAATAAATTGCATATATAAATATATGAGATAAATGAGGTTCCCATTGGCAGTGTAACAGTGCATCGTACATGTTCCATACTAAAATGGGCTTTCTTTGTATCTATCTACAGCATTTAGGAGTTTTATTGTGACAAACAATGACAAGTTAAATAACCAACATTCTCTCGGGTTTATGCAGGGAGAACACAAGGTAAATATATTAGCATTTTATATAATATTTATCAGTGCAACAAAATATTAATTATTAGGAAATGCCCATTTCTTTCAGAGATGGAAAACTTCAACTGTTAATGATGGAAAGGGTTCCTGGCAGGTGTTGGGGGACATGGATATATTTATAAGTATATGTACAGCTGCCATCTTGCTCCAGTGTTACTATCTTGTCTCCATCTTGCTCTGTGGCAGCCATCTTGTTCCAGCTCTCAACATCCATCCTACTGCAGCAGACTTACCCCACTGTCAATATGTTCTACAGCTGCCATACTGTCCTTGTTGTATCCATATAGTCATACTACCCTAATATATATATATATATATATATATATATATATATATATATATATATATATATATATATATATATATATATATATATATATATATATATATATATTATATATATATATATATATATACACACCATCCTGGTCTATAGCAGCCATCTTTCCCCTACTGACACTATTGTGCTCTATGACAGCCATCTTAGCCCCACTGTCATCATACTGATGTACAAAAGCCATCTTGCCCCTAATGTCTGCTTTAAAGCAGCCACCTTTTCCCTCTGTCACCATGTTGCTTTATGACAGCCATCTTGCCTTGCCATACCAGCCATACCACAGCCAGTCAATCCAACAGAGAGCCTTGCTTACAAGCAGTCATTACAGAATGGCAGTGATAATGATTGTAATTATAAATCTGTCCCTTGATTCAAAAAGGCTCCCCTAAGGTTTACCTTCTCTGTGCATGTTATTAATCAAGGGTTAATGAAAATAATTGGGGAAGAAGTCCAAGGTCCTGCCAGTATTCCGCTGAGGAGTTAATTGGCTTTGCCATTAATTATATTATTAATAGCGCTAGAGCCAAATTATCATTAAATTTGTGTGTGTGTCATAAGGGAGAAGGTGGAGCCACATAGCAACTAAGGGTATAATTAATTTGTATAAATTCTGCGCAGAGCAGCTAATTATACTCCCACTCTAATCCCAGAACAGATAAAATATTTCTACAATTACATCCAATTATGTTTGAAAACAACAAAAGAAATTATCCACTTTACATTCTTATAAATTAATTTCTCACTGAAAAAAATATTTAAATAAAACATAAAAAAAAATCATCAGCATTTATCAGAAGCGATATTTCCGTCTGATTACCAAATGTAAATCATTTAAAGGTGAAGGCCAGAACTGCCTGAATGCTCCCAAGGCCATTTACAGTGCACTGCTCTACAATAAACTTTAGTGGGCCGCCCCTCAGTTACTACCCCAACTACTCCTATGAGCCCCACCCCACTCTCAGGTCTGTTAATTAGCCTTTCAGTCATTACACTTCCCTGTAGGGTGAGCAGGAATAATATTTAGGGAGACTATGGGAAATAAGACTTTAGCTATGTAAAACAAAGACATTAAATGAGTTCCCAAGCTGAATGCAAAGAGAACAAATAACCAAAGGCATAATTATGGATATGTCAAAAGGAAAATAAATCTTTTTTTTTTTTTTTTTTTTTTTTTTTTTTTAAAAGGCCCTTTGTGAAAGACCAACCGTTGCTCAAGGCTCTTTGTAAAGGTCCAGCCTTTGGCCAGAGTCCCCATTAGTTCATGGGTACAGATACAGGAAAATGTCGGTATATGGGTAATTCAGACATAGTTCCAAAAATACCTGGGACATCCAATACATATTTACCCCAGATCTCACCTGGGGTACCTTATTCTGGGCTCTCTGGTGTAGTAAGGAAAGCAAATGGCCATTCTACCAAGTGTCACCCTAACTAGTCTCCAGGCTGCACCCCAACACTGCTCCAAGCTTCACCGGGGGGCAAGGCCTACTGAGTTACAGGGATATGTGGTACTGATAAAATCCTCTCCAATACATATGTAGCTTCCTGTCAAACTCGCCCTAGTGGCATCTGGGTTTTCATACCCATCATACACCACAGCAAATCTACATTAAGGTCATTGTCACACCAGTCATGGCAACAGTATAAATCCCAGTCTGTCTTAAATTATCATTGTCGGCAGCATACAGAGATTTTATTTCAATGAGATTGTTCCCATTCGATTGATTTGAATGCTAGTGGAGAAATGTACAATATTTTAAATCTCGCTAAGAAAATGGTTTCCATGGAATAGAAAAAGGCAAGTTTGGACAATTTTCAGGCCCGTAATACACACACATATGCTGGAGTTTATTAACCAATGGGTTTAACTACCAGGGAGAACCTGACTAAATATCTCTTGCCGACATTACTCCGAAGAACCTCAGGGGCAGCACCAAGTGTGAAATGAAACCATTCTGCAGTTTAGTATAACGCATTGGAAAAACTATAAACACAATAAGAACAATACATTTCCACCTATTTTTGTGGGCTTGTGTGGATATTTGGTGGATGTCAGGTCTCATGGACCATCCAATCATTGAGCTCTACAACTCAAAGCACCATCTGGAAGCCACATGCTGAGGTTTGGAATCCAAAGGGGGGTTAACTTTGTCTAAGATTACTTCCAACACGCCCTGCTTTCACCCATGTAATAATAATAATAGCAAACCATTGACTGAAAGTTGCAGCTGGAGGACCTGAAGATGATGGTATTTCTGTATCTACAGAAAATTGGATTTTACCCCCAATAGCCCCCAGGAAAAAAAATAGTGTATCCAAACAGTAACAATATGTACATCCTTCCAGCATTATAAATACCTAGAGAAAAATACTCCACGTATGATGAATATATACACCATTTTCTCACAGACATGCCTATCCAAAATCAAGAAGGTTGGATGGGGGTGGGGCAACTCCATATATCCAAAGATAGTTACACTGATCGCTGATGTCCTGTTGTGTGAGATTAGCAAATATATTCTATGCTATGGTCATAACAAACACGGATTTTGGTCACTGGTTGCTCCCAGAAGCCTTTGCTCTCTTGGTGGGACCTGTTGAGTTTCAGACGTGTGGATCAGAGAGAAAGATTAAATAGAAAAATAATAATTACACGTTATTCCTATAAATACAACAATGGAAGGTTAACGCCTTGTTGCATCTAATCTACATAACCATTTTTTTACCTCGACGGAGCAGAGTGTATGGCGGGTAACGCCATCATTTAGTGCACAGAAATGTCTTACAGGTTACCTCTTGGGAGATCCGCTTAGTAGTCATGCTTTACACTGCCGCTGGCTTTCTGGGGGCCCCACACCAAATTTTTTTTGATCTAACAGCATGCAGTGTTTTGTACGAATCACAACATTCCCGCAACCCTTGCACCTCTGCATGACACGGCCTGCATGATCTACAGAGTCTCACCCTTTGTAAAGTCCTTGCAAAATCTGTCTCGCGGAACATGAACATTCGGGGTGAAGCCTTCAGGTACACGTGTCCTCTTTGGGCCACTAAAGAAAGGCAGCAAAAGGAAGTGTCCGTATGACAACACGTACCAGTGGAGCAGGACCGGCAGCTTGCCCGCAGCTTCCATATGCTTTTAGCTTATCCATCGCGGATCCCATTCTGCTATAGGCAGTCTTTACACAGCGCCACCTGTCCTTTCATATAGTCCCTGCAAGGGCAGATGCGTTTGTGGTTGGAATGGGACCCAGCGCAGCTGAAGAGCAGTAGGTCGCCTTGTAGAACGCAATGGTTTTTTTTCTCGTCTATTGAGGGGACCACAATGTCATTTGCAGTTTCTGTCGATTGACATTGAACCCCGAACCTGAAAATTAAATACAGAAGATTCACAAATGTGAAGAACTCACTAGTGGCCGAGGGTGGATGCTTGTCAGCCAGCTAAAATTTGGTGGAACTTTTACGGATTATGTTGTTGCACCCTGATCCAGTGCCATTTACCACATCCTAGAGCCATCTTATACCAAGGTATGACAACTGCCTAAAATACAATGTATCTGAAAGTGGAATGCTTTATTTTGCCATGTCAAACTACACATACATTTCAGGGTATGTCCATTTATTTATTGATACAAATGTGGCAAGCTTTCAGCCCAAGTGATTCTATACATTAAAAAAATGCCACAGCCTTGCTGGCATTATGTTGTTTGATATATACAGGTTCTTGCACTGGAGTGCAAGCTTACCACCACCACCCCTACCCATAGACCTTTTGTCACTCACTTAGCCAGATCTGTGTCCTTGTTGAGGTGCTGGAAGTAAGAAGGCTCACAGATTAGATGCTCCTCTTGGCACACTTGTTTGCATGACTTTCCTGGTTCTGCAAATTTCACCTGCATTGCACTTAATGGTGGCCACATCACCTGCCCGTGACAGAAGTCCTGCAGGGATAAGAGGTGGAATAAGAGGGGCCTGTGGAGCAGGTTCTGTTAATGGCTCTCTGACAGCCACACTTTGTGCCATGAGTTTTGGCTGATACAGTTCTTTAATTTGTCTGTAACCTTCTGATGAGCTAGAGCAGGGATCCCCAACCTTTAGAACCTGTGATCAACATTCAGACGTAAAAGGAGTTGGGGAGCAACAGAAGCATAAATATGTTCCTGGGGTGCCAAATAAGGGCTGTGATTGGCCATTTAGTAGCCCCTATGTGGATCGTCAACCTACATTGAGGCTCTGTTTGGCAGTACATCCGGTTTTTATGCAGTCAAAACTTGCCTCCAAGCCAGGAATTCAAAAATAATCACCTGCTTTGAGGCCACTGGATGCAACATCCATGGGGTTGAAGAGCAATGTGTTGCTCACGAGCTACTGGTTGGGGATCACTGAGCTAGAAGGATACCTGGACCTCTGAAAAGCACCTGAACCAAAAAAAAAAAAAAAACCCATAGCCACTGCTTTAAAGTGGACCTGTCACCCAGACACAAAAATCTGTATAATAAAAGTCCTTTTCAAATTAAACATGAAATACAATTTATATGTTTATTATTAAAGCATTCATAGCTGTTGTAAGCTCATTTAAACATCTCAGCTGTCAAATCAAATCAAATATTGTCTGCCACTCCTCTATAATCTCAATAATTTCTCCAAAACATGCTATTCAATAAAAAATATATATTTTATTCACATCAGTAGTTAAAAAACATGTATAGTATTCCCTCTAACGCCTAACGCGTTTCATGCTTACCCAGCACTTAGTCATAGGCAGGTCTGCCTATGACTAAGTGCTGGGTAAGCATGAAACGCGTTAGGCGTTAGAGGGAATACTATACATGTTTTTTAACTACTGATGTGAATAAAATATATATTTTTTATTGAATAGCATGTTTTGGAGAAATTATTGAGATTGTGGTTTTACCTCTCTTTGGTCACTAGAGGTCTCCAACATGCTCACTAATAGTATTTACTGATTCTGCTCCCAATTTGATTTAAATAGTTGCCACTCCTCTATGCCTTAGGCATAGAGGTGGGGCAGACAATTAAAGAAAGTCAAATTCAAAGTCAAAGTAAACGTTATTGTCATCTCAGCAGTATACAAATATACAGTGAGACGAGACGACGTGGCTCCAGCTAGTACATATCACAAAAAGGCATTTAAAAATACACAAATATGTAAACATGAAATGTGCAATATATTGGCAGAAATTGGATTTATACATGTGTACTTTCACTTTCCATACAGCACTTCCTAGATGTCACTGCTCTCCCCACACATTCCCCTGTTCTATTTACTTTAATTGCGTAGCCAGGGCATGGGGATGGACATCAGGTCCCCCATTTTTGTGCAAAAACAAGATTCTGAGATGATGCAAAGCTTGTCTTAATAACAGTGTCCACAAAATGACTGTTGCCTGCTTGCTATAATTATGAATTCCCAGACTGAAGTAAACAAGATTCAAATAATTTATATAGTTAAATTAAAGTTCATTTTGCTTAACTAATGTGATAAAATAGGATTTTGAATAATTTTTTTGGGTGACGGGTCCCCTTTAAAGGACCAGTAACATCAAAAAATATTTGTTTTAAAGTAATAAAAATATAATGCAGTGCTGCCATGAAGGCAGCTAATCAAAGGAGAAAAGGCTCAGGTTACACATCAGATAGCAGATAAGCTCTGTAAAATATAATGTTATCGGTTATCCACTATTTATCCTGTGCCATATAGCCTTTTTTCAATTTCTGCCATTGCAACTCAGCAGCTTGTTTATATGAACTATAGTAGTGTTTCTGAAGCAAACAGATCAGTTTTACCAGTGCAGGGCAACACTACATGATATTTTAATTACTTTAAAAAACTTTCATTTTTTGGTGTTACTGTTCCTTTAATACATTACATCTAGCAAAACAGCCATTCTCTTTCCAGAAGGGAAAAAGGCAGTGCCACATTAACCCAACACACTAACCATAAAAGGGGCCACTGTCCTTCTGAAAGGGGGTCGGCTATCAGAGAGTCTCAGCTATAGTTATTAAGCACTAGTAGATTAGAGAATAACAATTAGGGATGTACCCAATACAGGATTCAGTTCCGAATTGGTCAGCATTATGCTTTATTCATTAGGATTCAGATTGGCAGAATCCAATTGCCTGGCCTAAAATTAAGTGACTTTTTGCCACACAAATAAGAAAATTGCATTTTCCCCCCACATGCAGTCCTTCTTATAGATGTGTATATACAAATTAGGGTTCAGAGTTGGCCAAATCCTTCATGAGAGATACAGGATATGGGCGAATTCCAAAATAGTGGATTGGTGCATCCTAAACACAATCGGAATGGCTGCCTCGATTAGACTGGTCTCACCTGTTTCTCTATGAAGGCGTTCACCCTCTGGAGCATCCCCTCACATGTGAACTCATAGGGCAGATAAGGCTCATTCTGCAAAAAGAAAACACCTCATAAGCTACCTCATCTGTAGGGGCTCAAGTGGGCTGTCTAAGAGGAACAGCATGAGCCATTTGGTTGCACATGAGGACATAAAATTTGTTGAATAAAGTATCAGAGTAACAAATATTTAACAAAAAAAACAATTTATTAAATCACACACAACTTCCTGGAATTGAATATTAAACATACAAATACATGTATATTTAATATTTTAGATATAAAGCAGATGACAAGGCAATATTCTTAATTATCCCACTCATATTCAGCCAATGCCATTATCCACCAAACTACATCTCAATTCAGAACCTGTTGCACTGACTACACCATAGTCAGTAACAACAACTTTATTGGTCGTATCTATCTATAAAGCTTCATAATTGTGCAAAAGCTGACCCAATACATACTTTGCCGTGCTAGCTGTGTGATCATTCAATTGCTGTTGATGTATAGCAGGCATAGAATGGCAAGACAAGATGGTGATAGTAGGACAAGATGGAGGCATTATGGCAATATGGAGACAGTAGGACAAGGTGAAGACTATAGGGAAGATGGAGGCAGAAGGGCAAAATAGAGGCAGAAGGGCAAGAAGGAGGGAGAAGGGCAAGATGGAGGCAGAAGGGCAAGATGGAGGCAGTAAGACAAAGAAGAATAAGGAAGGACAAGGGCAAGGTGAAATGTGTGAAAGTAATAGGGATGCACCAAATCCACTATTTGGGATTCGGCTGAATCCTTTGTGAAATATTCCGCCAAATACCGAACTGATTCCTAATTTGCATATGGAAATTATGGATGGGAAAGGAAAAAAATGGGAATTTTTTTTCCTTGTTTTGTGACCAAATGTCATGTGATTTCCCTTCCCATCCTTAATTTGCATATGCAAATAAGAATTCGGTTCAGCCAAACACAAGGATTCGGCCAATTCCGAATCCTGCTGAAAAAGACCAAATCCTGGCCGAATCCCGAACCGAATCCTGGATTTGGTGCATCCCTAGAAAGTAACCCTTTAACTCAGTGTTGTCCAAACTTGCAACTCATCACAATCAAGACAACCCTAGATACAGGCAGGAAAAGATGATGGATCCCAATTTACAGTGAGCACCTGGAACCCTAACCCCAAATACCAGTTAATTAAAGGGTGCCAACCTTCTGATTCAGGATCTCTTTCACTGCCTTTTCTACTTCATCCCGATTGTTAATATCCACAGTCCAGACATGTGGTTTCCCTATGTACACTTCTGCATATGGATGCTGGGATGTCAGCTGCAGAAAAGAGAACAACATATTAATAACACGCAAGTGAGACCCACCAGCATGAGAAAACAAAAAATAACCTGCAGGAAAATAAGAGCAACATGTAAACACAGGACATGACACCAGGGATCCTGTGTCCGGGGGTAATTAATTTAATTAGATTACTGGCTAACTAAAGATAAATATAGAGAAAACGTCTTTCCAAATGTTCTACATGAAGAACAGAGCTCAGCCATGGATGCCTTCCAGGATCACATTGTTATAAACAATGGTTCATTATGGGATGAGTTTTGTTTATCACATGGTGTACTTCCAGCAGGTGGCAGTAATGACTTGGAGCTCACAGGATACTTTAAAGATGAGATCAGTGCAGTTTCTGCATTACCCCAATGAGCAGTGCAATAAAAGCAATTACTCCACGGATCTCCAGCAATTTCTGCACTACAGCTCCTTATGTGTCGGGCCAGGAGCTCTTTCATGGTGCTCTATGTGTATCAACAAATATTTTAATAAAAAATTGTTTTCATTCAGCCTCAGAGAGTATACTAAACATGTTTATTTCATATGGCTTTATGATATGTGGGGTATCTGACCACATCCAAAGTAATGTGGGTTCTAGGTGTCAGCTGTGATGGATAGCATTCTCTGTTCTGCAGAACTGACATTTAATCTTGTATGTATTTAAGACACACAAGAGCCATTAATATGCCACAAATCTGTCCTTAAAGGGATACGGTCATAATTTTACATTGTTTGCACTGCAACTAATTCACTCTACAATATACAAATGTATTCCTGAACCAAGAAATATTTTTTTAACTTGTAATATTGGTGTGTAGGCAGCCATATTAGGTCATTTTGCCTGGTCATGTGCTTTCAGGAAGAGCCAGCACTTTATGATGGAACTGTTTTCAGACAGGCTGTGTTTCTCCTACTCAATGTAACTGGAGGAGTTGCAGTGGGACATGGATTTTTACTATTAATTGCTGTTCTTACATCTACCAGGGAGCTGTTATATGGTTACCTTCCCATTGTTCTATTGTTAGCCTTTTGGGGGGAAAGGGAGGGGGATGATATCACAACTTGCAGTGTAGCAGTAAAGAGTGACTGAAGTTTATCAGAGCAGTCAGAATCCCTTTAAATAAGGCGCTTGGTGACAACACGAATTGTGAATGGTACTTAGTGATGTCATTTTGATCATATGCTGCACAAAAACTAGAATATTGGCTGAACAGGCTGGAGATATATGTAACTGGGGGCAACAAACAAAAAAGCACAAAACTTTAAAAATACAGGAATGTAAAAAAAAAAATCTATGGCAGGAAATAAAGATTATAAAATATAACGGTTTAAAAGGAAAGGTATAGTTATGTGTTGACAAGCAGACGACAGACAGGAACCCTTCAGAATTGGTTGTAACTCACCTCTCTTAGGGTTGGTTTCCCTTTGAAGAAATCTGTATTCCTGCTGCTTTTTGGTGGATTGAATTTGGGGTTGAGAAAAGCACAGCCATTGGCAATTGCTTCCAGAGGAGCCGGCCCTTCGTACGGGAAACCCAGACCTACAAACAACTGCAAAACAAAAGAGGACATGGCAGACCACTTTTTAGGACTACTGGGGCACAGTTGTCACCATGCTTGGATAGGCACTTGTGTGTCAGTATAGCATCCCTTAAAGGAACAGTAATACCAAAAAATTAAAGTGTAGTATATAATGCAGTGTATAATGTAATGTTGACCTGTACTGGTGTATTTGCTTCAGAAACTCTACAACTGTTTATATAAACAAGCTGCAGTGTAGCCATGGTGGCCGCCATTCAAAGCTGAAAAAGGAGATAATGCACAGGATACACAGCAGATAACAGATGAGCTCTAAAGTATACAATGGGATTTTTCAGAACTTATCTGTAATCTACTGCTCATCCTGTGCTTGAATGGCTGTCCCCATGCCTACATAGCAGCTTGTTTATATAAACTATAATTGTATTTTTTGAAGCGAACACACACCAGCTGTACCAGCGCAGGGCAAATACATTATAGTCATTCCTTTTAAATGTAGATTGATGGGTACATTTATTATACTGCTGGCCTGAACCCTTTAGAAGTTCAGTAAAGTTTACACCTGATTGAAAGAGCAATCTACGGGGCTATTGAGGAGTTCTATTGATCTAGAAGGGGTGTGTAGTGATGGGCGAATCTGTCCCGTTTCACTTTGCCAGAAAATCTGCGAAACAGCGTAAAATAGGCGGCAAATTAATTTTGACGCACAACAATGTTTACACGAGTGACAATTTTTACACGCGCAACTTTTTTTTCCAAATGCATTAAAGTCAATGGGCGTCAAAACTTTTTGTCAAAGCAAATTTATGCAGCAGTTTCGCAAAACATTTTGCAGGTAGCGAAATGCAGAAATTTGCTGCAAATCCATGCCTGGCAAATAAATTCGCCCATCACTAGGGGTGTGTTACAGTTATGCTACATAGGTAGGATAAACACAGTGCTGGCATTGAGCATTTCAGGTTTAGTTTGCAAAGTGGATTGATCACGGCAGATGCAGACCCAACGAAAGCCCCTTCGTCCACAGAGCAACAGCAGGAATGATTCAAATCCAGGCAGGGTTGAAAGCTTTCAATACCAGCAAAGCCTCCACCTCCCTTCCTTCAGGTCAAATTTCATCAAGGGTGCCCCGCATAGGTAGGGCAGCTGGAGATTTCGCCTCACTCTGCACATAACATTTTCTTTAAAGGGCGTTTTAATGAGCACGTTGGCCTTCAAATGTTCCTTTGTGTTTGCCAAGTGGCACAAGATGCAACACCTCCAGCCTTTTAGCAAAGTGGAAACAAAGAGGAAAGTTTGACAGCTTCCTTACTGAAAGGCTCGGGGGAGCAGCAAACAGAATTAGCACTTTGATAAATCAGCGATTTCAGGAGGCTGCTGTACAATGGCCTTTCATGTGTGCAGAGAGGGGAGCTGACGGTGTGACTGTAGATCCACTGAAGTGCTAGCAAGCCGGCACACTCTGCACACTAACAATGCCATTCTCCTTGCGCTCTCTCTGGATAAACTGGCTGTCCAACTCATTTGATTTAATGGGGCTGTCTGTACCATTAAAATCTGTAGGTGTCAGCACAATTTAATGGGAGAGAAAGTGCCACACTTGTCAAAGAGTGTTATAGAGAAACATGTCAGATCTTCCCCCTTCCCTGTGAGCCTTTAGCAAACTGTCAGACCTGAAGTCGCATCCAGCAGTGCGCTACCTTGCGTGTCAATGGGAAACACAACAGATGAGAAGTGATGTTAAAACTTACACACGTCTAGTTTGCAAAATAAAGCCAAGGTGACTGATCCATGGCAACAGATCACTCACTGGAACATTGGTTTTACAGTGAACACAAAAACGTGTGTCAGTTTGTCTATCCAGGACGTAGTGCTTATATGAACCAGTGGAAAATGGCATGTGTGAACTAAGCCATCGACCACCATGATTTGCCTCCTGGCCTGATAAGAGGCGAGCCAGAAAAAGCTTTTTGGCAGTAATCTCTCCTTACTGTACAGGGTGATAAATAATGGACACAATTATTCTGAGAATTACCAGGGATTTAAGGAACCGTGATAAAACATGCCACATCTATTATGTATACACATTAACTGGTTCATAAATGATTTCTCAGGGGAAGTTTAAAAAGGATTTAAAAAACAGAAACTTGTTTAATAAGTGACTGGGAAGGAAAAAGAGGATAGAAAGACCATTTCCAATCGACTCCATTTTTATCCAAATAATCCAAATTTTTAAAAATTATTTCCTTTTTCTTTGTAATAATAAAACAATACCTTATACTTGATCCAAACTAAGATATAATTAATCCTTATTGGTTACAAAACCAACCTTTTGGTTTTTAAGGTTTAAAGGATTTTCTTGTAGCCTTAACGTATGAAGCCAAATAAAAGATACATCCGTTTTTCAGAAAACCACATGTCCCGAGCATTCTGTATAACAGGTCCCATACCTGCACCTTAATGGAATAAATAATGGCAATTTGACCAAAAATCTGAAAATTGTCCAGATATTGATCAGGCAGATTTAAAAATCTTGTCATTGCTTCGGCTTGTTGAAGTGGTCCTTGCCCCAGTAGCCTGCGTTTACTGTCGCTGCAATCTGATATTTGGGAAAGATCTGCTCGTATGACAAACTTGCCAAATGAGTTTTACATTTATGGCCAGGTTTCTATAGGTATGGGACCTGTTATCCAGAATGCTCTGGACCTTTCAGATGACAGATCTTTTAAATAAATCAAATAGGTTGTTCTGCCTCCAATAAGAAATACTTATGTCTTATTTTGGATCATGTACAAGGTACTGTTTTATTATTACAGAGAAAAGGGTAATCCTTTTTAAATATTCAGATTATTTGGATAAAATGTAGTCTATGGGAAACTGCCTTTTCGTAATTTGGTCTTTTATGGATAACAGGTTTCTGGATAACGGAGCCCATACCTGTACATGAATAGCAGACACAATTTAGTTTCTCTACCTAGCACTGCAAGGAGGTATATAATCCAAAGAATGGTATACTTGATGTTCTGCCAAGAACAATAAACAAAAAAACTGAAAGGCAGCTAAAGACTATAGGGAGTATGGGAAAGGGGATACAGTACGTGTGATACATAAAACAGAAATAAAATAGATTTATTTCTGTACTTGGCACTGCATGGAGTTATATGGTACAACAGATTGCTAGGCCACTGGCCATAAGGACCAAAGGGAAGCAGGGAGCAGATCTTGAATCCATTAAACGCCCAGAATAACAATAACTTTGTTTCTCTGCTTGGCACTGTAGGAAGTTGTTTATTGGCTGTTATGGCAAGCAGGGAACATGACCGCCCCAAAAGCATGTACAGTATATCAACTAGGGATGCACCAAATCCACTATTTGGGATCAGGCGAATCTCCGAATCCTTGGTGAAAGATTGGCCAAATACCAAACCGAATCTGAATCCTAGGAAAGGAAAAAGTGGAACAAATTCTTCTTTTGTGACGAAAAGTCACGTGATTTCCCTACCAGCCCCTAATTTACATATGCAAATTAAGATGTGGTTCGGCCAGGCACAAGGATTTGGCCAAATCTGAATCCTGCTGAAAAAGGCCGAAACCACATGTCCCGAGCATTCTGTATAACAGGTCCCATACCTGCACCTTAATGGAATAAATAATGGCAATTTGACCAAAAATCTGAAAATTGTCCAGATATTGATCAGGCAGATTTAAAAATCTTGTCATTGCTTCGGCTTGTTGAAGTGGTCCTTGCCCCAGTAGCCTGCGTTTACTGTCGCTGCAATCTGATATTTGGGAAAGATCTGCTCGTATGACAAACTTGCCAAATGAGTTTTACATTTATGGCCAGGTTTCTATAGGTATGGGACCTGTTATCCAGAATGCTCTGGACCTTTCAGATGACAGATCTTTTAAATAAATCAAATAGGTTGTTCTGCCTCCAATAAGAAATACTTATGTCTTATTTTGGATCATGTACAAGGTACTGTTTTATTATTACAGAGAAAAGGGTAATCCTTTTTAAATATTCAGATTATTTGGATAAAATGTAGTCTATGGGAAACTGCCTTTTCGTAATTTGGTCTTTTATGGATAACAGGTTTCTGGATAACGGAGCCCATACCTGTACATGAATAGCAGACACAATTTAGTTTCTCTACCTAGCACTGCAAGGAGGTATATAATCCAAAGAATGGTATACTTGATGTTCTGCCAAGAACAATAAACAAAAAAACTGAAAGGCAGCTAAAGACTATAGGGAGTATGGGAAAGGGGATACAGTACGTGTGATACATAAAACAGAAATAAAATAGATTTATTTCTGTACTTGGCACTGCATGGAGTTATATGGTACAACAGATTGCTAGGCCACTGGCCATAAGGACCAAAGGGAAGCAGGGAGCAGATCTTGAATCCATTAAACGCCCAGAATAACAATAACTTTGTTTCTCTGCTTGGCACTGTAGGAAGTTGTTTATTGGCTGTTATGGCAAGCAGGGAACATGACCGCCCCAAAAGCATGTACAGTATATCAACTAGGGATGCACCAAATCCACTATTTGGGATCAGGCGAATCTCCGAATCCTTGGTGAAAGATTGGCCAAATACCAAACCGAATCTGAATCCTAGGAAAGGAAAAAGTGGAACAAATTCTTCTTTTGTGACGAAAAGTCACGTGATTTCCCTACCAGCCCCTAATTTACATATGCAAATTAAGATGTGGTTCGGCCAGGCACAAGGATTTGGCCAAATCTGAATCCTGCTGAAAAAGGCCGAATCCTGGATTCGGTGCATCCCTAATATCAATATAGTAGTGCAACCTCTTTAAAAAAAAAAAACAAGTCAGGAAATCACAGTAACTCACTTTTGTTTCACGGAGGAGAAACTGCAAGTCCCGCCCGCTAAGGATACCGTGGTTCTGGACATAATTGGGCAAATAAATGGTTCCTTTCTCATGCACAGTCCCATGGACCTCCATGTAAGTGTGGATGATATCCAGGTAGGTATTCTTGTCCTGAAACGACATAAATGTTTGTGTTACTATAAGTTGTAACTGCCGTCCCAATTGTTCTTCATTATTTCCTTATCACATGTTGGTTCTGAAGTTTACTTTAGTGGTGGGTTAATTAATTTTAAAATGGAACCAGAATTTACTTAGGGGGTTAAGGGAAATTTTGGAACAGAATCAGGAAATCCTTAGTCATGGATCCTCTTGCCAGCGCCAAGGTACACAATTTTAAAAGGGAACACATTAGAAAATGTTCTGGTTCTGCTTTGGCATTATGTCAAATACTTAAGCACACTTTCCATTACATTCTGCATTTATTAACTACCTTCTGGCTCTGTCCTGGCAATTAAAGGCCAAGTAAAGTTTGAAGACAACAGAGACTCATTTCTCTGGCTCTCTAACAAGAACAATAACACCAAAAAATTAAAGGGTTAAGGAATGACAATATAATGTAGTGTTTCCCTGCACTGGTCAAACTGGTGTGTTTGCTTCAGAAACTCTACTATAGTTTATATAAACTAGCTGCTGTGTAGCCATGGGGGCAGCCATTCAAGCACAGGATACACAGTAGATAAGGGATACGTTCTGAAGAATCCCATTGTATAATACAGAGCTTATCTATTCTCTGCTGTTTATCCAGTGCCTTTTTCAGCTTTGAATGGCTGTCCCCAAGGCTACACAGAACAGCTATTATTGTAGAGTTTCTGAAGCAAACACATCAATTTTAGCAATGCAGCACAACAGGAAATGATATTTTCATGACTTTCATTTTTTGGTGTTACGGTTCCTTTAAGGTATACTGACCATAAAACCATAGCGGTGCTACATTCATGTAGTGCAGAGACCTGCAGCAATTCAGCTATGTGCATGGCAATGAGAAAAGTGCAAAAACGGAGGATTGTTCCTGTTTTTGGCACTCTGCACCCTGCCTTGCACATAGTAAAAACAAGTGTTTATAAATGGAGAGCATTGTTTATAAGCATAATCTTGTTGGAAACCCAGCTGGCCTTCTGTCTACCTGGGGATGCTGGGAATTGTAGTTTGACACTTAAAGGGCTTTAAGTTCAGCCATGATAACCAACACCATCATGAAAGTGACTCATAAAAGTCCCTAAGCATACAACATGTTATGATATTGAATAAATGTATCTCTGGAATGAAAGGTGTATCATTGTCAGGCAGCTTGGGATAGTACATGAGTCAGATAGCAGGGTCACCTTCACACTAAGCAAAGCGCTGCAATTTAACAAAGAACATATGCACTCTCCGCAGGGCAGAGGAAGAGGAAAGAAATTAATTTGCTCAGACTCTATCAAGCTGGTAGCTCAGTTGGTAAACCATATGGGCAGCATCTTAAGGGCTCTGCTTTGTTACATCTTTCTGCCCTGCAAACCCAAACGCAAAACGAGGACAGCCAAGCGATTAACAGAAGGATTTGCTGGGTAAGAGAAAAACAAAGAGGAAATGCATTTATTTGTTCATATATTTGTGTGCTTAAAGGGACAGTCATTTTCTCATTTAATCACAGCTTATAGCTATTCAGGTTTAAATGCTACAAAACAGCTTTTACTTTTCGATTTTATACACATACCCTGCCTATATCGATATTTGTGCATTAAAGTAATTATTCAGTGTAAAAATAAAAACTGGGTAAATAGATAGGCTGTGCAAAAGAAAACATGTTTCTAATATAGTTAGTTATATATAGTAATGTTTAAAGGTTGGAGTGACTGGATGTCTAACAGAACAGAAAACTACTTCCTGCTTTGCAGCTCTCTTGGTTTCCACTGATTGGTTACCAGGCAGCAACCAATCAACGACTTGAGGTGGGGCACATGGGTCATAACTGTTTGCTTTTTAATCTGATCTGCATGCCAAGGATCAATTGCAAACTACTAAACATTTATGTCCCATGTGACCCCGGCCCAAAGTCTCCCCAGGCAATTAGAAAATCTGAAGCAATTCGTACAATTTCCGCCGGTGATTCGTTTTCTTGCCGGCGGGAAGGTATTTCGGGGAGATTAGTCGCCCGCATAGAGAACATTTTTTGCTGGCTGATTAATCTCCCCGTCTGCCACCACCCCTAGAGAGCTGAAAAGCAGGAAGTAGTGTTCTGTTCTATTAGACATCCAGTCACTCCAGTCTTTATACATTACATTTTTGGCTAACTAACTATATTAGAAACATTTTCTATTTTGCACAGCCTTCAGTCATATAAAAAAGTTTGGGAACCCCTCTCAGCCTACATAATAATTTACTCCACTTTCAACCAAAAAGATAACATTGGTATGTCTTTCATTTCCCAGGAAGATCTGAGTACTGGGGTGTTTTCTGAACAAAAAGTTTTAGTGAAGCAGTATTAAGTTGTATGAAATTAAATTAAATGTGAAAATCTGTCTGTGCAAAAATTTGGGTACCCTTGAAATTTTGCTAATTTGAATGCATGTAACTGCTCAATACTGATTAGGCAACACCAAATTGGTTGGATGAGCTTGTTAAGCCTTGAACTTCATAGGCAGGTGTGTCCAATCATGAGAAAGGGTATTTAAGGTGACCAATTGCAAATTGTGCTTGTTTAACTCTCCTCTGAAGAGTTTCAACTGTAAGGAATGGAATCAGGAAATGGAAGGCCACAGGCTCAGTTGCTGTAAAACCCAGGTCTGGCAGACCAAGAAAAATACAGGAGCGGCATATGCGGAGGATTATAAGAATGGTTACAGACAACCCAAAGATCACCTCCAAAGACCTGCAAAAACATCTTGCTGCAGATGGTGTTTCTGTACATCGTTCTACAATTCAGCACAATTTGCACAAAGAACATCTGTATGGCAAGATGATGAGAAAGAAGCCCTTTCTGCACTCATGCCACAAACAGAGTCACTTGTTGTATGCAAAAGCTCATTTAGACAAGTCACAGTCATTTTGGAACAAAGTGCTTTGGACTAATGAGACAAAAATGTAGTTATTTGGTCATATAAAAAGCATTTGCATGGTGGAAGAAGAACACCACATTCCAAGAAAAACACTTGCTACCTACTGTCACATTTGGTGGAGGTTCCATCATGCTGTGGGGCTGTGTGACTAGTTCAGGGACTGGGGCCCTTGTTAAAGTCGAGGGTCGGATGAATTCAACCCAATATCAACAAATTCTTCAGGATAATGTTCAAGCATCAGTCACAAAGTTGAATATCGCAAGGGTTGGATATTCCAACAAAACAATGACCCCAAACACACTTGGAAATCTACAAAGGCATTTATGCAGAGGGAGAAGTACAATATTCTGGAATGGCCGTCACAGTCCCCCAACTTGAATATCATCGAAAATCTATGGGATGATTTTAAGCAGGCTGTCCATGCTCGGCAGCCATCAAATTTAACTGAACTGGAGAGATTTTTTAAGGACGAATGGTCGAAAATACCGCCATCCAGACACTCATCAAAGGCTAAAGGAGGTGTGTAGAGGCTATTACATTTGCAAAAGGAGGCTTAACTAAGTATTGATATAATATCTCTGTTGGGTGCCCAAATGTATGCACCTATCTAATGTTATGATGCATATTGCATATTTTATGTTAATCCAATAAAATTTATGTCACTGCTGAAATACTGCCGTTTCAGTCCAGTCCAGGGACTATCCCTATATTGATGCTTAAAGGGTGATGGCAAACAGAGATATTTATTGCCCACGGTTAAATCTTTGCTACAGCAGGCTACAAATCTACTGAAAATGACCTTCCATAGAAGATCATATAGATCTCTGAAAGTAAAAATGATAACTCACTGCGGGCTGGTTAAACTGTGTGAAAATGCCAAGGGAGGCATGTAAGCTGGATCGCTTTATAGGTTTTACTTAGGATGATCTTAGGGGGTTATTTATCAAAGTCCGAATTTATCTCAATATTTTCTGCTACAAACTCCGATCAAATCCATCGGGTTTTTTATGCTTATTTATTATTAAATTTTGCCGAAAATTTGCTTTGCGGTAAAAAATCCGATTTTCACGATTTTTTCGGATTCTTTTACCCGATTTTCATTAATTTCACGTATTTTTCGGAATTTTCACCCGAAAACATGGGGTATTGCAGGAAACCCAGCGCACATCAAAAAATCATTAAGACTTCTCCCATTGACTTGTATGCAACCTCGACAGGTCTGAGATGCCAGATTTTCAGATTTGGACTTTCCATCCTCGGGATTTAATAAATCCTGAAAAATTTGTGATTTTTTAAAAGTCTGATTTTATATAAAAAAAAAAAATAACCAATTTTTCGTGATTTTTGCATTCAGAGTTTAGTAAATAACTCCCTTAATGTTATTCTATGGAGAGTATTTTTAGGAGATTTGTTCTCCAAACCTATGTGCCATTTACGTAACATTTGCACAGTGTGGTTGACAGCCACCATCTTTGGCCATATAACATTTGGTGCCTTGCTCCCGGGCAGTCATCACCAGAAGCATAAACACTGGAAGTCAATAGGGTCCTGGATTCTCTGTACTACCTGATCCTGGGCTGTTCTCTTTCCCACGATAAGGCAGGAACCTTCTCCCAGTACTTACCCATGTACTTTATTTGGGATCAGCCTGTTGCAATCTACCACAATCATCTGCTATTAATTTGTTTGTGTTTGAGGCCGAATATTTGCTTTTCTTCACAACCGTCTAATATCTGTATGTTTTTATTGTTGCTTGTTTTTCAATTAAAATAAAATGACAAATATTTTTAAATGAAATCAACAGGCAGAATGCATGGCTAATTTAAGCCCTATCTATTGGGCTATATCTATATATACACAGGTGTACATTGCACCAATAAACCACACTTCTCTGTATTATGGGCAATTCACAAAAAGAGCAAGAAAAAAGCATTCAGCAGCCAATCAGATTTTGGATTTGGTCAGATAATCAGGTGTCCGTCAAAGTTACACCTCCCCTAAATTGGGACAATTTAAGAACATTTCCAAAATGCACTTAGACCACCCTTATGTGATTCAAACACCCCCTTATTTCCACTAAACCATGACCAATTTTGGGGTCTTTAATTTGAGACTGTTCCACCTAAACCCTCATTCCAACGCACACAAAGGTTAATTGACTCCTTATAAAACTAAGCATAGTGTGTGTGATAAGGATTAAATTGTAAGCCCCAAGGAGCAGGTACTGATGTCATGTACACTCTCTTAGGAATATTTTATCAAATAATAAATTGGGGCCATGGAGGCTACTCTAATGACTAGGGAAGGTCCAGCACTTGTAGATGCCCCTACTGCCTCATAATGGCAGATAAGCCAGCTATGGGCTGGAATTTGCTGAATGCTGAGGAGACTGAAAGCTTTGGATAATATTCTACTGGTCTGTTCAGTGGTAAAGCTGCTGTAATCACTCTGTTAAGCTTCTCAGCTCTGTCCCAATGATACAAGGATTCTGTTGTATGGAAATGTAACCCATCAACTGTCAGATTCAGACTGTCGGATTTTTTAATATGACCCAAAAACCTGTGCTTAAAGGAGAAGGAAAGTGTTTTTATACTTGGGGGTGCCAAAGGTTAGGCAGCCCCAAGTGATTGTATTTACTTACCTGACACTCCGGGCTGGTGCTCCTATCAGCAGAATACTGTACCAGGGCGGGTTTTTCCATTGAGCACTCATGGAGCGATCCTCTTCCTGCTGCTTCTTTTGGCTCGTGGCTGCACATGCGCAGTAGAGTGAAATGCAGAACATTAACGAAAAAGCATGCTTTTTCGTTCTACTGTGCATGCGTCTGCCCTGAGAAATTTGAAAAGCAAAGAAGAGGATCGCTCTGTGATGCTCGCTGGCAGAACCTTGGGCCGGTGCAGCTTTCTGCTGATAGGAGCACCAGCCTGAAGTGTTAGGCAAGTAAATACAATCACTTGGGGGTTCCTAACTTTTGCTAAGAAAAAAAAAAAGTGATTCCTGAAAGAAATGCAGATAAAGGGAGCAATTTACCTCCTCAACTACAGGGTAAAACAAAAAAGATGGATTTTCGACTTACCGGAAAATCTTTTTCTAGACGGCCTGGACTGTCAGTGCAGCAACCATGGGTTAAGTATCCACCTCCGGAGGCAGGACAGAAGAAAAAATTAGAATCTCAACTCCGCCCCCTTCATATAAGCTCATGCTCCTCCTGATTCCCCTCAGTTTGGTCTGACAGCTCAGTTAGGAGAAGAGAAAGGATAGCAGAGAAGAGCGAGAAGAGATTCATAATAACAACAGTATTAACTCGCCAACTGGCAACAATATTGAACTATAACGAAAGGGTGGGGCTTACTGCACTGACAGTCCAGGCCGTCTAGAAAAAGATTTTCCGGTAAGTCGAAAATCCATCTTTCTCTAGAACGGCCCTTCCTGTCAGTGCAGCAACCATGGGGACGTCCGAAAGCTGTCCCATCTTTTTTAGGGCCGGGTTGAATTTACTGTTTCCTCACAACTGCTTGAAGTACTTTTCTACCAAAAGCAGCAGGAGTTGAATGAAACACATGAAGTCTATAAAATTTTGCGAATGTAGACAAAGAAGCCCAAGTGGCTGCCTTACAGATTTGTTCTGGAGTGGCCAGATTATACAAGGCCCAGGATGCACTTAGTGCTCTGGTAGAATGAGCTCGGACCTTGAAGGGCCTAGGTTTGTGACTAAGGTCATAAGCACAATTGATCGTCTCAACCAGCCATCTAGCAATTGTTCGTTTAGAAGCAGGTGACCCTTTGTTCTGACCATACGTAACCAAAAAGGTATCAGATTTCCTATAATCCTTGGACCTGTCTAGGTAATAGCGAACCGCTCTCACTACGTCTAGTTTATGAAGTGCCTTTTCCTTGGGATTAGCTGGTCTAGGGCAGAAGGAAGGAAGATTAATTTCCTCATTTATGTGGAAAGCGGAAACCACCTTGGGCTGGAAAACTGGAATAGTCCTGAAAACTGCCCTGTCCTGATGCAAAATAAGCCAGGGTTCCTTACAAGATAGGGCTGCCATGTCAGAGACTCGTTTTGCTGAGGTAATGGCTAAGAGAAACGTCATCTTCCAGGTAAGAAATTTAAGCGAGCAGGAAGCCAAAGGCTCAAACGGGGGACCCTGTAATACATTGAGGACAAGTGTAAGGTCCCAGGGTTGTGTTGGGTCCCTGTATGGAGGCCTAACTTTACCCACTCCCTGCATGAACTGCAAGATATCTGGTTCCCCTGCCCACTGACGTTGTAGTAGAATAGAAAGGGCTGAGATCTGGCCTTTGAGGGTTGCTAAGGAGAGACCTAAGTGGAACCCCCTGAGTAAGGAATTCAACAATTGTTGGAACTGATGCTTGCTGCCACTGAAACTGCCTGGGCTCACACCAGTCTACGAAAGCTTTCCAAGTTCTATGATAGACTCTAGATGTGGACCGTTTTCTGGCTTTCAACAGAATGTCAGTGGCTTCTTTCGAAAACCCTTTGGAACGCCACAACTCGGTTTCAACAGCCAAGCCGTCAAATGCAACCGCTGCAGGTTGTCGTGCTTTATTGGTCCTTGAGTGAGCAATTCTGGTGTGAGAGGCAGCCGCCATGGTGGAGCTGCTGACATGTTGATGAGTTCGGAGTACCAAGGCCTCCGCGGCCAATCCGGGGCAATGAGAATGGTTTCTGTCCGTTCCTGCCGTATCTTGCGTATCACTCTTGGAAGAAGTGCTAGTGGAGGGAAGGCATAGACTCTCCTGAAAAACCACGGTATCACTAACGCGTCTACGTAAGCCGCCTTCGGGTCCTGTGACCTGGCGCAGTAGGTAGGAACTTTGAAATTGTGTCTTGACGCAAACATGTCTATGTCTGGTCTTCCCCATCTGGTTACTAACTGCGTGAAGACGTCCAAGCGGAGAGACCACTCTCCTTGGTCTATCCGCTGGCGGCTGAGGTAATCCGCCTCCCAGTTTAGTACGCCCGGAATGAAGACTGCGGAGATGGCTGGGACATGAAGTTCTGCCCAGGTGAGTATTTGTGCCACCTCCTTCATCGCTCTGTTGCTGCGGGTTCCTCCCTGCTTGTTGAGGTAGGCTACTGCGGTGGCATTGTCGGACTGAATGCGTAGTGGCATGTTTTGTAAGTCTCGAGACCAATGAGCTATGGCATTTCGTATTGCTCTGATTTCTAACACATTTATAGGGAGTTTTGATTCTGCCTTTGACCATGTCCCTTGGCAAGTCCGAGGTGGCCAAGTTGCCCCCCAGCCGGTGAGGCTGGCGTCCGTGGTCAGTACGGTCCACTGGGGTAAGGCCCATGTCTTGCCTTGAGAAAGATTTTGTGGTGTTGTCCACCAAGTCAGTGAACGTTTGACTTGCATGGTAAGTGGAATTTGTTGCGACAAGTTTGAGTGGTTCTTGTTCCAAAGGTGTAGAAAGTGATTCTGAAAGTCTCTCATGTGGAATCTGCCGAAAGGCAGTGCTTCCAATGCTGCTACCATGTAGCCTAACAACTGGAGGCAGCGTTCCGCTGAAATGGTGGTTTGAGTGCAGACTTGTTGAGCAGTGTGTACGATTGTTTGAATCTTCTCCAAGGGCAGAGATGTAGTCTGACGGGATGAGTCGAACAACATTCCTAGGAATTGAATTTGTTGTGTGGGCGTGAGGTGACTCTTTCTGTAATTTATGATCCAACCGTGTTGTTGGAGTATTGTGACACAAATTTGGGTGTCTTTGTGACTCTGGTCGTAGGACGGAGCTCTGATTAGGAGGTCGTCCAGATAAGGTGTGACTGAGATCCCTAGACGCCTGAGGTGTGCAATCAATGGGCTGAGTATTTTCGTGAACACTCGGGGTGCCGTGGAAAGGCCGAAAGGAAGTGCCTTGAATTGGTAATGTTCTCCGAGCACCGTAAACCTTAGATATTGTTGGGATGCCCTCCTGATGGGTACATGCAAGTAGGCATCCTGAAGGTCTACTTTGGTCATGAAACAATTGTGGGTCATTGACATTACCATCGACCGGATGGACTCCATGAGGAATCTCTGTTTGGACACCTGCTTGTTTAAGGATTTTAGGTTTAATACTGGTCTGAAGGTACCCACCTTCTTTAAGACCAAAAAGAGATTCGAGTAGAAACCCCTGTAGCGTTCTTCGGCAGGTACTGGTACAATGACATTGTTTTGTTTCAGTTCGTTTACTATTGTAGTCAGGGCGAGTCTTTTGGATGAGTTTTTTGGTGTAGATGAGCGTTTGAAAGTGCGAGGAGGTAGGCTGTCGAATGGAATTCGGTACCCTTCTGCTATGATTGTGAGCACCCAAGTGTCCTGTATGTGGTCTCGCCATACTGGAAAAAATTGCTGAAGACGACCTCCTACCCCCGCTTGCCCCAGCCTGGAGTCAGGCTGAATTGGGCTTTGATGGGACAGGTTTCCTGCTCTGTCTCTGTTGGTTGGGCCAGGTTTGTCTGCCTTTTCTCGTCTCGCCGCTCGATTGTGAAGGACGAAAGGTGGAATTACGAAAGGAACGAAATGGTCGGCCCTGGGAGTTCCAGGGTCTATTAAAAGATCTAGTGGGCTGTTCTGATCTGGGTTTCTTGCCTGAAGGCAAAAAGGTGCTCTTACCACCTGTAACCTCAGTAATGATCTGCTTGAGGTCTGGACCGAAGAGTGTGTCCCCAGTATATCTTAGGTTCATTAACTTGGTCTTGGATGCTGTATCACCAGACCAATGACGTAACCAAAGTGCTCGTCTAGCAACTACTGTATCGACACTGGTTTTGGCTGCCAACCGAACTGTGTCCATGGCTGCATCTGCCAAAAAGGCGAACGCTGAGCTAAGACGTTGTAGTTCTTCATGTAAGACCTCTAGTGAAGGAGGATTCTTTTGCAATTCTTGGCACCAAAATCTGGCAGTACGAGCTAATCCCGCCGATGCAACTGCCGGTCTTAGAATCGATGTGGCATGCGTATACCCTCTCCTCAAGGACCCCTCCATCTTTTTATCCATCGGCTCCTTGAAAGCCGCTTCCTCTGTTGGTAGAGTTGTGTTTTTGGACAAGCGAGCTACCGCCGAGTCAACTTTAGGGGCCTTGTCCCACAGTTTACGTTGTTCCTCTGGAACAGGGTAAGTGTTTTGGAACCTTTGAGTCTGAGTGATGCGGTGGTCTGGTTTTGACCATTCAGTCTCTATCACCTGAGATATTGATTTAAATACCGGAAAGGTTCTACACTTTTTGGGTTGAATCCCTAACACCTTGTCAGCTTTTGATGCGGCTGTTGTCTCATCTTTAATCTCTAGTGTAGCTAGCATTTCGCGAAGCAACCGTTTAGCGGTTTCTGGGCCTGCAATGGAGCGGTAATGACGCTGTGTGTCTGAGTCATCGGAAGAATATTCTGTATCAGAAACTTCGCCTGGCTCAACATCACTATCTTGATCACTAAGTGAGTTAGAATCAGATGAATTTGAATCTGGAATAGTATGTGCCCTTCGTTTTTTACTATGTTTAGTTGGTTGAGTAATGGAAGATTGAATGGTTGATTTAATCCAGTCAAACAATTCCTCTAGCTGAGGAGGTTTTGAAGTAGAAGGATCCTGAGCTTCTAAATGCGGGGAACTAGCCTCAGCTTGTTGCAATGGAATAGGTTGTGGTGATAAAGTTGGTGGAAGATCTGCTGGTTCTGCACAGTCTAGGCAGACACCTTGTTCCCCTTTACGTAATGTATGCTTACAGAATTTGCATTTTTTTGGTTGGTTGTGAGATCTTTTATCTGCCCTTTTTGTTTTGGGCGTAGCTGAGGTCATCTCTTTTCTAAGCTCTTCCAGACCCAAATCTGCATCCATGGTGTATTGTCTGAAATAAAACATATAAATGTGTCTTAGTTTCCCTAAAGAGACTAGAAACTAGATGTGAAACATGGCCCTGTCTGCCTACAGGCGTGTAAGACCTTAATCCAGTGTGCATTATAAGTATAACTGGGAATAGTATGCAGGGAATAATCACAGTCAACATGCTGGAATATACGTGTTATATGGAACCGTTTGAAAACTGCCATAATACACAGTAAAGTCGCTGGGTTAAAACCCTGATGTAGCGGTTCACTGCTACTGAACCTGTACCTGTCTGGTGGCAAGTCGCAGCTTGTACTGCTTCTGTGAACTCCGGCGCGTGTGGATGAAAAATCCAAGATGGCGCCCCGTAAGCACGTTCCCTGACGTGTACGCGCGTATGCGCATACGCGCGCGCCTCGTTGTGGCGCGAAAAACTGCACGCGCGTGTCCTTAACAGGAACTGCGCGTAGTACAGAATGCGGTTCCCTAAATACCCGTGGCTCTGTTGCTGCAGTTGTAGGGAAAAACTGGAAGATGCGCAAGGCAGCAGTACCTTCTCTGAGAGAGGGTGGTTGTGCTGTAGGTAAATAATCCCCTTGGGTAACCGTTCGCCAGTCCTGAGGAGTGGAGTCAGGTTAGGGATTAGACCAGGATTGTGGAATAAGAGCTAGGATGCCTCCTGCTCTGGATAAACTCCCTTCTTCAGATAAGGAAAACCTGTAAAGGAAGTGAAGAAAAAATAAAAAATATATATAACACAAAGTGTGCTGTCCCAACCTCCTAGTAGGACAGAAGAAAAAAACTGAGGGGAATCAGGAGGAGCATGAGCTTATATGAAGGGGGCGGAGTTGAGATTCTAATTTTTTCTTCTGTCCTGCCTCCGGAGGTGGATACTTAACCCATGGTTGCTGCACTGACAGGAAGGGCCGTTCTAGAGAAAACAACACCATCATACTCATAAATGTGAAGCAGGAAAAAATACAGTTCCTGGATTGGTAGAGTGGAGTGAATATTAATGAAGGGCCTTAAACAATATCCAATTAGACGCAAAAGGAATAGTGTGGAACCGCAATGAATGACAGAGAAAGAGAGACAACGTTGCATTGCAACACACCAATAAAGCTTCTCAGTTACAGAGAGGAGAAAGCTCTTAGTATTACCCCTCCACTGCCCTCACTAAATCCCACACAAATGACAGATTAGGACTGACATGCAGAGAAAAGTCTTTTGTAATCCCGTTCATCATCCTTCAGTGATATGTCTGGAAAGCCCAACCATATAAAGGTAACTAGATAGATGTTATAAGACTTTTGTAGTTCGGTTACAGAAACCTGCGTTTTCGGGGGTTTCCATGGTAAATGATTAGCACATGTTTTAAGAAGGAATAAAAGCCTTCAGCAATCCTTAAAATACAGAACAGCTGAATTTTGCCATTCGGGGTAAAAAAAAACAAAAAAACAGTGAATTGCATTCAAATACTGCATTTTGCACACTGCACTTGCATTCGTAAATGACGCCTCTATGCTTGAAAGATTTATTAACTATAGCTTGGGTGAATTATTACAGCTGTAGAAGTTTCCATCTAATTTTTTGCAGAGTAACAGTATCTGCACTCGAATACATAGGCTTATTTAAAAAAATACATGATGCTCACACACACCCAAAGATTTGTGAGAGCCATCAAAAAATTTGAGAGACATTGAACTTCCCAATAAAGCTGCAATAATCATAGCCATTAGCTACCTGAGGATGCTGGGGGTTGTAGTACAACAGAGTTGAGAAGCAAACAACCTAGCATCATAGCTACCCAGTCCTGCAAGGTGATGGCCAGTATAAGAAAGCTGTAAATAGCCGAGACAAGGTAAATATGAAAATTGCACACTACAGACTCAGGATAAAATACAAGAACGTCCCCATTAGCAGTGCCGGAGGTGAGTTGGGATCATTATTTGATTCCCAGGGTAGGGTGACATTGCAGACTCACACAAAACAATCTCACACCGCCAGACTAAATCCCTGATGGTTACCAGAACAGCAGCACAATATGGAAGTGACCTTTCAATGTTCAGGTTCTTCTTGCCAGATAGAAATAAAATAATTTGTTTCCTGTTGATACACATAAAGTAGATGTGTTATATTTCCACACTTTAATGCATAGCACAATCTAGCTGGGTGTAGCTGGCCACATCCTGATTAGCAGGCCCCAAATCCAAGTAATGAGAGTGAATGGAAGTCTACCAGGTGCATACTGGAATGATTGTTTTGTATAGGAAATGCCTTTAGTCCAGGGTCGTCAAAGTCACACCCAAATGCCTCTAGTTCATCAAGGCAAACTTCTGTAGTCAATATGATAAATTGATTACACAGAGGAGAATCCACTAGTTTGGTGAGGCTGGCAAATGTTTGCCTGATTCAAACTCCCCAATATATATTTAAGACCCTTATCAGATATTGATTATAAAAGCTATCACTTTGGTCCCTACACACAGAATAGGCCAAATCTACCCAAGTACAAGCAACCTGACTAGACATTCAAGTGGGTAACTGTGATCCAATCCACCAAAAATAACTTATAGGAAATGATAAATTCCATGAGTTCAAAATTATATGGAAACTCTCTAGTTTGAGAAGGATTAATTCATGTTAAACGGCTGCAGAAGGTGGAGGAGATCAAATATGTATGGGAAATGGTTCTAGTCTGTGCGGAAAATCCAAAGAAGTCGAACTCATACAGAAAGTACATGTCCCTGCTGGCCAGCCTAGAAATCAAGCCAATATAGTATATGTTCTAGTCCTTAAAGCACAATCTTATTCACAAGATATAAGCATATCCCATGACTTCATAGTTGTATAGAAAGTATCTTACATCATACATTACAAATGCCTCCTGCCCCTAGAGATCAATAGGAAATTATTCTAAATGTGTTTAATCCTATAACATCATAGTTGTAAGGCAGATGTCTGTTGTCTTTATATCATAGTCCTGTTGCAAGTGCTGCCAGACTTCTTAGTCCTTACTCCTTTTTGTGTAGCCCCAAAAATTTACAATCATATGGGAAATAAAGGTCAAATTCATACTGGAAATTCCTCTAGTCATAGTCAAGTTCTATTTATTTGCGAAATGCCTCTAGAGAAGGGCGGTCTTTTTACTGTAAGGAAGAAATGACGGTAAACTTATGGAGTTTGAAGGTAGTGTTTTGGCAAAACATTCCCAAAGGAGTCCTATTTGTAATCCTATGAGGCATGCCTGTGTTCTGCAATGTTACCTTACACAGATTTACAGACACAACAATGGGTTTGATGCAGATAATGGAAATGAAAGAGGTTAATGGCTGCATTACTTCTTTACAGGTACTGGGAATGGATATGCCACGGCATAACGGCATCAGTTAAGAGTTGCACACCTCTCAAAACTCAACAATAGGGTATTAGGTGTTCTGGTGCAGAGACACAATCTATACAGTGGGAATGGAACTACATGTAACCAGAGAAGAAACATTTAGTTCTTGTGAAGCCGAGAATCGTCCTCTGACACGGATAACAATGTTGGGAGATAATGGAACGGCTGCTTTGTTGACCTTGTTCCCTAAAACTAGGTCACTGCAAGCACAGATAAAGCAGGTGGAATGACAGAGACAAATATGTACTTGTCAATGACACAACTTTGAAAATAAATCTCCCTAGAAACATAAAATGTTCAGATTCCATACAAAAGTATCTATAATCGGTAATGTGTTTTTTCCTGATAATCTAGAACACCATAGTTAAACTTTAATACAATAAATAAAAATAATACAATAGCAGGGCCATTAACAGACATATGCAAATAAAAGGAGAATTGCTACTCATATTGGGAACAGCAGTCTCAACCCTATGGCACATATAGATTGGAGTCATTCCTGGTAGCAACTGGAGGAAATTTGGTGTATTTGAACAAAAGGGCTTATTTACTAAACAAAGGGGCAACATGCCAACAAATCGGCTTTTTTGCACATTGCCCTGTGGGTTGCACCATACTTTATTTTCAGAGGTGGAAGGTGTTAAATAGCATGTAAACTGTATGTAACCCCTGGAATGACCCCTTAGATTGTGTGTCATTCAGACGTATTAGCTACAGAGTACCAGGATGCAAGAGAGCCCTGTACTTGATGCTTGGGCGGCCTTTTGGGGTGCAAGTGGTTTGTGCAATAATTTTGCTTCCCTTAATGTGGTTGCACTGGTGTCCAGAGCAATAATAAATGCAGTGTTTCCAGTAAGAGAAGAAAAAATGCAGCAGGGATAATGCCCCATATCAGTCCCAGTGCCATAATCGTAACTAAATATTAGGGGACATATTTATAAAGAGATGTAAAAAAATGGCATTTAAAGGGGTGGTTCGCCTTTAAATTAACTTTTGCTATTTCATAGATTGGCTAATTCTAAGCCTTCATTTTTTCTTTTTCTTTTTATACTTTTTGAATTATTTTTGTCAGGATCAGCCCGGGACTTGAACTCTGGTGGTGCTGTTCTGCTCATTGCAGCACTTACCTGATGAGCCACTGGGGGCTCTCAGGGCTGATTCTGAACTTTGGTGTGTATTGTTTTCTGTTATCTGCCATTCACAGTCTGTTTTCCACCCACCTCGTTTACCCTCATGTGTTTCCCATTTCCTAATCACCTTCCCTTTATAAACCCCGCCCTGAGCTTTGCTCAGTGCTGAGTCATTGATTGTATCCTGTTTGTTCCTGACCTGCTATTTTGAATCTGAATCTGAATCTGAATCTGAATCTGAATCTGAACCTGAACCTGAATCTGAACCTGAACCTTGAAAACCTTGTTTGTCTTGTTCCTGAAAACCTTGTTACCTTGTTTCCTGAGTGAGTACTTTTGTTCCTGTGTTCCCCTTTTTTCCCTCACCATGTGGATTCCTCGATCAGCCATTCTGCTTGTTCCTGCCTTTTGTGTTTCTGTGTTCCGTCTGCAATAAACCTGCTATAACTTCATCACCATCATGTTTTTGCCTACTATTACCTATGGCTACACCCCTGGGCGTCCACCATATCCACTCCCCTTGGAGTGGCTATCCTCGGTCACAACAGTTCCTAGTTGTGAACGTTACAGAATGACTCAGCCCAACTACAGGAAGCCTTTGGGAAAGCCCTCCATGCCTTCTGACTCTGTTGTTAAACTGCAACTCCCTTGGGATGGAGAGGGTAAGGCAGAAGACGCCATCCATTTCACTGATGATGTCTGGCAGGATTTTGTCTCCGATGATGAGTGGGAGGATTCAGCCTTCGATGAGGACTGGGAGGATCTAGACTCGGATGAAGATGAACTACAAACCGCTATCTGGCCTGTGTCAGATCGGCCACTTCCAGTTTTTGGGCCCTTGTCTCCTCCACAACCTTCTGCTCCTGTGGCAGCTGCCAAACCCAGGTCACCCTCTTTTTCTCTCAGACCTGAACCCCAGTTTATTAGTTTTTCTACAGTTTCCCAGCACCCTCTCCAGTCTCCAGCTCGTGTGCCGGCTCTTCAGTCACCTGCTCCTGTGCCGGCTCGCCAGCCTCCAGCTTTGGTGCCGGCTCTCCAGTCTCCAGCTTTGGTGCCGGCTCTCCAGTCTCCAGCTTTGGTGCCGGCTCTCCAGTCTCCAGCTTTGGTGCCGGCTCTCCAGTCTCCAGCTTTGGTGCCGGCTCTCCAGTCTCCAGCTTTGGTGCCGGCTCTCCAGTCTCCAGCTTTGGTGCCGGCTCTCCAGTCTCCAGCTTTGGTGCCGGCTCTCCAGTCTCCAGCTTTGGTGCCGGCTCTCCAGTCTCCAGCTTTGGTGCCGGCTCTCCAGTCTCCAGCTTTGGTGCCGGCTCTCCAGTCTCCAGCTTTGGTGCCGGCTCTCCAGTCAGTCCTCTCTCCTGTGCCGGCTTCCCAGCCAGTCCTCGCTCCTGTGCCGGCTTCCCAGCCAGTCCTTGCTCCTGTGCCGGCTTCCCAGCCAGTCCTTGCTCCTGTGCCGGCTTCCCAGCCAGTCCTTGCTCCTGTGCCGGCTTCCCAGCCAGTCCTTGCTCCTGTGCCGGCTTCCCAGCCAGTCCTTGCTCCTGTGCCGGCTTCCCAGCCAGTCCTTGCTCCTGTGCCGGCTTCCCAGCCAGTCCTTGCTCCTGTGCCGGCTTCCCAGCCAGTCCTTGCTCCTGTGCCGGCTTCCCAGCCAGTCCTTGCTCCTGTGCCGGCTTCCCAGCCAGTCCTTGCTCCTGTGCCGGCTTCCCAGCCAGACCTTGTTCCTGTGCCGGCTTCCCAGCCAGACCTTGTTCCTGTGCCGGCTTCCCAGCCAGACCTTGTTCCTGTGCCGGCTCCCCGAAAGCTGCCTGTGCCTGCTCCCCGAAAGCTGCCTGCAGTCCAGCCGGTTCCAGCCTCCGTGCCTGCAGCCCAGACGGTTCCAGTCTCCGTGCCTGCAGCCCAGACGGTTCCAGTCTCCGTGCCTGCAGCCCAGACGGTTCCAGTCTCCGTGCCTGCAGCCCAGACGGTTCCAGTCTCCGTGCCAGCAGCCCAGCCAGACTCCGTTCCCGTGTCAGCTCGCAGAAGACTGCTTCTTCCCGAGCCAGTTTCTGTACGGTTTGCCCTGGCCTCCGGGCCTGAGGACCTGTTTGCCCTGGCCTCCGGGCCTGAGGACCTGTTTGCCCTGGCCTCCGGGCCTGAGGACCTGTTTGCCCTGGCCTCCGGGCCTGAGGACCTGTTTGCCCTGGCCTCCGGGCCTGAGGACCTGTTTGCCCTGGCCTCCGGGCCTGAGGACCTGTTTGCCCTGGCCTCCGGCCTGAGGACCTGTTTGCCCTGGCCTCCGGGCCTGAGGACCTGTTTGCCCTGGCCTCCGGGCCTGAGGACCTGTTTGCCCTGGCCTCCGGGCCTGAGGACCTGTTTGCCCTGGCCTCCGGGCCTGAGGACCTGTTTGCCCTGGCCTCCGGGCCTGAGGACCTGTTTGCCCTGGCCTCCGGGCCTGAGGACCTGTTTGCCCTGGCCTCCGGGCCTGAGGACCTGTTTGCCCTGGCCTCCGGGCCTGAGGACCTGTTTGCCCTGGCCTCCGGGCCTGAGGACCTGCCTGCCCTGGCCTCCGGGCCTGAGGACCTGCCTGCCCTGGATAGTGCCACTTTCCCTGCTACTGGACCTGGTAGGGCGGTTAATCCTGTCTCTATCAGGTCTATTGCTGTAGGTGTTGGTATTGCTGTCCTGGCTTGCCTCTTCCTATTTCTAACGGGTGCCTGTGCTCCTGGTCCGCCACCTGTGATGGGTGCCTGTGCTCCTGGTCCGCCACCTGTGATGGGTGCCTGTGCTCCTGGTCCGCCACCTGTGATGGGTGCCTGTGCTCCTGGTCCGCCACCTGTGATGGGTGCCTGTGCTCCTGGTCCGCCACCTGTGATGGGTGCCTGTGCTCCTGGTCCGCCACCTGTGATGGGTGCCTGTGCTCCTGGTCCGCCACCTGTGATGGGTGCCTGTGCTCCTGGTCCGCCACCTGTGATGGGTGCCTGTGCTCTTGGTCCGCCACCCGTGATGGGTGCCCGTGCTCCTGGTCCGCCACCCGTGATGGGTGTCCAAACTCCTGATTCGCCACCCGTGATCGGTGCCTGTATTCTTGGTCTGCCACCTGTGATGGGTGCCCGTGCTCTTGGTCCGCCACCTGTGATGGGTGCCCGTGCTCTTGGTCCGCCACCTGTGATGGGTGCCCGTGCTCCTGGTCCGCCACCCGTGATGGGTGTCCAAACTCCTGATCCGCCACCCGTGATCGGTGCCTGTATTCTTGGTCTGCCACCTGTGATGGGTGCCCGTGCTCTTGGTCCGCCACCTGTGATGGGTGCCCGTGCTCCTGGTCCGCCACCCGTGATGGGTGTCCAAACTCCTGATCCGCCACCCGTGATGGGTGTCCGAACTCCTGATCCGCCACCCGTGATGGGTGCCTGTATTCCTGATCCGCCACCCGTGATGGGTGTCCAAACTCCTGGTCTGCCACCCGTGATGGGTGTCCAAGCTCCTGGTCCGCCACCTGTAATGGGTGCCTGTATTGATTTTGTCTGTCTTCATGTCCTGGTTTCCGACTCTGGCTGTGATATCTTGGCTCCTAATTCTGCCAATGTTCCTGTTCTGGCTCCTGACCCCAGCAATTTCTTTGTTTTGTTTTCCAATCCTCAAGAAGCTCCTGTTCTCGTTTCTGGCGAGGCTTCGGCCCATTTCCCCAGGGTTTGGACTAAAATGGATGGGGGACCATTTGATCCTGGGATCGCCCGGAGGTCGATCCTCAAGGGGGGGGTAATGTCAGGATCAGCCCGGGACTTGAACTCTGGTGGTGCTGTTCTGCTCATTGCAGCACTTACCTGATGAGCCACTGGGGGCTCTCAGGGCTGATTCTGAACTTTGGTGTGTATTGTTTTCTGTTATCTGCCATTCACAGTCTGTTTTCCACCCACCTCGTTTACCCTCATGTGTTTCCCATTTCCTAATCACCTTCCCTTTATAAACCCCGCCCTGAGCTTTGCTCAGTGCTGAGTCATTGATTGTATCCTGTTTGTTCCTGACCTGCTATTTTGAATCTGAATCTGAATCTGAACCTGAACCTTGAAAACCTTGTTTGTCTTGTTCCTGAAAACCTTGTTACCTTGTTTCCTGAGTGAGTACTTTTGTTCCTGTGTTCCCCTTTTTTCCCTCACCATGTGGATTCCTCGATCAGCCATTCTGCTTGTTCCTGCCTTTTGTGTTTCTGTGTTCCGTCTGCAATAAACCTGCTATAACTTCATCACCATCATGTTTTTGCCTACTATTACCTATGGCTACACCCCTGGGCGTCCACCATATCCACTCCCCTTGGAGTGGCTATCCTCGGTCACAACAGTTCCTAGTTGTGAACGTTACAATTTTCCTTCTTCAAACGGGGTTCACTAAAACAAATGCTCTGTAAGGCTACAAATTAATTGTAATTGCTTCTTTTCATGATTCATCTTTCTATCCAGGTCTCTCCTATTCATATTCCAATCTCTTATTCAAATGGGTTCATGATTGCTAGGGTAATTTGGGCCCTAGCAACCAGATTGGTGAAACTGCAAACTGGAGAGCTGCTGAATGAAAAGCTAAATAACTCAAACACCAAAAATAATAAAAAATTAAAGCCACTTGCAAATTATCTCAGAATATCACTCTACATCATACAAAACGTTAACTCAAAGTTGAAAAACCCCTTTTAAATGTCAATCGTCACCATGCTACACAATGTCAAATTCTACTTATTAAACTGATGTCATGCTCTATTGACTTCAGTGGGCAATGGCAGATCTAGACTCTAGAAAATAAGTGAAATTTTAGATTTTAGTCTGGTATAAAAAAAACAACCAGTTGGTCTCTGTAATGGATTATTACATGACTGAAATGCAGGGCTTTATTTTATACTTGAGGATTCTACACTTATTTTATTGCAGCCTTGACTCTCAAACGACATTAGCATGACAGTTGTAGGGAACTGAAAAGAAGCCATTGACAGGTCAGTAGAAAGAATAACAAGTTCAGGCCAATACTTGGCAGGAATGCTGCTGCTAGGACAGAAAAAGGGAGTTATTTATGACAACCTGCATGACTGAGAATTCTGATGCACGGTTTATTCTTCATGGAATTTTTATATATACAGATAATTTTTATATATACAGATAAGCACTATAGTATACAATGGGATTCTTCAGAACTTATCTATTGTATATCCTATGCTTGAATGGATGCTCCTATGGCTACATAGCATGTTTCTGAAGCAAACCCCCCACTTTTACCAGTGCAGGGCAACCATACATTATATTGCCCCTACCAAAGTCCTCTTTTTCCCAATCCGAATCACATTCCTGAGAACCCCCCAAATGCTTTCTGTACCTTGTTCTCAAAAGCAGAAAAGCTCAGTGGGGTTGGTGAGTGCTATCTCATGCCGCTTCAGGTTCTCTTCTCTGCAGTTGGTGACCCCAAGCATATACAGCTGGAGTCAGGTCTGAATTGGCTTCTGCCATGCATGCTATCATCAGGAGACTGCTAAAAATATGACCTGGAGTGGTGTGATATAGCACCCACCAACCCTGCTGCCCTATTATGGTTTTTAGAATCTGTTACAGAGAACAGGGAAGTTTAGGGTGTCCCCATTAAAATGGTTTGGGAGGGGAAGTGAGGACTCTGGAGGTGGTCAAACTATGAAAAATGGTTTTGTTCAACTTTAAGGGCTAAAAATCCTGCAGTGAAGTATTGGATCTCAGACAGAATTGTAGTCCATTGCTCAGTGGGGCAGCCTGTTCTATTATAAAGATAGCTAGAATCTCAAAATCCACTTAAAATGATACTGTGTGGCTACGGACAGCAAATTCAAGAAAGTACACTGTGAGACTTGATCCATACTGTTAGGATTTAAAACGCCAGGAAAGGTAATACAAGGGGAGCGTGAATATTCTAGGCACACCATAGTGTATTAACATTTGCTTGTACTTCACGTTGCCTTTTTTCAATTTAGGACCTGTCCTTAACAGATCATAAAGCAAAAAGACATTATATTAATAAAAAGGCTAATTCAACGATTTAGTGGCCAGGGGTTGGAGATTCTTGGTCTACAATAGGGTGAACTCTTCCTATTTATAAACCCAAATATAAAACATACAATGATGCATGCATAATGACAAAGCAAATATTCAATATATACTGTAGTAACCGCAAATGCATAATGATTTCAAAATGATTTTTAAATATTGTTATTGAAAACAGCCTCTTTCTGCTCTTCTCTATTCATGGCAGTAATTGTCCTCACTACATGCACCTTTGCAACAAATGTAGCATTACTCAGCTCTCCTCCAACCAAGACTCCAGTTCCCACAATGGTTTGCATTTGCCATTGCGTCTCCTTTTTAGAGGTGTGTTAATTACAAGACATTATGGGAAAATAAGTTTTCCAGAGCTGACTACAGGTGCATTGTATAAATGGCACCTGTTGTCAGGAACAGCAGTACAGGCAGAAGTTTATTTTAATAGCAATTATATTTTCAAAGAACGTTAAAATCATCAGGAATGTATAATGAATGTATATTGGAAAGCTGCTTAGAATGGCATTTTCTTTCATTATGCAAAATGTGATATTTGGGATTTACAACTTCCCCCTTAAAAGAATTCCTTGCTGTAAAACCCACAGTGGCAGGGACACACTGTACCAGACATGCTTTGGGAGATCGATTGATCAATGTGGCCAGGAGACCAGAGAGCTTTCATCAGCTTATTACAAATTAAGAAGCCATAAAGATTAAGAAACTACAAAAAGTCCCCTTGGCTAATGAATGAGATGATGAGGCACTTTCCTTCTCAACGGCAACTTTACTTGATTTGCATCTCCACTCTCTCTGAAGAGTCACCTTCCTTCAATATAGTATATTGACTTACCTTCCAGAAGTTATCCACTTTGCCGTAGACCAGAGATTGGTTTTGCCGTTTGATGTCATTCATGTGTCTGATGTCGCTGGCGTTCAGGTGCTGCTCCACCACGAAACCCAAGAAGCTGTTGTCTGGAGTATGAGCTGGAAGAACAAGATATGCAACATGGGATCTTTAATAAGTTATACAGGCCCCAAATAGCATTAGGCAGTTATCCATACCCCATAATTGTAAATGCAACTTTTTGGTTTCTCACGTTTCACAATTGATTCCAACAGCTCCAGATTTCACAACCACAAAGGCAGAGAACAGAATGAAACAGAAACATGCTGCTTTTAATGGCAATTATATTTACACATAATATTTAAAGCTATTCACAATTTGTAATGAATGTATATGGGAAAGTTGATTAAAATTACATTTTCTTTAATTTGGAAAAACATTTTTTTGGGTTTATATCTTTTTAAGACCTGTTTTTGGCACTAGGTTTGGGAAAGCAATTGCTCCTTAGCAAGGGATGTAGCTAAATGAAGACTGAGCACATTTTTAAGGAGGAGAAAATAACCCAACTGGGAACAAATGTAATCGATAAAACAATTTGTATTTGCTCAGCCTGCTTATGATTTGACAAGCTAATAGGAGACTAATAAACTGCAATGGCCACACATTACGTGAAAAATAGAGGGCAAAATTCACAGAATGATGGCATACACTGAGCTACTACGTTATTATGGGAATAATAAATAGATTTTTAGGTCTCAAGGACACTCTAATCGGGAGGAAAGTGCATCATTCATAAGTGACGGACAACAAGCCTCATTTATTAAAGGAACACAAAGTGCAAAGGGCAAACATCTAGGGCAAGTTTCCATGTGTTGTGCCCACAGTGCACTATGTGTACTATGTGTATACCTTGCAGGGCCAAGTTCTCTTAGGTACAACTCTTGAATTATCCTGCTTATGACCAGTGCAAGCCATAGGCACATAGGGCCACATATGGTCTGGTGTAACGCTATGATGATTTTTGAACAAATTCGTTCACATTAGTCGGAAACATCATTAACTCTTTAACAGGACTCACTGCAAGTGATTTATTGATTTATTTATTGACCTAGTGACATTATATTTCACACAGATGAAAAGGAATTAACCCCCCTTCCAGTTTTAACTATTAGGTGTCAACCTCACAGCATAACGCTGCACTTGTATATAGCAAAATACACACTTACGGAACATGGTGTAGAACTGCTGAGGGTTAAGGTTCCATTTGCCCCAAGGAGTTTTGTGGCCTTTCGACTGTGCATAGTGGGCATGGTTAAACTCAGGCTCCGTTCCAAAGGAATCCAGAACACGCAGCATGCACCTTAAAGAGATGTGGTATTTTTAAAATGCAATTTAGATGTGAATACTTCCTTATAGCAGCCAAATAGATTTAGAAAACAATACATGCATTGTTTATGGATAATATTACAGCATTACAAAGGGTGGTCATGGTTTGTCCATTGAAATCTCTTAAAGGGGTAAGTCTGCCTACAAAATGAATTTCTCTGTCTGCAAAGTATGGAAGGCAAACAGAAGGCTAATAGTGGTGAGAAAGTGAACTCTAGGGATGGTAATTATGAAGAGAAGGCTAGGAACCCATTCTGATCATATTCCATCAGACCTGCATAAGCTGCCTGCCATATTTCTCTCCAACCCATACATTCTCCCGTAGATGAGAGCAGAAATACTGCACTGAAGCAAGTGGCAGGTAGAGAAGCTGCATGAATCTGTACTGCTATTAAACATGCACAACCATTCTAACACATTATACACACTTACAATGAGTTTTTGGTAGCACATGGGGAAGCCCTGCTAAGGGGGGTCTTTAGCCCTAGCAACCAGGGAGGTTTCTCAAATGCAAATAAGATGGCAAGTTTCACATTGCAAAATAAAGACTAACTAAATATAAGTAAAGATGTCTCCATATATCTGAAGGAAGATCTGCTCCTCTGGCAATGTCACAGAGTGAGCATATTTTTGCACAATTTTGGCCCCCAAGAAACGACTAGATCCAACTAGGGGCCTATGCAGACCTGTTGAGAGAAGATCAATATATATCAGGCTGACCCCAGCTACTATAGTTGTGTCCCAAAACACAGGCCAATATGAACAGGCTGAAAGCTGCTAATGCTGTCCTGTGGTCAGTTCTAATTAAGTGATTTATGTTGCACCTACTTAGGAAGTTATACATTTCCTTTAATTAACCAAAACCTAAAATAAATGTTTAGATCTACAACAGTCACTTCTGAGCAATAAATAACCCATAACTTCCTTGTTCTGCACAAAGCTGCACCACGTA